>NC_139040.1:79910826-80455175 GCF_964662115.1 Mustela nivalis
GGGAAAATAAGAGTGCCTTCTAATAGATTTTAAATAGGAAATGACAACGGAAGCTTATACAAGATTATAAAATGGGAAATTTCATTTAGATAAGCAATCATTTCAAAGTCATCTTCTTAATATTACAGACTCTTCACATAATCATAATTTTATTTTGGTATTATATGGTAATTTCAAATATAGTAAATATAAAGAATTTACCTCTGTAATTATAGCGAGTCTGGTCGTAGTTTAATGGCAACAAAACTTCAATTTAGAAGTATGGTCTACCAATTATTAATACATTTGGAAATGGTGTGTCATCTTCACTCCACTTGTCTCACTAAAACAGTGAGCCAAAAAAAGTAGGTCCAAGCTATTTACTATGGTCAAAATGGGTTGCTTTTGCACTTGGTAAAGAAGCAGTCATATTTTGGAAGAAGAAACTGAGGCTATTAATATTTTCAACTTATTTTCAGAAAAGGAAAGAGGGCGCCTGGGTGGCTCAGTGGGTTAAGCCGCTGCCTTCGGCTCAGGTCATGATCTCAGGATCCTGGGATCGAGTCCCATATCGGGCTCTCTGCTCAGCAGGGGGCCTGCTTCCCTTCCTCTCTATCTGCCAGCCTCTGTCTACTTGTGTTCTCTGTCTGTCAAATAAATAAATAAAATCTTAAAAAAAAAAAAGAAAAGGAAAGAAAGGATAATCTAACCTAAAGCCAAAATCTTACACAAGGTGGCAGGAGAATGATCTTTTCCCAGATAAAGGGTTTTTCAACTTAGCCATGTTAGGAGGAAGAAGAGATGAGACATTGTGGACTTGACTAACGTTTGTACACTGTTCAAAAAGTTTTCAAAATAATGTGTATTATTTTTTTTCTTTTAGTTGAGACAAAAAAAAAACAAACAAACCAAAAAAAAAACACTAAATGAGCTTACTCTTAAAAGGAGGTAAACAAGAAACTAGCAAATATTGAGTGTTAGGTATTGTCCCCCTCCTTTTTTTTTTTAATTATGTTATGTTAGTTACCATACAATACATCATTAGTTTTTGAAGTAGTGTTCCATGATTCATTGTTTGTGTAAAACACCCAGTGCCACATGCAATATGTGCCCTCCTTAATACCCATCACCAGGCTCACCCATCCCCACATCCTTCTCATCTTTAAAACCCTCAGTTTGTTTCTTGGAGTCCATAGTTTTTCATGTTTTATTTCCCCCACCAATCCCCCCACTTCATTTTTCCTTTCCTTCTCCTAATGTCCTCGATGCTATTCCTTAGGTTCCACAAATAAGTGAAACCATATGATGATTGACTTTCTCTGCTTGACTTATTTCACTTAACATAATCTCTTCCAGTCCCATCCATGTTGATGCAAAAGTTGGGTATTCATCCTTTCTGATGGCTGAGTGATATTCCATTGTATCCTTGGATCACATCTTCTTTATCCGTTTGTCTGTTGTAGGGGATCTTGGCTCTTTCAACAGAATGGCTATTGTGGACATTGCTGCTATGAACACTGGGGTGCATATGGCCCTTCTTTCCAGTAAAATAGAGCTAGCCTATGACCCAGCGATTGCACTACTGAGTATTGACCTCAAAGATACAGATGTAGTGAAAAGAATTAGGTATTGTTAAAGCACAAATGCAGGGGATAGAAGTTATGGTACAGAAGAGGGAAGGGCAACCATATGGCAGAGTAGAATAAAGTAGCTCAGGAAGAAATTAGTCATATCCAGATATTGTAAGGCATGTGGGGTTGGCAGGGAGAGCATGAGAAATCATGAGAGAAGAGAGAGAAAATGGACCAGGCAGGAGAGGTTTATAACATTTTAAAATCTAAGGTAAGCATATGCAAAGCAGAATAGGGAAAGAAATAAAAGTTTTTATAAGACTCAATACATGAGGAATAACGTGGAGGACACTGGGAGATGGAGAGAAGTGTGCTGGGGGAAATCGGAGGGAGAGACAAACCATGAGAGACTGTGGACTCTGAGAAACAAACTGAGGGTTTTGAAGAGGAGGGTGGCAGGTGGTTGGGTGAGCCCAGTGGTGGGTATTAAGGAGGGAATTTTTTACATGAAGCACTGGGTGTGGTGCATAAACAATGAATTTTGGATCCCTGAAAATAAACTAAAAGAAAAAAAAAGACGGACTACAGACATGGACCTCAGTGTAACACAGATATGAAACTCATGTAATACCAGCCACTTCCCACCGACACACGCAGACTATGATAATAATAAATAATAATGCAATTAAGAAAATTTCCTGCCAAATAATTTTTCCTCTTTTTTATTTTTATGATTATTATTTTTATTTTATTTTTAAAGTTTTTATTTAAATTGTAGTTAGTTAAAATAAGGTTAATATTAGTTTCAGGTGTACAATATAGTGATCAACACTGCCATACAATGGCTTAAATAAAAAAATGAAAAAAAAATTTTTTTAAAGATTTTATTTTTAAATGAAACCTCTACACCCAAGGTGGATTTCAAACGTACAACCCCAAGATAAAGATTTACATATTTTACTGACTGTTCCAGCCAGGCACCCCAACAAATAAAAATTTTATAAAATTGTTGAGTTTGTGGGAGTCTCATCTGCTTAGTCAGTTAAGTGTCTGCCTTTGGCTCAGATCAGGATCGCTAGAGTCCTGGGATCGAGCCCTATATTGCTCATGCTCTCTCTCTCTCTCTCTGGCTTTTGCTTTTAAATAAATAAATAAAATATTTTTAAAAAAATTGTTGAGTTTGTTTAACTAGTTTTAATCTAGTAGACAGAGATGAAGATAAAGTATGATGTCATGGCACGGAAAAATACAACTTACAAGTTTTTAAAAAAAATGTGCAATGCAAGTTACCTCACTTCTTTTATCACCACACTGGGACTTTCCCTACTGAGTTGTTGTAATGTAAGGACCTATTTTATATTTTTATATTTTAGCAAGAGGCTTTCATTGAGGTTAACCCTTAAACTGTCCTTGTTCCCCTTCCCCCAGGGGATTCACTTAAAAACAAGTCCTGGAAATCAGCTCCAGGTAACAAAGCCCATATACAAGGGTGGGTCAGGCCAGGTGGAGACATCAATCAGCGGGAGGGGGGCGGTGTTTGCATATTGTCTCCCTAGATACTAAGGAGTATGCCCCACTCCTCCGCCCTTTGGGAAACTTTTTTGCACCAATCCTAATCAAGGTCTAATAGGCTGGGTCAAATGTCTATACTAGGGTAAATTGAACCTCAATTGGTCATCTAGCCTCACTGTGGAGTTTCCTGTGTGTGTTAAAATCTCATTGGTCACCTGTGCGTGGCCAGGCCTGACTGCATGGCCTTTGCCCTTAAAAGCTAGACTGTGAAACAGCAAAGGGTTGCCTTCTCTCATAAGAGGTGTGGCCCCGAACGTTCGGTTAGATTCTTGATGCTTGGCATGAAATAAAGCTTTGCTTGACCTTTGCTTTCCATCAGTCTCGCTCCTTTAATAATAGACCCATTATTGGGGCATAACAGTATTAATCTTAAAGTTATAAGTCCACAATGCATCCATCATCCATTCTACCCCTTAACATTCCCCTTTGGACAGACCCATGATCTAGAACAAGCCTTATTTTATAGTGCCTTGTAGGAGATTTTTGCTGCTGCTTAAATTGCCTACTTTCCTCTCACCATTACCACGGAAATTGGGTCCACTGAAACAAAGGGGTAGTGTAAGAAATTAAGACTTCCATAAATCTCTTTAAATAATAAAGTATAAGATAGTGATACCTTTTTTTCTGCCACATAATCAATTCTTGCAAGAATAAGGTCATATAAAAGAATTAACAACACATGCTAGCACTATCCTACTGGACCCAGACCATTTGTATGTTTCTCTGTCTCTCAGAAATGTAGTTATTTACATGACTGAAACCTAAAAATTGTTTGATATGACTACTAATATCACCTACATTATTTTAAAGCCTGTTTAAGGCTTCTGTAATACATAGGCTTTGTAAACACTTATTAAGCATCTTGTATATATCAAACACTTTAAAAATCTCTGCTTTAAAAAAAAAAAACTCTACCTCAATGGAACTTTGAGTCTGAAAAAGATACAGGCAATATACAAGGCAACAGATAGAATAATTACATATTTGATTATATACTCTGAGGATGTCACATTAAATTGATATGAAAACGATCAGAAGGATCTGGATTTCTTGTCAAAATTTTTTGCCTTAAAAAGAAATTGATATTTACGGAAAGTTGTTTCTGAAAGAGGTCCTGTGTCAACCAAAAATGTTAAACCATGATCTCGCTAAATTTTCCAGTTGTGATCATTGCTTTGTTTAGCTGTCTTCTATTAAGACTGAATTTAGTAATTCAGTCTCAGATTTCAGTAAGTCTTTTTTTTAAAGATTTTATTTATTTATTAGAGAGAGAGAGGGAGGGGCAGAGGGAGAGGAAGAACCAGACTCCTTGCTGAGCAGGCAGCTGATGCAGGACTGGATCCTAGTACCCTGGCATCATGACCTAAGCTGAAGGAAGACACTTAACCAACTGAGCCACCCAGGCACTCTAGACTGTAAACTTCTTAAAGGTAAAAAAGTTTATTCTTCTAGTAGTTCCACAGACATTTCTAACATCCATAAGAAAGCATGTACTGATGTAAAATGCCAGCAAATCAAATTATTTAAAAAAGAAAGAAAGAAAGAAAAGATATATCTGGATAAAGAGAAAAACAGAAAATCTAATAATACATTGAATTATTAGAGCAAAGAGTGGAGGAAGAGAAAATAAATATGAAATAGAGATTTCCACTAAAAGAAAAAAATTGAAAAAGGCAGGAGATTTAGAAAATTATTATGACAGACTTGAGAAAAAAATAAAATAGGAATTTTTAGAAAATAGCAATGAATGAAAAGGTCAATTGTTCCTACCTCTATAATATTAGCTGTTTGTTGTTGTTGTTGTTGCTAATTTACCTATTTAAGCTAATAAACAAAGAAAGGTTTCATTTAGGGATGAGGTTTCTCTCTCTATATATATATTTTTTCCATTTAGGGATAAGGTATATATATATATATACATAGATATATATGTATATATATCTATATATATATTTTTTTAATTTTAATTGTTAGAAAATGTGTCACAGAAAGTGTTTAAACTTTAAGATACAGATGCAACATGTAATGAACTGCATTGTTTGAACGTCTAATTTGTAAATGCTGTTAGAGGAAACTTGGTGGAAATGTTCTTATGTGATTGTGTTTCTGGAACTAAGTCTATTTATTAATAAGGAATAGTTTAAAATTATGAAATGACCAGGAGTGGACAATTTTCCTAATCCTATCAGCTCTTTGCAGCTCTTTTATTAGCCCCCTTCAGGAATATCAGCTTTTTTATCTAATTAAATTTTATATTAATGTGCTTTTGACTTTTGGCCTTTCTCTTCCTTCTGCTCTTTTTTTCCCCTTAAATTACATGTTTCTGTTTAACAGCTACTATCAATTCTTTGATATGAATTCTCAACATCAATTTACTAACTCCAGAGATGAAGGAGCATCAATATTTAGAAGCGAAGAATACAAAGCCTTGGGCATCTGGATGGCTCAGTCACTTAAGCATCTGCCTTCGACTCAGGTGGTGATCCCAAGGTCGTGGGATGGAACCCCAGGTTGAACTTTCTACTCAGCTGGGAGCCTATTTTTCCCTCTCCTGCCTGCAGCTCCCTTTGCTTGCGTTCTCCCTCTCTTTGTCAACTAAATAAAATAAAATAAAATAAAATAAAATAATGTAAATAATACATTTATTTATTTATTAAAATGCAATTATTACACAATACATAATGTATTGCATAATTATAATAATGATTAAATAATTTATTAAATATTTATATTAAATATATCAATTTAATTAAATAAATATTTTTAGAATTTAAAATATTTCAAATTTAGATTATTAAATATTAAATCATTAATTTAATAAATATCTAAACATAATTAAATAAATTAATTTATTTATTAAAATGAATAAAATAATGTTGTCATTATCTGAGCATGTATTTTTAAATAGTCTAAAAAAAAATCTAATAAAGTCTAAATACATTGAGTTCACATATTTATACAAGTTAACCCAGACACTCAACCCACAGTTTCAAAACTTTTGTTTTTATCTACTACTCAAAATACGATTTTAATGTATTTATTTGTAACTTTGACATAGCAAGGAAACTTGCAGGAAAAGGAGACATTTGCTTTTAATATTTGAAAATTATTTTGTTGATTTAAAAAAAATAAAAACCTTAACACGTGAGCATTTCTTCTTAAATAACACTGTGAAGTTTCTGAGTCGCATTCTATTAAAAGTGCTGGTAAAATGGCCTCAGTTACTCATTTAAATTATTAGCTGAATGGGTAACAAATAAAGTAGAGAGCTTTTTAATTATTTATGAATGTATTGCTTGTGGATGGAGTGCCACATAGAGTTACCTCTCTCTTTGGCTTTGTTTTATGAGCAGCAGTGGAATCTATGAATGAGATTAAACATAAGGACATTCACAGAAATTCTTAATGAACTTCTGGGGAAGGCCTTTAGTGCAAGGAAAAACTGCAGCATGACTAATTACAAATTTCAAGTGGTCATCGCTTAATTATAGAAGCTTATAAGTTCAAGTAATATATCTTTTTTATGAGCCTATCATATTGTATTAATTACCACAAACTGCACTCTTGAACACTTATCTTTTCACATATTTCTTATTCTTAGTACTTAAAATTACCCTTATGATTGATAAGTAAATGGATTTTACTGACAATGCATTTATTAACATAAATAAATAATGCTGTTTATATATATAAAAACAATTGAATATGTGTATGTGTTCAATGAATTTTTTTTCAAATTAACATCTTAATTCTACCACATTAGTTACAAATAAATATAGACTTTATAGATTCATCAAATATTTTATTCTCAAATTTATATGTCCTTTGTGAAGTAAATGCAACTGTATATATTAAATATAATCCTATCACATGTAACAGTTACTAGTGCATCCAAGGACATACATAAGTCAGGTCCTACTCAAGGCATCACGGATAACTGGATTTAACTTTCTATCCTAGGAGTCTTCTGTATATTTCTGTGGCTTTTACACTACAATCAGGAGGAAGAATTCTTTTGCTAAAAGCTTCCAAATGACTATGCGAGTAGATTATTTGTAGACTAGTGATATAATATTATTGTTTAATATGTGAAGCATGATAAAATAAAATGCTATTGCCATATTTAATTTGTTCAGTAAAGCATTCATTTAGTTATCAAGCATTCATTTTCTTTTTTTAAAGATTTTATTTATTTATTTGACAGACAGAGATCACGAGTAGACAGAGAGGCAGGCAGAGAGTAAGGAAGGGAAGCAGAGTACCTGCTGAGCAGAGAGCCTGTTGTGGGGCTCTATCCCAGGACTCTGGGATCATGACCTGAGCAGAAGGCAGAGGCTTTAATGCACTGAGCCACCCAAGAGCCCCAAGCATTCATTTTCTTTATACAGAAGAGATAGAACAATATTATATAGTAGAAAATACAGTAAATAATCTAGAAACCTTGATCATTTTGTTTTGGCAATTTTAGAACATAAAATTAGCTAAAGCTCAAGTGCAAGTTATATTTGTATCATAGGAGGAAAAGTTAATTAAAAGTTTGTTTATTACCATAGTTTAACACTTCAACAAAATGATAACGAGTCCAAAATCAATGAATATATGAAGTATACAATAAAAACAATAATCTTGAGTGTATGTGACTCACTGTAGGTATTGATAGGCTAGAAATCAAAGGGAAAGTATCTATAGGGTTTGTTCAGTTCCATGCTCATCAGATTAATAGGCTTTCTCATATTGCTTCCTTCACCACATTAATTTGTCTAATGAAGTTTTCAAGAGTTAAAGACAGTGATAGGTTCATGGCTGGAGAGAAGGTACAGAATCTCAGATAGTTCGGCAGTGCTTATTATTTAAGAGAAAGACAGCATGGGAGGTGAGGGGTATATCATGCATCCTGTTTTCACTCCCTTTGTGGAGCACCTACCCTGGAGGTCATGTAATAATAACCAATGGCCAAAAAACAATAAAAAAGCCCAAACATCCATGTGGAAGTGCCATCCCTGCCTGGAGATGAGTAGACTGCTCAAACAGATCCTGGGCAGGCATCTCAGCCCAGGCCTGTGCTGGGGAAGCTGGTTCCTGGATTTGGGCGCAATCTGGAAGCCAGCAAACTGAAGGGAGAGTGCAGCCAGGGTTAACAGGACTGATGCTCTTTTTGCAGCCAGGCCGCGGGTGGACACCCGCTCAAGGAGCCAGGCTAGGAGGCTGCCCAGCGCCAGCGCTGGCAACGCTTGCAGCCCCCAGGGCTTCCCCCGCGCCCCAGCCAGGGCGGGGCCTCAGGAGGGAGGGGGGCGTGGGCGGCGCAGAGAAGGGGCTTTGCTAATTGCCAAAGCAAAAAGTGAGCTCGCGGAGGACTCAGGAGGGAGGGGGGCGGGGGCGGGTCGAGGGCGGCGGGGAGAAGGCGCTTTGCTAATTGCCAAAGCTGGAAGTGAGCTCACAGAGGATGTGGCTGAGAGTCTGGGAGGAGGTGGAGGGGCTGGCGGAGGACGGGCGGGCAGCGCCGCGGTGCTGTGCTGCGGCCCAGTCGAGACTGCAGGACCCACCGGACTCGCCGCCCATGCGCTCCCGTGTGAGGCCTCGCTGTCCCGCTCCTGCTGCCTGCTGCCCCTCCCCGCCCCAAGGCTTCTCTGGACCACCCTCTGCACACAGGTAAAGTGACACCGCGCCGCGCCCTCACCTGGAGCAGAAAGCACGGACCCGACCTGGGGGCGGAGAGGGGGGTTGTGGAGGCCCAGCCTCCCGCGAACCCCAGGGCACAGGGACCACCCCGGGCGCTGCGCCAAACCCGGGTCCTCATGGGGTCGGGCTGGGGACAGCGCCTTGCGAGGTGCCCCCCCGCCAGCAGGCACGCTAGCCCCCATCTTTCCGCAGCCCCATGCGCCTGTGCTGAGGACCCCCTTCCCTCAACCGCGGTGGCCCCGCTGCTTTTGTTCTGGACTTGGGATCCCAGGTGGAAACTAGTCCCTCAGACCTCCCTGGCAGCAAGGAGGGCAGGGAGGGATTCTTGGTTTTCTGCCCTGGCTCCTCCTCTCTCCCCATTCACAAGCCTTCTGGCTTCCCTTTCCTCTCCTCATTGTCAGTTTTCTGAAATGGTTTTCTTCTGCATGTTGACCCAAAGAGCTATTTCATGAATGAATATACACGAAACTGAGTTGGAGCCCACCTGTGAGAGCCCACCTGTAGAGGCCTTTCATTACAATGGTCTCTGGTTCTAGCTTCAGTTCAGAATACTGCATGTACCTGAGGACCAAGTCCAGATGTTTCTTTCATCTCTGACTTGAATTTGAAATCCTCCTCAGACTTCAGCTTCCAGGATTTCTCCAGTCCTTGCTCTCCCACTGTCTTGGTGGGGATCCGCCATGAGTGTTGAACACAGGAATGAATGAATGATATATACCCCAGACTGCTGCGGCTTTGTCTTCTTTTGCTGAGGTTGGAAAGGCTTGGGAGAGACCCCCTGTATGCAGATAGAGAGCTGCATGCAATTGCTTAGATGAACGTGTTCCCCACTTAATTGCTTGGGCATTGAACATTTCGCCCTTAACCTGTGGCTTGAGCAGTTAGGAGGAGACAATCTGGAGGTGAATCAGAAGATGGCTGAATCCACATGGTGGTGGTCTGGGTTTGGGAGATTTTCCTGGAGATTCAAAGGAAAGATCTAAATTCTTCCAGTGGGGAGTGGTAAACATTTTATCGATGGGAGATGGAAAATAAATGGTCTGGTTAAACTTCCCCGCCCCCTCAAAACCCATTATTTGAAAACACAAAAAGCGAAGTGAAGGGAGAAATCCTCCCACTCCCATCCCCACTCACCTCCATAGCCATCTCCTCTTCCAAGAACCTAACAGACAAGGTGCCAAGAAGTGTTAGGTACCAGCAGTGGTCTCAGATCTCATTCAAGAATCATGGTGAAAGGCTTTCAAATAGATTGTGGGGGAACAGGGATCCAATTAGGGGGGACATGTATAAGGTTTGCCTGGTCCCCTAAAAATTAATGGCACTAGAGAAGATGAGCTTTGGGAACTATAGCTTAATGGATACAATGTGTTAAAAGCTTCAGTGAGTCATGGTGGGAAGAAGCCATGAGGGCAGCAAACACAGTCTTAGATGATGTTATTAATAGCACTACAGGCTCTAGATTTCCTGTGGTGGTGTTCTTGGCAAGACCAGCCCGGCCAAAGTGGATACTCTCAACCTGGAACAGAGGGTCTTGGAGATGCCAGCACGTGAGGTATGATGAGAGGGCAAAATGATAGGAGGTGTCCTTTGGAAGGACTGACTCCTTGACTTTAAAAGGGAGAACCCAAATCTGTAGGTGAAATCTTTTTGGCTACAAAGAGGGCCAAGGCCTCCTAAGGCCAAGGTCTCCTCGTCACTTGCAAAGATGTCGAAGAACATATTCAGACTTTTCAAAGATGTCCTCATATCATTGGTTCCCACTCTGGAATTCTATCAATAAGGTGAGAGTTCCTCTAGTTGAAAAAGAGATCTAAAAAGACTTCCCTTTCTCATGTAATTTCTGTAACCTCCAGGACACACCCACCTCCCCCTTCCAGCTCTGTAATGAAGCCACAGCTGGTGCCAATTTGTGGAACTCCTTAAAGGCTATTCTCCCTTATATACCCCCGGATCAAGTTCCCATGCTCCCTCACCTGATTTCCTGCACTCACCTCCCACCTGGTGTGTTCACACCTGCAAGTGCCTTTTACCAACCCCTTTGCCAAAAGGCAGCCAGAGTGACCTTTCAAAGACCTATCAGTTCCTGGCATTTGTCTCCATAGAAATCTGCACTGATCTTCTAACAAATTCTCAGTCCTCCAAAGGCACCCATAATCCTCCCATCAGTCTCTTCATACCCCTCCAACTGACAGATGCTTGTTCTGCCCCATCTCTCTGCCCTTCAACCACACTGCCTCCTTTTTCCTGTGGAGACCTCTCATGCCACCTGCCTCCAAGCACAGGTGATTTCCATTGATGGGAAGACCCTCTTCTCTCCCCCATCTCCCCACTCCTGTTACTCCCACTTATTCGTGAGCTCACAAGCCCCATGGTACACACTCTCCATGCAGCCTGCTCTCTCTTTTCTAGCACTGGCCTCCGTTTCTAGCTGTGGTTGTGTCATGGATGTCCCTCCCCAGCCAGCCTCCATGCTCTCCTTCCCTTTAGCTCCAACACCTGACACAGTGCCTGGCACGTAGTAAGCCCTGGCTAGCTTCTAAGAGCCTCACTGAGGGACTGAAAGCATTTTAAAAATGTCACCACGTAGGCTCCAAACTGTAGGCAGAAAAAGCTTTGCCTGGATTGACATTTTAGAGACGTATTCGTCAAGTTGGATGTGTTCACTGACTTTACCTTGTAAAATTAAAAAAAAAAAAAAAAGGACCTCTGTATCGCTTCGCATCTAAGGAAGGCGCATGTATACTATTAGACCACGTTATGAGCTTAATGGAAGGAGACAAGATGTTTTCGCTAAGAAAATGTATAAGACTGTTGAGGTCAAGTGGGAGGAAACTGTCCGTTGGTTGGAGCATTGCTATCTTACTCTATCACAGCCACTCATAAAAATCTGACACGGGGTGAGTCAGAATTCTCTGTCGGAGATGAGTTAGATCTGGCTCATGTTCCTACAGACATGAAAGCCAGAAACGAAAAAGGAGGCTTTAAAAGCGTGGGTTGAGGAGGCGGTGTGGTTCACTGCAATGAGCTAAGTGCCCAGGGCCACCAGCAGACATGCTGGCCTGTATCCTTCCTTTGTTCTGGGGTCCCTCTTGCACCATGTGGTGAGGCTGGTGGCTGGGAGCAGCTCAGGACAGGACCCGGTGGCATCTTACTTCTCCCCCCCTCCTGTGGGCTCCTGTGGGCTCCAGTGGGCTCCAGTAGGTCCCAAGGGACAGCCTGACTTCCTTGAAAAGCCCAGTAGCACTGCTACTGCTTCAGGTGAGGGCGCGTCGCGGTGTCACTTTACCTGTGAGCAGAGGGTCCTCCAGAGAAGCCATGGGGCAGGGAGGGGCAGCAGGCGGCGGGAACGAGAACGGGACACCACGGCCTCTGGGGCTAAGCTGGAGCATGGGAGCGCAGGGGCAGCGAGTATGGTGGGTCCTGCAGTCCCGACTGGGCTGTAGCACAGCACCCTGGCGCTGTGCGCCCCTCCTCCCGCCTGGGCAATTAGCAAAGCCCCTTCTCCTCGCCGCCCCCGCCCCGCCCCCGCCCCCCTCCCTCCTGAGTCCTCTGAGAGCTCACTTCCAGCTTTGGAAATTAGCAAAGACCCATCTCTGCGCCGGCCCCACCCCCTCACTCCTGAGGCCTGAGCCCTGGGTGGGGTGCAGGGCTATGCCCTAGCATGCTGCCCCATTGCCAGCGCCTGCGCTGGGCAGACTCCTAGCATGGCTCCCTGAGCGGGTGTCCACGGGCAGCCTGGCTGCGAAAAGATCATCAGTCCTAAACGCCAGCTGCACTCTTGGGTCAGTTTGCTGGCTTCCAGATTGCGCCCAAAGCCAGGAACCAGCTTCCCCAGCACAGGCCTGGGCTGAGATGCCTGCCTGGGATCTGTCTGAGCAGTCTCCTCCACTCCAGGCAGGGATGGCACTTCGACCTGGATGTTTGGGTTTTTGGTTTGTTTTTTTGGTCATTGGTTATTACATGACCTCCAGGGTAGGTGCTCCACAAAGGGAGTGAAAACAGGACGCCTGATATATATGCATATGACCATTCTAGAAAAATAGCTTGGGGTTCTCTCGGGAACGCGGCATTGGTCCTTGCACTATGGTATAATAGAAAAGAGATTATGCACCAAGTTACTTAAATGAGCATAGGTTGAAATCGTTTACTGAGAGTAAATATTTTAAATAGTTATATTTTAACTAAATCTATCATCAATCATAAATCTATTACACGAAGATTACAGGCAATTTAAAAGCAAGAGCACTCTCTTCAGGGTTTTAAATAATCCCTGTCTGTCTTGGCACATGAGAATGCAAAGATAGGAAATGGTTTGTAAAAGATCATATAATAGCTTTTACTAATTCTATTTATTTGACAGACAGAGATCACAAGTAGGCAGAGAGGCAGGCAGAGAGAAAGATGTGGAAGCAGGCTCCCCGCCAAGCAGAGAGCCTGATGAAAGGCTCGATCCCAGGACCCTGAGATCATGACCTGATCCCAAGGCAGAGGCTTAACACACTGAGCCACCCTGGCACCCCCAGAGGAAATACATTTCTGACTTAGCAACTTCAGATAGAATTATTTTGTCCATGATGACAAGTGAAGAAAATGTGTCATCCCTAAACCTAACCTTAACCCCTACCAACGCTGAAACCTAAGCTGACCTTAAAGCCCAAACTAGAACCCTGAATCCCAAACCTGGAATGGAACCCAAAGCCTGTACCTGAGCCCTGGATCCAAGCCCTGAACCACGAACCCAAACCCTAAACCAGACCTCCAAGTCATGAAACCTGAACCCAAATCTCAGCATGAAGTCAAACCCCAAATTTGACCTTGAACTTTATCCCATAAGCCCTGAGTCTTAAAGCCTAAATCATAAACTTAAATCCCTAAACTATAACTCTGTTCCCTTGTCCTTCACTCTAAATCCTCACCCTAACACTAAACCCAAAGCCTGATTAGACTCTGACTAAAACCTGAACCTGAACCCAAATTCAAACCCTTCACCACACTTTGCTTATGCACTTGCCATTGATGGATATTTGCAGTTTCTACCTCTTGATTCTTGTGAACATTGTTTGGGTTGGGGGCTAGGGTTAGGGTCTTGGATTAGGGTAGGGTCCAGTCTTGAGACCAAGTTGAGGTCAGAGTGTGGGTCTGCATCAGGGCCATGTTCAGTGACACTGTTTGGGTCAAGGACTGTTGTAATTCCACATTGTTTCCAATTCATTGTTCCTTAGCTATTTGGGGGGAAGTTGGGGGGTATTGGGCTCCATGCAGGTTGAAGTTCCGGAATGAAATGGTGTAAACTGGACCCCAGGAGGGAGCAGGACCTTCCACTGAAGGGTGAGCTTCCACAGTCCTGCACTGCCTTCCACCGCCTGCAGAGGGCGCCAGACCCCAGCTCCCGCCCTGAGCCCAGGCTGCAAAGCCACAGCTGGGACCTGAGCCCTGCCTTTTCAGAACGCACTGTGGAGACTTCTGGAGAATGTGGGGCGCCTCCCACCCTGACAGGACAAGCTGAGGAGGGTGTGGCTCTGCATCCACACTGACCGGACCCGTTGTGGAGGACGCGACCACACTGCCAGCAGTCCAACCTCCTAAGGACCAGACGCTGGAGGAGGTGAGGAGAAGTCCCTGAGTGGACTGTCAAGGGGTTCGTGGTCTCAGGACCCCACAGAGAAAGGGCGCCCTGTGTAGACACTGGGGCTTCCGTCGTTTTGTGTGAGGAGACGTGGCCTCCTGCTGTGCTGTGCGCGGGGCTGTGGGGTCCCCCCTTTCTGGGCTCGGGTGCTCCTCGGTCCTCGTCTGTGTTTGTGTGCTCGCGGATTCAGTTCCTGGGGCTCCTCAGATGGTCTGCAGTCAGGGAGCGTCCGCCTGCTTCAGTGCTTGTGCTCTCCCCAACTCAGCCCTGCGGGGTCCTTCCTGTGTCCACACCCACTCCAGGCTTGTGCTGAGTCCGGAAATTCTGGAGCCAGAGTGAGGACTCTGTAGCCGGTTTTGGGGAGAGTAGGTATTTTCCCAGTGTGGGTACTTACCTGAGCACAGTGCCTCCCCATCTCCGTGTGTACCCCTCCCTGTCTGTCATCATTGTTGCAGGGCTGTCACTTTCTTGGTTCAGGGGCCTCCCGGGTATCTTGCTATCTTGGATGCAGGTGTAAATGTCTGTAATGGGCACTGAGCACCAGGCACCCCCTTCCAGCCTCCCCTTCTGGCATCCCCAGTCCACTTTACTGGGGCTTCCCTTCCTGCTTTTGCACAGTTCTAACCAGCTTGTAGTGGAACGTTGTGGAAAAACTGAAATTCCAAATCCACTGCTTCTACTGCACCTGAGATACAGGGGCCCATGATTTAATCCTCCCAGGAGTCTCTTGCTAGCCCCACCTGTCCGTCACTCATTTTGAGAGTTGATATTACCAAAGTACTGTAATTCTAAAAATTTCTGAATTAGCTGTATTATTTCTTTTTAGGTATGAAGTTAACTTCCAATTATATGAATTTAATATTTTGGTCATTGTTTTCTAATTTTATCGCCTTATTCTTGGAAAATATAGCCTGATATTTAACTCTAGGAATTTATTGGCATATACTTCTGGCCTAAATAATGGCCTGTTTGTGTAAATGTTCAACTTATGCTTATATACTTACTGAAGACTCTTGTTTTGGGGTCAGGATGGCTACATTTATTAATAGATCAGGACTATTAGATTCTCTAAATTTTGATGTCTCTTAATTTAATCTAATTAAATTATCAGTTAATGAAAGAAGTTAAATTTTTTATGTACTACTGCATCTAAACTTATCAAAGTCTTTTGCTATAATTAGACAAGTATGTCATCCTGTTTTTATACCAAGTCTTACAGTAAAAAAATCATACTATCTGAAATATTATTTATTTTTATTATTAATTTTTTTTAAAAGATTGTATTTATTGGGGTACCTGAGTTAAGTGTCTACCTATAGCTCAGGTCATAATACCCGGGTCCTGGGATAGAGCCCCGCAGGGGGTTCCCTGCTCAGTGGCGTGCTTCTCCCTCTCCCTCTGTTATTCCCTCTGCTGTGTGCATGTTTTTCTTTTCTCACTCTCTCTCAAATAAATAAGTAAAATTTAAAGATTATCTCTCTCAAATAAATAAGTCAAATTTTTTTTCTCAATGGGAGGGAGAAGCAGACTCTCCACTGAGCAGGGAGCCTGATGCAGGGCTCAATACCAGGACCCTGGGATCATCACCTGAGCTGAAGGCAGACACTTGAACCGACTAAGTCACCCAGGCACTCCAGCTGTTTATTTATTTATTTATTTTTATTATGCATATGTTTTATCTCTCTTTTCTACAAGTCTTTTTTTTTATCTTTTTACTTTTTTCATAAAACTGAATTATTTCAAGATGACTTGTCATCCTCTTTTCCCCAACCTCAAAGGTCATAGAGTATATTTTAACTGTTAAAATGATATTAGTATTTAAGTGCTGCCTACACAAATTAAGGCAAATTATCTGTGGTCTGTATTCCTGAAAATTTTTTTTTATTATGCCTTCCTATGCCAATGACATTTTATAAGGATCTAAATGTTTCCATTTGCGATTTTTTTTTCAAGATAATAAAGCTATTACTTCATTCTTTTTTATATCTGATGTTATTTAAAAAATTTCTGTCAGTCTGATTCTTGTTTCTTTATTAATGAATTATTTTTTTTCTCTCTAACACTTGTGATTTTTTTATGTGTCTTTGGTATGTATGCCCTAGTTTGGGATTCATAGAGTCAACTATAGTTATGAATATTTTCTTTCTTTTCTTGTATGTAAGTTTTAATCCAGTGTCTTGACTATTTTATGCTTGAGAAATAGATGTACATTAATATTCAAATATTTCTTTCCTTTTTCTTCTTTCATTTAAAAAAAGTCATTTATTTTATTTTATTTAAAAATATTTATTTATTTATTTGGAGTAGAGAGAGAGGATCATGAAGAGTGGCTGATTATATACTTTCAATTTGGGAGGAGGTTAGGGATAGCACAAGCCTCCAAGGTATTTTATAAACAAGGTTTCCAGGACCTTGAGGGGGCTAGCTATTGTTAGGGAAAGGTCATTTCTTACTATTTAGTAAAAACTCAGGGAAGAGACTCTTCTGATGTATATCAGTGGGTATATGCTTGGGAGATGATTGCCAATGTATATCTTGAGGGCAGGGGTGGGGAGTAGAGATAAAGAAGTTTCCAAAGTAATTTTTACATGTGAAAGTAGATTTTCAGTATCCTGGGGGGTGGACTAAGAATGCTTTTTGCCCTGAGTGGATGTGTCCACATGGAAGCAGCTGAGTCCCCAGAGGAGCTTCAAGGACTTGTCAACAGGCTATGAGTAGTAAGGAAATCTAATTTCTTCTCTAGCTTTTGTTCCACACACATCACCTACATCTTACACCTCTTTTATATTGATAATTTTAATGCTTTGCTGGTATCCAGATGACTATATCCTTAAGTGACTTCTTATCTCTATTGAATCCATTACGTATTCTATCCATTGTATTCTTAATTCAACTAGATTACATATATTTAATCTATTAGTACCACTAGGTTCTTATTCTTGTTTTTATTTCAAAATCTTTCCTTATTTCCTTACATTATTTATTGGGTATATTTTAAATCCCTGAAATACTCACTTATTATATATAAGCTGTCAACCGTATTCTTATTTTGAGGTAGCTATATCTTTTTGGGCTTTAGGACATCATACCAACAATGCCAAATAATTTTCAGACAACAGCAGGATCTCCAAGAATTCAACTAAATTCTGACACTATCTACCTGAACATAGTGTAAGATTTCATCAGTTAATGGATCAGTCCTCCAAGACTATCTCCAACCCCACCTCAGATGCCAGTCTCACTGTAGGCCCCAGGTTATTACCTGTGCTTGTGACTGAGCAACTACAGGTTGGAGGTCCCAGTGGCCTACTTCTTACGTTCTTTTAATTTGCTACAGGGACTCACAAAACTCAGAAAAATACTTACTTTATGTTTGCCAGCTTATTAAAAGATATAATAGAAGATTTAAATCAATAGATAGATAAAGAAGTGCACAGGGCAAGGTATGGAGAATGGGCACAGAGCTTCTATTACCTTCTGTAAGACTGCCACTCTTCCTGCCTTTTCATACATTTAACAAACTAAAAGCTTTCTGAACCCAGTCCTTTCAGGTTTTCTGTGGAGGCTTCATGACATAGTCATGACTGACTAAATCATTGTCATTTGCTGATCTAATCTCCAGATCCTCTTCCCTCCCCAGATAATCCTGTATTGGGAGGAAGGGGAGGCACGTTGGGCAAAAAGTTGTGAAGGCTTTCACCAAGTGGTTGGTCCTTCAGGCAAACAGCCCTTGCCTTGAGTGAGGTCTGAAGGTCACTTCATTAACATAACAAAACACACCTCTCTCACCCTTATCACATGAAATCCCTAGAGTTTTAGGAGCTGTGAGTCAGTAGCCATGGTTGAAAACCAAATATTCAGATGACCAAAATATATTTCTTGTAAACCACTATATTACACTACATGCTTAAGTATTTAATTATGTGATCTTTTAAACTAATATTTTTCTAAGAGTATAAACTGTTCTGGCAGTAATCTGGATTGGGGAGTGATGTATTGCCAAATTTCTGTCGTTTTAGTCCACAAAGTCAAAGAGAAAGAACAGGAGAGCCCCTTAGGGCAGGAAGTTCAAAGTAACAATGTTGACTACAAATCCCTTTTCTTGATTTTTTTTTAAACAAGCAAATCTTCTCTTCAGAGTTGCAGTTTAAAGCCAAGAACATGCGGAATTGGGAGAAAAAATAGTTAAATTTGGAGACTTGCAGAGGTAGAATCAGAGTAGTGAAAGCCATTACAGCAACTGAACTAACTGAGGTCAGTCTTTGGTGAATCACAGAAACAGGTGGAGTTGTCAAACAAAGGAATCTTTGTTTACAACATACAAGGAGATCACAGGGAATAAGTTCCAAAGCCTTGACTGTTTGAACAGGAGAGAGATTTTTATTTAGTATTTAAGATGAATACTCAGAAGGGAGAGTTTTATTATCCCGTGTATGGTTGGTCATAAGGTTGTGGATGCATGCACATCCACATATGTATTTGTGCAATATGTATTGCATGTTCACCTGAATGAAGCTTGTATTCCACCGAGGGCAGAAACTTCAACGTTAGAATAAAGCAGAGGTAACTGTTGGACAAGGCAAAGGGACTCTGCAGGCTTCAAGAGCAGATATAAACTAGATGGGGTCTTGGGCTCATTTTCTGGGACAAGGAATGAAAGGCCTTGATTGCTTTTGAAATAGCACTAGGAGTTTTACCACTGATTTATTGTCTCAATAGCTTAGGCTATTTCCTGGTCTGGTGGTGACTGTTAGTTTTCCCATTGCCTTGTTCCCTCAAAATCCTTAAGGAGTGAGGTTTTTGCATTTCTTTGTAAGAACCTCCCAGGAAGTTTTGGAAGAAGTGTGCTTGGGAGAGTACACAGGTGGGGTATAGATCATTGAAAATAGCTGGGGACAAAAAATGATTTTCTTATGTCAGGAAAACTATATGTCATCTTAAATTTTCTGGGAACCTCTAATTCTTTCTGCTGATGTTACCAGCAGGCTTCTGAGATATTACTGATTGTTCTCTTGAACCTAAGGAAAAAGAAATATAGAAAGCAAAAGACAAAACTTTAAAATCTCTCCTCCAACTCATCAATTCACTGCAGCCACCTCTCTGTCTTTCCCTTTCTCTTTTTCTTTATCTTTCTCTCTCATTTTCTCTCTCATATATGCACAACACACGCAAATCATCTTAAAACAATTTTTAATTTTCCCTATTCCATTTTAATATACTTGAGGCATGATCATTTTCTTACTAAATACAAGAAAAAAAAATCTAGGATTCCATCATTCTGTGTGATTCAAGTATTGAGGAATTTACTTCTAATAGCACTTATAAAAACATATTTTATTTATGTAATATTATATAATCAGGTGCCTGCATTTTTCTTATTCTCCAACTAGTGTTATTTGGCAATTAATATTTTGTCAATCAATATTCCCCCATATCTGAATGTGTGGGCAGTGAGAGATGAGTTAGAGGCAAGGATGGTGAACACTCCCAACAACTGCAGACTACATATATCTTAAGCCATGATTTTCTTTGCAAAGGTCAACATTGATAATGTTGTAGTCATACCTCCGTGTACCAGGAAAGAAGTAGCATATTTCTTGAAAGACCCAGCTATCAAAGCTCCATTGAGAAACTGTAAAGATGGACAAGCGATTTCCAAATTACATATCTGATAATGGATATCTACTCTGATTATTAAAAAATGAATAAAAATAAAAAACCTTACTAATAACCAAACAGAGTATCCAATTTTACATGTGAAGGAAATAATGGAAGAGACATGTCACCAAAAGTATATGGATGGCTTAGAGGCACATGACAAATTTCTCAAAATTTAGACATTAAAGAAATACAAATTAAAATCATAATGAGACATGCTTACGTATCTATTAGAATGGCTAAAATTATAAAGGCTAATTGTACTTGGTCTGAGCTAGATTGAGAAGCAACAAAAAATCTAAACTGTTGTTGGCATATATCATGATACAACCACTTTGGAAAATAGTTTGAAAATTTTTTTAAATGCAAAATATGTTGCAGTTACACAAATAGCCATTTTACTTCTAGGCATTTAACTTTATCAGTGCACTTTGCATCCACCACCAATTGGCTGTTTTGTCACAAACTGATTAAAGCAGAACTGTCAGGTGAGGAACTTCAAAGCCAAAGCATTAAGTGCTTTGAAAAACCAGCACCTGGGAGGATTTGTCTCAGCATCTGTGATTAGAAGGCAGCAAAAAGAGACTTTGGGGACACAGTTCACCCCTTCATGAAGCAGCCATTCAGAACTTTCTCCGAAGGGCTAATGCCTAATCTTCCAAAGACCAGCAAGAACAAGCTTATGGTCTGTTAAAATCAGATATTTAAAAGATTTTTATTTATTTATTTGAGAGAGAGAGAGAGAGTGAGAGAGAGAGCATGAGAGGGGAGAAGGTCAGAGGGAGAAGCGGACTCCCCATGAAGCTGGGAGCCTGATGCAGTCCTTGATCCTGGGACTCCAGAATCAAAATCAGTTTGATTGACTCAATACAGTCAGGGAGGACAGTCCTCAGGAGTCACAGAATGCTGGTTGCCATGAGGGAGGAGTCTTTTACAAAGTCTGGGCTCTCACAGAAGGAGTCTGAAGCACGTGTATGGAAAGCAGAGGTCAGTTCTGGATTAGAAGCTCTTTCTGAGGGGAAATGAGTAGAAGCAGGGATTAACCTGGACTTGGGCTCTGCTTTATTCAGTTCAAGTTGCTGCAACAAATGATGACAGACTGGGTGGCTGAAACAGCAAAACATGTACTATTCCTTGCAGTTCTAAAGACTGAGAAGTCCAAAAGCAAGATCCTGGGAGATCTGATATCTAGCAAGAGACTGCTTCATTATCTATAAATGCCCATATTTCTGTTGTAGACTTGCATGGATGACAGCTGGCAGAACAATCTCTCAGGTCGTTTCTCAGAAGTGCTTTTATCTCATTCACAAGTGTTCCAATCTCATGACCTCACCACCTCTCAAAGCCCATACCTCCTGATGGCACTCCTTGAGGGTCAGGGCTTCAACATCTGAATTGGGACAAGACACAAACATTCAGTCCATTAGCAAGTGTTGTCATGAGGACAGCGTAGCTTATCAACTGGGTATCCCCAGGAATCCATGGGACTAGCAAAGCAGAATCTGGGGGTGTCACTGGTAGGAAAGCAGGAGGTCCCCAAGAGACAGTCCACATAGCATTGTACAGAGACAGCAGGACCCTTGAGAAACAATAGTTTCCGTGACCCATACACCAGCCTTTATCTATGCCTGTTCTCCCTGCTGGATTCACAGCAAGCCTACTTCTTTCTTTTCCAGTACAAATGGATTTCCACTCTCTGAATCCTGATGATTTTTTGCTCTTTTGCAGTTAGTAGGTTGTGCCTCAGGATTCTGCATGTCTGGATTTGCAATCGTGGAAACTGCCAAAGGTCTAGATACCTGCATGGCAGAACCCGGCCTCTACCACTATTGCCCAAGGTAGGGACTCTGGTCCCTTGAGCGTCCTGTGCTGCTGTCAAAGGTCTGTGTGCATTGGCTTATTCTTTTTTTTTTTTAATGTAATTGCTTATACGTGTGTTTCATCATGCTCAAGTGGCCTTTCTGTGAAAAAGTGGCCAAGCTACACCTAGAAGTCACTGAAGAAAGTTCTAAGAACTCCTGGTTAGTATGAGGCTAGAGAGAGAGAGAAAGAGAGAAAAGAAATCTGCCTCTCTAATTTTGCAAGTCCCTGGGCAAAATCTGTTGGCTGCGCACTCCTCACACGGAGATTCCAGGCAGGGAGACCCTCCTGAGCCTCATCTCCCTGAGTTCCTCTTCCAGGAGCAATCCCTAGTTTGAGACCAGGGTTAGCGAAAAAAGAGCAGCAAAGCAGGGTCCAGAGGAAGGACTTCCACAGACCATGGAGCACCAGGGGGACAGGCTGGTACCTTCTCACGGTTGAGGTACAAATGGGCTCAGCTCAGCAGGTACAGGGGTGCCCTTGGCCCCTCTGGTGGGCTTTGCAGTGCCCCAATCTCAGGAAGAAAAAAGGCTGGCTCAGGTGACTTATTTTTGACTGGGAAGAAGCTGACAGCAATGGAAATAAACAAGTAGGGAATGATGTTGGAAAGTTGGAGGGTTTGTCCTTTATATCTCAGCTTTCTCTCCTATCTTCCCTTGCTCTGTAGTGTGTTATCAAAGAAGTTTTTGGCATGATATTCCTGTTCACTGATTAACTCTTGAGCTGTGTCTTTTTTGCTGTTCAGCTCATCTGGTGAATTCTTTTACTGTAAAAAGTATCTTGCCCTTGCAAGGGCAATGGCAAGACCTGAGAAATCCCAGAGATTTCAGCTTGCCACCCAGAAGGAAACCAGGCTATTTGGAATGCTGGAAAGGGTTCAGAGTAGGGGAAATCGTCTTGGACATCTGAGACCACCCCCACATTCAGCGGTCCACTGGACACAAACCCAGACCTTGATACTGATCCTGAACCATGCTCTCAACTCAGACCCCTGTGATCCTCACCACAGTGCTTTCAGATCAGTGCAGCCATGCCCATAGGCACAAACTCTTAAGCCTAGATTCTGTCCTGAGAGGTCTGTCCCCGACGGCCTGGCTCCAAAGCCTCAGAGATTGGGGACAGTGAGGAACACCATAGGACTCACCCTGCCACCCTGAAAGGAACCATGCCATTTGTAGCTCCAGAAAGGATTCAGAGGAACTGAAATCTGCATTCCTACCTCTGGACACCCCCATATTCAGCAGGCCACTGGATGCAAACCTGGAGCTTGACACTCACCCTGAACAAATCCCTCGACTGCCCTCTCCCCCAGAAAGATGGACAGAGTGCTGGCAGATCGGTCCTGCCATGTGGTGGGCCCTAACCATAACCTTTGGTTTAGTTCTCAGGATTCTGACCCCAAAGGCCTTGCAGTAGGTGCCCTACAATTTGGGGACACATGGGCAATCCCAGAGGACTCAGCCTGCCGCCCAGAAGGAAACTGTGCCATTTGGAACTCCGGAAAGGATTCAGAGGAGCAGAAATCTGCATGCCTAGCTGAGGACACACCCACACAGAGCTGACTCCTGGACACAAAGCCAGAGCAAGACACTCACCCTCACCTCCACTGTCAACTCAGCCACCGAGACAGCTCTCCATGGGGTCTTCAGATCAGTCCTGCCATGTCCCTGGTTCCTAACACTAACCCTTGGATGGGTTCTGTAATGATGTCCTCATTTCAGGTTATGTGGTGGTTCTGCAGGACATTGTCCTGGTGTGGGATCAAACACACTGAAGCATCCCGTGTGAAGTGGCAAACATGGTAAAGAAATGACGGCTGGGGAATCTGAGTGTGGAGACAGCACGTATTTGTGCTGCTATAACAAGCTGACTGCACTTTGAAATCTCCGCAGAGGAAATGACTCCTCCAAACATCCATGTTAGCACGACGACACGGAAGCAGAGAGACATCAGACTTTGGGATGGAGGCCAAGCCCTCCCAAATCCAGGTCACCCAACATGGAGAGAACACATGTTAGCAAGAGACTCGTGGGAGGATTAAATCATGGGCCCCTGTATCTCAGGTGCAGTAGAAGCAGTGGATTTGGAATTTCAGTTTTTCCACAACGTTCCACCACAAGCTGGTTAGAACTGTCCAAAGCAGGAAGGGAAGCCCCAGTAAAGTGGACTGGGGAAGCCAGAAGGGGAGGCTGGAATGGGGCGCCTGGTGCTCAGTGCCCATTACAGACCCCACATTGCTATCCCCCACAGGAGAGACTCACCAATTCCAGGCCCCAAAAGGGAATCTGGAGGTTCATCTCCTGACTTTTTGTAGGAGCTTTGCAGTGCAGCTGGTGAGAATTCTCCATCACCCTGCCTTTCTCCAAGGGACTTTCCTTCAAGCACCCTTCCCAACTTCTTCCTCCTCCATGAAATAATGTTCCTCTCCTTTGTTTCTCGCACTTGCCTGTGATGGGACCTTAGCTTGCTCAGCCCAGACTGCCATTCTCTTCTCTTCCCAATTAAACCCATGCTGCTGGTCAAATAACTGGCAGATTGAGTTTAAGGCCAATCGAACTAATAAATTCAAGAACTTGCAAGGAACAAAATCAATATGCAGAAATTAGTGGCACTCCTACGTGCTCCGAAGGAACCATCAGAAAGAGACTATGGAGAACGATCTCATTTACACCTGCATAAAAGACAGCAAGATACCCGGGAGGCCCCTGAACCAAGAAGGTGACAGACCTGTCCTCTGACAGCCCTGCAACAATGATGACAGACAGGGAGGGGTACACACGGAGATGGGGAGGCACTGTATCAGGGAAGAACCCACACTGGGAAAATACCTACTCTCCCCAAAACCGGCTACAGAGTCCTCACTCTGGCTCCAGAATTTCCGGACTCAGCACAAGCCTGGAGT
Organism: Mustela nivalis; assembly: GCF_964662115.1. NCBI lineage: Eukaryota > Metazoa > Chordata > Mammalia > Carnivora > Mustelidae > Mustela > Mustela nivalis. Next base: position 79,935,674 of record NC_139040.1, read on the forward strand.
GGTTGTGGACACAGGAAGGACCCCGCAGGGCTGAGTTGGGGAGAGCACAAGCACTGAAGCAGGCGGACGCTCCCTGACTGCAGACCATCTGAGGAGCCCCAGGAACCGAATCCGCGAGCACACAAACACAGACGAGGACCGAGGAGCACCCGAGCCCAGAAAGGGGGGACCCCACAGCCCCGCGCACAGCACAGCAGGAGGCCACGTCTCCTCACACAAAACGACGGAAGCCCCAGTGTCTACACAGGGCGCCCTTTCTCTGTGGGGTCCTGAGACCACGAACCCCTTGACAGTCCAATCAGGTGGCTTCTCCTCATCTCCTCCAGCATCTGGTCCTTAGGAGGTTGGACTGCTGCCAGTGTGGGCGCGTCCTCCACAACGGGTCCGGTCAGTGTGGATGCAGAGCCACACCCTCTTCAGCTTGTCCTCTCAGGGTGGGAGGCGCCCCACATTCTCCAGAAGTCTCCACAGTGGGTCCTGAAGAGGCGGGGCTCTGGTCCAAGCTGTGGCTTTGCAGCCTGGGCTCAGGGCATAGCTGGGGTCTGGCGCCCTCTGCAGGCCGTGGAAGGCAGTGCAGGACTGTGGAAGCTCACCCTTCAGTGGAATGTCCTGCTCCCTCCCAGGGTCCAGCTGACGCCATTTCATTCCGGAACTTCAAGCTGCATGGAGCCCAATACCCCCCAACTTCCCCCCAAATAGCTAAGGAACAATGAATTGGAAACAATGTGGAATTACAACAGTCCTTGACCCAAACAGTGTCACTGAACATGGCCCTGATGCAGACCCACACTCTGACCTCAACTTGGTCTCAAGCTTGGACCCTACCCTAATCCAAGACCCTAACCCTAGCCCCCGACCCAAACAATGTTCACAAGAATCAAGAGGTAGAAACTGCAAATATCCATCAATGGCAAGTGCATAAGCAAAGTGTGGTGAAGGGTTTGAATTTGGATTCAGGTTCAGGTTTTAGTCAGAGTTCTAGATCAGGCTTTGGGTTTAGTGTTAGGGTGAGGATTTAGAGTGAAGAACAAGGGATCAGAGTTATAGTTTAGGGATTTAAGTTTATGATTTAGGCTTTAAGACTCAGGGCTTATGGGATAAAAATCAAGGTCAAATTTGGGGTTTGACTTCATGCTGAGATTTGGGTTCAGGTTTCATGACTTGGAGGTCTGGTTTAGGGTTTGGGTTCGTGGTTCAGGGCTTGGATCCAGGGCTCAGGTACAGGCTTTGGGTTCCATTCCAGGTTTGGGATTCAGGGTTCTAGTTTGGGCTTTAAGGTCAGCTTAGGTTTCAGCGTTGGTAGGGGTTAAGGTTAGGTTTAGGGATGACACATTTTCTTCACTTGTCATCATGGACAAAAAAATTCTATCTGAAGTTTCTAAGTCAGAAATGTATTTCATCTGGGGGCGCCTGGGTGGCTCAGTTTGTTAAGCCTCTGCCTTGGGCTCAGGTCATGATATCAGGGTCCTGGCATCAAGCCATTCATCAGGCTCTCTGCTTGGCGGGGAGCCTGCTTCCCCATCTTTCTCTCTGCCTGCCTCTCTGCCTACTTGTGATCTCTGTCTGTCAAATAAATAGAATTAGTAAAAGCTATTATATGATCTTTTACAAACCATTTCCTATCTTTGCATTCTCATGTGCCAAGACAGACAGGGATTATTTAAAACCCTGAAGAGAGGGCTCTTGCTTTTAAATTGCCTGTAATCTTCGTGTAATAGATTTATGATTGATGATAGATTTATTTAAAATATAACTATTTAAAATATTTACTCTCAGTAAACGATTTCAACCTATGCTCATTTAAGTAACTTGGTGCATAATCCCTTTTCTATTAAACCATAGTGCAAGGACCAATGCCGCGTTTCCGAGAGAACCCCAAGCTATTTTTCTAGAATGGCTGTATGCTTATATATGGCATCCTGTTTTCACTCCCTTTGTGGAGCACCTACCCTGGAGGTCATGTAATAACCAATGACCAAAAAAACAAACAAAAAACCCAAACATCCAGGTCGAAGTGCCATCCCTGCCTGGAGTCGAGGAGACTGCTCAGACAGATCCCAGGCAGGCATCTCAGCCCAGGCCTGTGCTGGGGAAGCTGGTTCCTGTCTTTGGGCACAATCTGGAAGCCAGCAAACTGTCCCAAGAGTGCAGCCTGCGTTTAGGACTGATGATCTTTTCGCAGCCAGGCTGCCCGTGGACACCCGCTCAGGGAGCCAGGCTAGGAGGCTGCCCAGCGCTGGCGCTGGCAATGTGGCAGCATGCCAGGGCTTCGCCCCGCACCCCAGATTGGGCTCTGGCCTCAGGAGTGAGGGGGCGGGGCCGGCGCAGTGAAGGGTCCTTGCTAATTTCCAAAGCTGGAAGTGAGCTCTCAGAGGACTCAGGAGGGAGGGGGGCGGGGTCGGGTCTGGGCGGCCAGGAGAAGGGGCTTTGCTAATTACCCAGGCGGGAAGGAGGGGCGCGCAGAGCCAGGCTGCTGTGCTGCAGCCCATTCGAGACTGCAGGACCCACCATACTCGCTGCCCCTGCGCTCCCACGCTGCAGCCTAGCCCCTGAGGCCACGGTGTCCCGTTCCGGATCCCGCTGCCTGCTGCCCCTCCCCACCCCATGGCTTCTCTGGAGGACCCTCTGCTCACAGGTAAAGTGACACCGTGACGCGCCCTCACCTGAAGCAGAAAACGGGGTCCAGGGCGGGGCGTGGGGTGGTTGGGGCCCAGCCTCCCGCCAACCCCAGGGCACCAGGACCACCCTGGACGCTGCGCCACACCCCTTCCGCAGGGGGTCAGGCCAGGACAGTGCCATAGGTGGTAACCCCGCCCCCCCCGCCAGCGGGCAGGCTAGCCCCCATAGTTTGGCACCCCCAAGCGCTTTTCAGAGCCTCCTGCCATTCCCAGGGCACCCAGAACCCAGAGAGTGAGGCCTTGGGTGCTTTCTAGTGACAGATTCAAGGCAATTTTTCGACATTGGGACTCAGAGATAACATAGTTTTCATTTGTGATTATTATTTTTGTGTGGGGGCCATAGCTTTTCTTTTGACCTATGGTTGTTTTCACTCCCGGTTCTGAAGAAGCCCCTAAATCCTAACCCTGTTGAGGACTCCGAAAGCTCTCAGAGCAGCAGTGCTGGGGGACATTGTGGACACATGTTTTGGTTTCTCCTCTGGCCTGCTTCTGTGGCAGCCCCGCTCTGTCCTCCACAGACTTCAGAGCAATATCTGAACAAGTGGAGAAGCGACCAGGGGGTCAGGAAGGTGGCCACCGAAGAGTGACTTCTATGAAGGGTGGCTGAGCTAGCAAGTGAGCATGTTAGTCCAGCTCTGCCTGCATTCAGTATGGAGCTGAACAGGGGCCAGGGAAGGGGAGGAGGAGCAGAGAGCAGGGACAAAGGGACCAAAGAGGAGATTCAGGTGAAGGGAAGTAATGGGGAGGAAAGAGAAGAAACTCTAGAAGACAGGTATGTAGAAAGGAAAAGGGATGAAGTGGGCATTGGGAAAGGGCACCACCAGGGAAGGAGAGAGGGGAAGGAAAGAGGGAGGAAGAGAGGAAAGGGGAAAGGGAGAAGGGAGGAGTCAGCATGCCAGGGCTCCCCCTCCATCTGAAGAAGAGGTGGATGGTCCAGCTTCTCAAACAGGGTGCTCACTCTTTGGTCCCAGTTTCTGCTCCCAGTGCTACTGGGCTTTGCAAGGAAGGCAGGCTGTCCCTTGGGACCTACTGGAGCCCAATGGAACCCACAGGAGGGTGGGAGAGGTAAGATGCCACCGGGTCCTGTCCTGAGCTGCTCCCAGCCACCAGCCTCACCACATGGTGCAAGAGGGACCCCAGAACAAAGGAAGGACACAGGCCAGCATGTCTGCTGGTGGCCATGGGCACTTAGCTCATCCCAGTGAACCACACCGCCTCCTCAACACACGCTTTCAAAGCCTCCTTCTTTGTTTCTGTTTTCATGTCTGTAGGAACATGAGCCAGATCTAACTCATCTCCGACAGACAATTCTGAATCACCCCGTGTCAGATTTTTAAGAGTGGCTGAGATAGAGTAAGATAGCAATGCTACAACAAACGGACTGTTTCCTCCCACTTGACCTCAACAGTCTTATACATTTGCTTAGCGAAAACATCTTGTCTCCTTCCATTAAGCTCATAACGTGGTCTAGTAGTATACATGCGCCTTCGTTAGATGCGAAGCGATACAGAGGTCCTTTTTTTTTTTTTTTAATTTTACAAGGTAAAGTCAGTGAACACATCCAACTTGACGAATACGTCTCTAAAATGTCAATCCAGGCAAAGCTTTTTCTGCCTACAGTTTGGAGCCTACGTGGTGACATTTTTAAAATGCTTTCAGTCCCTCAGTGAGGCTCTTAGAAGCTAGCCAGGGCTTACTACGTGCCAGGCACTGTGTCAGGTGTTGGAGCTAAAGGGAAGGAGAGCTTGGAGGCTGGCTGGGGAGGGACATCCATGACACAACGACAGCTAGAAACGGAGGCCAGTGCTAGAAAAGAGAGAGCAGGCTGCATGGAGAGTGTGTACCATGGGGCTTGTGAGCTCACGAATAAGTGGGAGTAACAGGAGTGGGGAGATGGGGGAGAGAAGAGGGTCTTCCCATCAATGGGAATCACCTGTGCTTGGAGGCAGGTGCCATGAGAGGTCTCCACAGGAAGAAGGAGGCAGTGTGGTTGAAGGGCAGAGAGATGGGGCAGAACAGGCATCAGTCAGTTGGAGGGGTATGAAGAGACTGATGGGAGGATTATGGGTGCCTTTGGAGGACTGAGAATTTGTTAGAAGATCAGTGCAGATTTCTATGGAGACAAATGCCAGGAACTGATAGGTCTTTGAAAGGTCACTCTGGTTGCCTTTTGACAAAGGGTTTGGTAAAAGGCACTTGCAGGTGTGAACACACCAGGTGGGAGGTGAGTGCAGGAAATCAGGTGAGGGAGCATGGGAACTTGGTCCGGGGGTATATAAGGGAGAATAGCCTTTAAGGAGTTCCACAAATTGGCACCAGCTGTGGCTTCATTACAGAGCTGGAAGGGGGAGGTGGGTGTGTCCTGGAGGTTACAGAAATTACATGAGAAAGGGAAGTCTTTTTAGATCTCTTTTTCAACTAGAGGAACTCTCACCTTATTGATAGAATTCCAGAGTGGGAACCTATGATATGAGGACATCTTTGAAAAGTCTGAATATGTTCTTCGACATCTTTGCAAGTGACGAGGAGACCTTGGCCTTAGGAGGCCTTGGCCCTCTTTGTAGCCAGAAAGATTTCACCTACAGATTTGGGTTCTCCCTTTTAAAGTCAAGGAGTCAGTCCTTTCAAATTACACCTCCTATCATTTTACCCTCTCATCATACCTCACGTGCTGGCATCTCCAAGACCCTCTGTTCCAGGTTGAGAGTATCCACTTTGGCCGGGCTGGTCTTGCCAAGAACACCACCACAGGAAATCTAGAGCCTGTAGTGCTATTAATAACATCATCTAAGACTGTGTTTGCTGCCCTCATGGCCTCTTCCCACCATGACTCACTGAAGCTTTTTACACATTGTATCCATTAAGCTATAGTTCCCAAAGCTCATCTTCTCTAGTGCCATTAGTTTTTAGGGGACCAGGCAAACCTTAAACTTGTCCCCCTTAATTGGATCCCTGTGCCCCCACAATCTCTTTGAATGCCTTTCACCATGATCCTTGAATGAGATCTGAGACCACTGCTGGTACCTAACACTTCTTGGCACCTTGTCTGCTAGGTTCTGGAAGAGGAGGTGGCTATGGAGGTGAGTGGGGATGGGAGTGGGAGGATTTCTCCCTTCACTTCCCTTTTTGTGTTTTCAAATAATGGGTTTTGAGGGGGAGGGAAAGGTTAACCAGACCATTTATTTTCCATCTCCCATCGATAAAATGTTTACCACTCCCCACTGGAAGAATTTAGATCTTTCGTTTGAATCTCCAGGAAAATCTCCCAAACTCAGACCACCACCATGTGGATTCAGCCATCTTCTGATTCACCTCCAGATTGTCTCCTCCTAACTGCTCAAGCCACAGGTTAAGGGCGAAATGTTCAATGCCCAAGCAATATAGTGGGGAACACGTTTATCTAAGCAATTATATGCAGCTCTGTATCTGCATACAGGGGGTCTCTCCCAAGACTTTCCAACCTCAGCAAAACAAGACAAAGCCCCAGCCATCTGGGCTATATATCATTCATTCATTCCTGTGTTCAACACTCATGGCGGATCCCCACCAAGACAGTGGGAGAGCAAGGACTGGAGAAATCCTGGAAGCTGAAGTCTGAGGAGGATTTCAAATTCAAGTCAGAGATGAAAGAAACATCTGGACTGGGTCCTCAGGTACATGCAGTATTCTGAACTGAAGCTAGAACCAGAGACCATTCTAATGAAAGGCCTCTACAGGTGGGCTCTCACAGGTGGGCTCCAACTCAGTTTCGTGTATATTCATTCATGAAATAGCTCTTTGGGTCAACATGCAGAAGAAAACCATTTAAGAAAACTGACAATGAGGAGTGGAAAGGGAAGCCAGAAGGCATGTGAATGGGGAGAGAGGAGGAGCCAGGGCAGAAAACCAAGAATCCCTCCCTGCCCTCCTTGCTGCCAGGGAGGTCTGAGGGACTAGTTTCCACCTGGGATCCCAAGGCCAGAACAAAAGCAGCGGGGCCACGTCGGGTGAGGGAAGGGGGTCCTCAGCCCGGGCGCATGGGGCTGCGGAAAGATGGGGGCTAGCGCGCCCGCTGGCGGGGGGCACCTCGCAAGGCGCTGTCCCCAGCCCGACCCCATGTGGACCGAGTTTGGCGCAGCGTCCGGGGTGGTCCCGGTGCCCTGGGGTTAGCGGGAGGCAGGGCCTCCACAACCTCCCTCTCCGCCCACAGGTCGGTCTGCGCTTTCTGCTCCAGGTGAGGGGGCGGTGGGGTGTCACTTTACCTGTGCGCAAAGGGTGGTCCGGAGAAGCCTTGTGGCGGGGAGGGGCAGCAGGCAGCAGGAGCGGGACAGCGGAGCCTCACAGGAGAGCGCACAGGCGGCGAGTCCGGTGGGTCCTGCAGTCCCGACTGGGCCGCAGCACAGCACCACGGCGCTGCCCGCCCCTCCTCAGCCAGCCCCTCCACCTCCTCCCAGACTCTCAGCCACATCCTCTGTGAGCTCACTTCCAGCTTCCGCAATTAGCAAAGCGCCTTCTCCCCGCCGCCCTCGACCCGCCCCCGCCCCCCTCCCTCCTGAGTCCTCCGCCAGCTCACTTTTTGCTTTGGCAATTAGCAAAGCCCCATCTCTGCGCCGCCCCGCCCCCCTCCCTCCTGAGGCCCCGCCCTGGCTGGGGCGCGGGGGGAAGCCCTGGGGGCTGCAAGCTTTGCCAGCGCTGGCGCTGGGCAGCCTCCTAGCCTGGCTCCCTGAGCCGGTGTCCACCCGCCTCCTGGCTGCAAAAAGATCATCAGTGCTGTTAACCCTGGCTGCACTCTCCTGTCAGTTTGCTGGCTTCCTGATTGCACCCAAAGCCAGGAACCAGCTTCCCCAGCACAGGCCTGGGCTGAGATGCCTGCCCAGGATCTGTTTGAGCAGTCTACTCATCTCCAGGCAGGGATGGCACTTCCACATGGATGTTTGGGTTTTTTTATTGTTTTTTGGTTATTGGTTATTATACATGACCTCCAGGGTAGGTGCTCCACAAAGGGAGTGAAAACAGGATGCATGATATACCCCTCACCTCCCATGCTGTCTTTCTCTTAAATAATAAGCACTGCCGAACTATCTGAGATTCTGTACCTTCTCTCCAGCCATGAACCTATCACTGTCTTTAACTCTTGAAAACTTCATTAAACAAATTAATGTGGTGAAGGAAGCAATATGAGAAAGCCTATTAATCTGATGAGCATGGAACTGAACAAACCCTATAGATACTTTCCCTTTGATTTCTAGCTTATCAATACCTACAGTGAGTCACATACACTCAAGATTATTGTTTTTATTGTATACTTCATATATTCATTGATTTTGGACTCGTTATCATTTTGTTGAAGTGTTAAACTATGGTAATAAACAAACTTTTAATTAACTTTTCCTCCTATGATACAAATATAACTTGCACTTGAGCTTTAGCTAATTTTATGTTCTAAAATTGCCAAAACAACATGATCAAGGTTTCTAGATTATTTACTGTATTTTCTACTATGTAATATTGTTCTATCTCTTCTGTATAAAGAAAATGAATGCTTGGGGCTCTTGGGTGGCTCAGTGCATTAAAGCCTCTGCCTTCTGCTCAGGTCATGATCCCAGAGTCCTGGGATAGAGCCCCACATCAGGCTCTCTGCTCAGCAGGGACCCTGCTTCCCTTCCTTTCTCTCTGCCTGCCTCTCTGTCTACTCGTGATCTGTCTGTCAAATAAATAAATAAAATCTTTAAAAAAAGAAATTGAATGCTTGATAACTAAATGAATGCTTTACTGAACAAATTAAATATGGCAATAGCATTTTATTTCATCATGCTTCACATATTAAACTATAATATTATATCACTAGTCTACAAATAATCTACTTGCATAGTCATTTGGAAGCTTTTATCAAAAGAATTATTCCTCCTGATTGTAGTATAAAAGCCACAGAAATATACAGAAGACTCCTAGGATAGAAAGTTAAATCCAGTTATCCGTGATGCCTTGAGTAGGACCTGACTTATGTATGTCCTTGGATGCACTAGTAACTGTTACATGTGATAGGATTATATTTAATATATACAGTTTCATTTACTTCACAAAGGACATATAAATTTGAGAATAAAATATTTGATGAATCTATAAAGTCTATATCTATTTGTAACTAATGTGGTAGAATTAAGATGTTAATTTGAAAAAAAATCATTGAACACACACATATTCAATTTTTTTTATATATATAAAAAGCATTATTTATTTATGTAAATAAATGCATTGTCTGTAAAATCCATTTACTTATCAATCATAAGGGTAATTTTAAGTACTAAGAATAAGAAATATGTGAAAAGATAAGTGTTCAAGAGTGCAGTTTGTGGTAATTAATACAATATGATAGGCTCATGAGAAGGATATATTACTTGAACTTAAAAGCTTCTATAATTAAGCGATGACCACTTGAAATTTGTAATTAGTCTTGCTGCAGTTTTTCCTTGCACTTATTGCCCTTCCCCAGAAGTTCATTAAGAATTTCTGTGAATGTCCTTATGTTTAATCTCATTCATAGATTCCACTGCTGCTCACAAAACAAAGCCAAAAAGAGAGGTAACTCTATGTGGCACTCCATCCACAAGCAATACATTCATAAATAATTAAAAAGCTCTCTACTTCATTTGTTACTCATTCAGCTGATAATTTAAATGAGTAACTGAGGCCATTTTATCAGCACTTTTAATAGAATGCGACTCAGAAACTTCACAGTGTTATTTAAGAAGAAATGCTCACGTGTTAAGGTTTTTATTTTTTTTAAATCAACAAAATAATTTTCAAATATTAAAAGCAAATGTCTCCTTTTCCTCCAAGTTTCCTTGCTATGTCAAAGTTACAAATAAATACATTACAATCGTATTTTGAGTAGTAGATAAAAACAAATGTTTTGAAACTGTCTGTGGGTTGAGTGTCTGGATTAACTTGTATAAATATCTGAACTCAATGTATTTAGACTTTATTAGTGGGTTTTTTTAGACCATTTAAAAATACATGCTCAGATAATGACAACATTATTTTATTCATTTTAATTAATTAATTTATTTATTTATTTATTTATTATTAATTTATTTAATTATGTTTAGATATTATTAAATTAATGATTTAATATTTAATAATCTAAATTTGAAATATTTTAAATTTTAAAAATATTTATTTACTTAAATTGATATATTTAATATAAATATATTTAATATAAATATTTAATAAATTATTGAATCATTATTATAATTATGCAATACATTATGTATTGTGTAATAATTGCATTTTAATAAATAAATAAATGTATTATTTATATTATTTTATTATATTTTATTTAGTTGACAAAGAGAGGGAGAACGCAAGCAAAGGGAGCTGCAGGCAGAAGGAGAGGGAGAAGTAGGCTCCCAGCTGAGCAGAAAGTTCAACCTGGGGTTCTTTCCCACGACCCTGGGATCACCACCTGAGTTGAAGGCAGATGCTTAACTGACTGAGCCATCCAGATGCCCAAGGCTTTGTATTCTTCACTTCTAAATATTGATGCTCCTTCATCTCTGGAGTTAGTAAATTGATGTTGAGTATTCATGTCAAAGAATTGATAGTAGCTGTTAAACAGAAACATGTAATTTAGGGAAAAAAAAAAGAACAGAAGGAAGAGAAAGGCCAAAAGTCAAAAGCACATTAATATAAAATTTAATTAGATAAATAAAGCTGATATTACTGAAGGGGGCTAATAAAAGAGCTGCAAAGAGCTGATAGGATTAGGAAAATTGTCCACTCCTGGTCATTTCATAATTTTAGACTATTCCTTATTAATAAATATACTTAGTTCCAGAAACACAAGCACATAAGAACATTTCCACCAAGTTTCCTCTAACAGCATTTACAAATTAGACGTTCAAACAATGCAGTTCGTTACATGTTGCATCTGTATCTTAAAGTTTAAACACTTTCTGTGACACATTTTCTAACAATTAAAATTAAAAAATATATATATACATATATATATATATATACCGTATCCCTAAATGGGAAAAAAATATATATATATACATAGAAACTTTATTCCTAAATGAAACCTTTCTTTGTTTATTAGCTTAAATAGGTAAATTAGCAACAACAACAACAACAAACAGCTAATATTATAGAGGTAGGAACAATTGACCTTTTCATTCATTGCTATTTTCTAAAAATTCCTATTTTATTTTTTTCTCAAGTCTGTCATAATAATTTTCTAAATCTCCTGCCTTATTCAATTTTTTTCTTTTAGTGGAAATCTCTATTTCATATTTATTTTCTCTTCCTCCACTCTTTGCTCTAATAATTCAATGTATTATTAGATTTTCTGTTTTTCTCTTTATCCAGATATATCTTTTCTTTCTTTCTTTTTTAAATAATTTGATTTGCTGGCATTTTACATCAGTACATGCTTTCTTATGGATGTTAGAAATGTCTGTGGAACTACTAGAAGAATAAACTTTTTTACCTTTAAGAAGTTTACAGTCTAGAGTGCCTGGGTGGCTCAGTTGGTTAAGTGTCTTCCTTCAGCTTAGGTCATGATGCCAGGGTACTAGGATCCAGTCCTGCATCAGCTGCCTGCTCAGCAAGGAGTCTGGTTCTTCCTCTCCCTCTGCCCCTCCCTCTCTCTCTCTAATAAATAAATAAAATCTTTAAAAAAAAGACTTACTGAAATCTGAGACTGAATTACTAAATTCAGTCTTAATAGAAGACAGCTAAACAAAGCAATGATCACAACTGGAAAATTTAGCGAGATCATGGTTTAACATTTTTGGTTGACACAGGACCTCTTTCAGTAACAACTTTCCCTAAATATCAATTTCTTTTTAAGGCAAAAAATTTTGACAAGAAATCCAGATCCTTCTGATCATTTTCATATCAATTTAATGTGACATCCTCAGAGTATATAATCAAATATGTAATTATTCTATCTGTTGCCTTGTATATTGCCTGTATCTTTTTCAGACTCAAAGTTCCATTGAGGTAGAGTTTGTTTTTTTTTTAAAGCAGAGATTTTTAAAGTGTTTGATATATACAAGATGCTTAATAAGTGTTTACAAAGCCTATGTATTACAGAAGCCTTAAACAGGCTTTAAAATAATGTAGGTGATATTAGTAGTCATATCAAACAATTTTTAGGTTTCAGTCATGTAAATAACTACATTTCTCAGAGACAGAGAAACATACAAATGGTCTGGGTCCAGTAGGATAATGCTAGCATGTGTTGTAAATTCTCTTATATGACCTTATTCTTGCAAGAATTGGTTGTGTGGCAGAAAAAAAGGTATCACTATCTTATACTTTATTATTTAAAGAGATTTATGGAAGTCTTAATTTCTTACACTACCCCTTTGTTTCAATGGACCCAATTTCCGTGGTAATGGTGAGAGGAAAGTAGGCAATATAGGTAGCAGCAAAAATCTCCTACAAGGCACTATAAAATAAGGCTTGTTCTAGATCATGGTTCTGTCCAAAGGGGAATGTTAAGGGGTAGAATGGATGATGGATGCATTGTAGACTTATAACTTTAAGATTAATACTGTTATGCCCCAATAATGGGTCTATGATTAAAGGAGCGAGACTGATGGAAAGCAAAGGTCAAGCAAAGCTTTATTTCATGCCAAGCATCAAGAATCTAACCGAACGTTCGAAGGTTCGGGGCCACACCTCTTATGAGAGAAGGCAACCCTTTGCTGTTTCACAGTCTAGCTTTTAAGGGCAAAGGCCATGCAGTCAGGCCTAGCCACGCACAGGTGACCAATGAGATTTTAACACACACAGGAAACTCCACAGTGAGGCTAGGTGACCAATTGAGGTTCAATTTACCCTAGTATAGACATTTGACCCAGCCTATTACACCTTGATTAGGATTAGTGCCAAAAAGGTTCCCAAAGGGCAGAGGAGTGGGACATACTCCTTAGTATCTAGGGAGACAATATGCAAACACCGCCCCCCCTCCCGCTGATTGATGTCTCCACCTGGCCTGACCCACCCTTGTATATGGGCTTTGTTACCTGGAGCTGATTTCCAGGACTTGTTTTTAAGTGAATCCTCTGGGGGAAGGGGAGCAAGGACAGTTTAAGGGTTAACCTCAATGAAAGCCTCTTGCTAAAATATAAAAATATAAAATAGGTCCTTACATTACAACAACTCAGTAGGGAAAGTCCCAGTGTGGTGATAAAAGAAGTGAGGTAACTTGCATTGCACATTTTATTTTTAAAACGTGTAAGTTGTATTTTTCCGTGCCATGACATCATACTTTATCTTCATCTCTGTCTACTAGTTTAAAACTAGTTAAACAAACTCAACAATTTTTTTAAAAATATTTTATTTATTTATTTAAGAGCAAAAGCCAGAGAGAGAGAGAGAGAGCATGAGCAATATGGGGCTGGATCCCAGGACTCTTGAGATCATGATCTGAGCCAAAGGCAGACACTTAACTGACTAAGCAAATGAGACTCCCACAAACTCAACAATTTTATAAAATTTTTATTTGTTGGGGTGCCTGGCTGGAACAGTCAGTAAAATATGTAAATCTTGATCTTGGGGTTGTATGTTTGAAATCCACCTTGGGTGTAGAGGTTTCATTTAAAAATAAAATCTTTAAAAAAAATTTTTTCATTTATTTATTTAAGCCATTGTATGGCAGTGTTGATCACTATATTGTACACCTGAAACTAATATTAACCTTATTTTAACTAATTACAATTTAAATAAAAACTTTAAAAATAAAATAAAAATAATAATCATAAAAATAAAAAGAGGAAAAATTATTTGGCAGGCAATTTTCTTAATTGCATTATTATTTATTATTATCATAGTCTGCGTGTGTCGGTGGGAAGTGGCTGGTATTACAGTGAGTTCCATATCTGTGTTACACTGTGGTCCATGTCTGTAGTCAGTCTTTTTTTTCTTTTAGTTTATTTTCAGGGATCCAAAATTCATTGTTTATGCACCACACCCAGTGCTTCATGTAAAAAATTCCCTCCTTAATACCCACCACTGGGCTCACGCAACCACCTGCCACCCTCCTCTTCAAAACCCTCAGTTTGTTTCTCAGAGTCCACAGTCTCTCATGGTTTGTCTCTCCCTCCGATTTCCCCCAGCACACTTCTCTCCATCTCCCAGTGTCCTCCACGTTATTCCTTATGTATTGAGTCTTATAAAAACTTTTATTTCTTTCCCTATTCTGCTTTGCATATGCTTACCTTAGATGTTAAAATGTTATAAACCTCTCCTGCCTGGTCCATTTTCTCTCTCTTCTCTCATGATTTCTCATGCTCTCCCTGCCAACCCCACATGCCTTACAATATCTGGATATGACTAATTTCTTCCTGAGCTACTTTATTCTACTCTGCCATATGGTTGCCCTTCCCTCTTCTGTACCATAACTTCTATCCCCTGCATTTGTGCTTTAACAATACCTAATTCTTTTCACTGCATCTGTATCTTTGAGGTGAATACTCAGTAGTGCAATCGCTGGGTCATAGGCTAGCTCTATTTTACTGGAAAGAAGGGCCATATGCACCCCAGTGTTCATAGCAGCAATGTCCACAATAGCCATTCTGTTGAAAGAGCCAAGATCCCCTTCAACAGACAAAAGGATCAAGAAGATGTGATCTATGGATACAATGGAATATCACTCAGCCATCAGAAAGGATGAATACCCAACTTTTGCATCAGCATGGATGGGACTGGAGGAGATTATGTTAAGTGAAATAAGTCAAGCAGTGAAAGTCAATCATCATATGGTTTCACTTATTTGTGGAACCTAAGGAATAGCATGGAGGACATTAGGAGAAGGAAAGGAAAAATGAAGTGGGGGGATTGGAGGGGGAAATAAAACATGAAAATCTATGGACTCCAAGAAACAAACTGAGGGTTTTAAAGATGAGAAGGATGTGGGGATGGGTGAGCCTGGTGATGGGTATTAAGGAGGGCACATATTGCATGGGGCACTGGGTGTTTTACACAAACAATGAATCATGGAACACTACTTCAAAAACTAATGATGTATTGTATGGTAACTAACATAACATAATTAAAAAAAAAAAAAAGGAGGGGGACAATACCTAACACTCAATCTTTGCTAGTTTCTTGTTTACCTCCTTTTAAGAGTAAGCTCATTAGTGTTTTTGTTTGTTTGTTTGTTTGTTTTTGTCTCAACTAAAAGAAGAAAAATAATACACATTATTTTGAAAACTTTTTGAACAGTGTAAAAAAGTTAGTCAAGTCCACAATGTCTCATCTCTTCTTCCTCCTAACATGGCTAAGTTGAAAAACCCTTTATCTGGGAAAAGATCTTTCTCCTGCCACCTTGTGTAAGATTTTGGCTTTAGGTTAGATTATCCTTTCTTTCCTTTTCTGAAAATAAGTTGAAAATATTAATAGCCTCAGTTTCTTCTTCCAAAATATGACTGCTTCTTTACCAAGTGCAAAAGCAACCCATTTTGACCATAGTAAACAGCTTGGACCTACTTTTTTTGGCTCACTGTTTTAGTGAGACAAGTGGAGTGAAGATGACACACCATTTCCAAATGTATTAATAATTGGTAGACCATACTTCTAAATTGAAGATTTGTTGCCATTAAACTACGACCAGACTCGCTATAATTACAGAGGTAAATTCTTTATATTTACTATATTTGAAATTACCATATAATACCAAAATAAAATTATGATTATGTGAAGAGTCTGTAATATTAAGAAGATGACTTTGAAATGATTGCTTATCTAAATGAAATTTCCCATTTTATAATCTTGTATAAGCTTTCGTTGTCATTTCCTATTTAAAATCTATTAGAAGGCACTCTTATTTTCCCTTAAGTGGGAAGTCAAATGTGGAACAAATTCATCCCAAAGGAACTGATACTATATTCCACTGAAGACCAGGTGGCTTCCATGTGGCATTTTGCCTCTTGCATATTCTTCATCTCCTACAACAAATGGGGGTATGCTCTTTAGTAAACTAATTCAACTCAATTAGAGACATTGTCTTCAAGGGATAACATCATAGAGACTAGAATCAGAATCATACTTTTGGAAAAATTGGGCCCAGGATTTTTGTTCTGTTTTGTTTTAAGATTTTATTTATTTATTTGACAGACAGAGACCACAAGTAGGCAAAGAGGCAGAGAGAGGGGGTGGGGAAGCAGGCTCTCTGCTGAACAGAGAGCCTGATGCAGAGCTCAATCCCAGGACCCTGAGATCATGGCCTGAGCCGAAGGCAGAGGCTTAACCCACTGATCTACCCAGGTGACCCTGGGCCCAGGTTTTAATGGCTTCTTTCCTCAATCTTATAAATCCTATTTGAACTCTACTGGATGCCAGAACTTCTTAAAAATATTTGGTCCCTTGTAATTTTAACCTTCCAGTATTCAATGCACCTGATCCATGTAATATCCTATAGTATTTTTGTCAAATGAAGACTCTCAAAGTGTGTTTCTTGGGAGACACTTTTCAATTGGTTGCTTACATTTCTGCATTTATTATTTGTTCTAGGCCATCCTTTGAAGATGGTTGTATTGAATAGACTTGGAAGACAGAAATAGTATCTTTTTTTTTTAACTTAACCTGTTGTGTTTGCAAATATTTTCTGCCTCTGTTTTGATTCTTCTTGTGGGAACTGAGGCTCAGAACTGATATATAACTCCCACCCCTACACACACACACACACACACACACACACACACACACACACAAACACACACACACACACACACACACACAAATACTCTTAATATTCTGGCTACCTCTATTGCTGTGAATAATAAACTATATTATTTCTGAACCATTAGTCTGCGTCTTCTATCAACACCCAAGAAACTACGGCAGACTCATACACCAGCTTTCAAATAAGGGAAAATAATCTCAGATGCTTTCTATTTTTTGATAGTGTTACCTACTTCTGAACATATGACTGAACACATATAAAGCTGGAGCCATGACCATTTAGAGCTTCTTCTGTGGAAGAACTATGCATTCACTACTAAACAAAAGTAGTTTCATCTTTTTTTTTTTTTCCTCCTGGACATCATTTCCTCTCTCACACTGTTGCTCAAATTGGATGGAGTCTAAGGTCCTTTGAGGAAATTTTTGTTTAATGACTCAAAATAAAATAGGAAGAGTCTAAAGTGCTAAAAATAATTCTAGATAAAAGGTATAAGATCATGCCAGAAAGGATAGTAATTTTATCTAACAACTGCCTGTTCACCCCTTATTTGTTCATTAACTAATCTCCAAATTCCTGACTAAATCCCTTTTGTAAGCCAGAATGTGAGCTAAAAACTGGGATTTTAAAAAATTTTCATTTGAAATCCAGTTAGTTAACATACATGGTTGTATTAGTTTCATGTGTACAATATAACATATAGCACTCAGTGCTCATCATGACAAGTGCTCTAATTAACCGCCATCACTTACTTAATCCATCACTCCTTTCAGATCCCCTCAAGTAACCATCAGTTTGTTCTCCGTAGTGAAATGTCTGTTTCTTGCTTTGTTTCTCTTTCTATGTCTTATTATTTCCCCTTTGCTTGTTTGTTTTGTTTCTTTTATTCCATATATGAGTAAAGGTATTTGTCTTTCTCTGACTGACTTATTTCACTTTTAGCATTATACTGTCTAGTTCCAACCATGTTATTGCAAATGGCAAGATTTCAGTCTTTTTTTATGGCAGAATAATATTCCATTGTATATACATACCACTTATTCTTTATTTATTCATCAATTGATGGATACTTGGGCGCTTTCCATATCTTAGCTTTATAAATAATGCTGCTATAAACATAGGGGTGCTAGCATCCCTTTGAATAAGTTTTCTTATATTCATTGGGTAAATACACACCAACAGGATTGTTGGATCACAAAGGACTTCTATTTTTAAATTTTATGGAAATTCCATACTGTTTTCAAATATGGCTGTATCAGTTTGCATCACCACCAACAGTTCACAATTGTTACTTTTTCTTTTTTTTTTAAGATTTTATTCATTTGACAGAGAGAGATCACAAGTAGAGAGAGAGGAGGGAGCAGGCTCCATGCCTGGCAGAGAGCCTGATGTGGGACTTGATCCCAGGACCCTGAGATCATGACCTGAGCTGAAGGCAGAGGCTTAACCCACTGAGCCACCCAGGCAGCCCCCACAAGTGTTACTTTTTCACATCCTCTCCAACACCTTTTGTTTCTTGTAGTGTTGATTTTAGCCATTCTGACAGGTGTGAGGTGGTATCTCTTTCTAGTTTTGCTTTGCAATTTCCTGATGATACATGATGATGGACATCTTTTCATGTA
Organism: Mustela nivalis; assembly: GCF_964662115.1. NCBI lineage: Eukaryota > Metazoa > Chordata > Mammalia > Carnivora > Mustelidae > Mustela > Mustela nivalis. The sequence goes on from NC_139040.1 coordinate 79,953,643, forward strand.
TCTACTGAACATTTGAAAGTGTTCTTTGGGGAAACACTTGTTCATGTCTTCTATCCATGTTTTTATTGGATTATTTGTTTTTGGATGTTGACTAAAAACTGGATATTAAGTAACACACAAGACAGGTTTCCTTGAGCTTAAATTTTATTTGCACGAGTATCATTAACAGGAAAAAATATGCATATGTGTATGTACAAGTGTGTTTATGTATACATCTATCTATCTATCCTCTATCCCCTGTCTTCTAATTGTGGTAAATCCTGTAAGGTGGGGAATGGGATAGTCTGAAGAAATATGCTTCTGGATATGCTGGGTAAGCAAATTTAATTGCACTCAGATGCATTGGATATAAGTGAATCACTCAAATGAGTTATTTAATATTATATAGAAACAAATTAAAAGTTTATGTAGTTGAAAATAATAGGTAGTTAAAATAATTTTTTTGTTTGTTGTTTTCGTGTCTTTTTTTGTTTATATATACTATGGTGTGAATGTTTATGTCTTCCAAAATCATATTATGAAATCTAACTCTGTAAGTGCTAGTATTAAAACATAGGGGCCTTTGGGAGGTGATTAGGTCATAAGTGGGATTACAGTCCTTTTAAAGGAGACCCCAGAGAGTTCTCTTGATTCATTCATCATGTACGTTTACAGTGAGAAGATAGCCATCTATGAGGAAGTGGGCTCTCCCTGGATCTGCCCATTCCTTAATTTTGACCTTCTTTGTTCTGGAACTGTGAGAAATAAATTCCTGTTCTTTATAAGCTATTAAGTCTATATCATGTCCGTTATAGCAGCCTGCATGCAGAAGGACACTATGACCTAAAATGAGAGCAATAAATATAAAGTTTCAGTAAAGTCAGTTGGTACAATGTTTTTTTTACTTAGAGAAGACATGCTGCTTCATGTTAAACCTTGATATTGTATATGTTTCTTGAAGGGCCACTTCTTACTCCTTTGTGTGTTTTCCACAAAGTCCAGGATGATGCCTTACATAAAGGTAATATTTTATAAATACTGTTGGAAATATATACTTCTCTAAAATCTTATTTTGCCTACAGATTACTTGGATCCACTTTGCCTTGTGTAGAATATTTGAAATATATTAAGAACAGAATGTCTCTCTAAATAACATTTAGAATCATCATTAGTTTATGACTCCTGACTTATTTGTTTATGCAGTGATACTTACTGCAAGGACACTGAAGTTTGTAATATAATTTTGAATTAATCACCAAGCTAGTTTATTTTAACTTATGAAAATATAATTTCTCATGTTGGTTTAATTCTGCTCTTATGTTATGGTCATGACATTTTCATTAAAATAAAGTAGAAAATAGAAGTAAATAATAAATGAAAAATAAAAAATAATAAATAAAAAAATAAAAGTAAAACTCTTGTGAAATGTTAAACTTTTCTTACTTATTTTGTTTTGCTTTTCCTCTACCATGCTGGCAAAGCTGTATGTTGCAGATAGGTACAATTTTATAGGTGCTAGGTTTGTTACTTTTGCTAAAATTTTCAAAATATAAGGAGTTGAATAGTCATGGATTGTTTATTAAACTCCTTATCTACACATATAAAAATAAAACAATGATGGTGACCTGGGTATTTCTAAAATTGTATTGTTTTTCCATATTATGTTTTACAATGTAATTAATAAAGATTCTGCATATATTAACATCATCACCTTCTATCTCATCTGTATGTTCATTACAGAGCATGTATGATTTCTATTCATTGCTATGTTGTCGTGAAGAGATTGTCTGAAGTAGCCTATATTTATGCAGGTAGATCTTAAGCTACGGTGCTCTTGTTTATTTGCTTGTTCGTGATCAGTATGTCTGAAAGATGGTAACTATTGCATCAGGTATGACGATTAAAAAATATTATTGGTGCCTGATACGCTGTGATGAAATAGGTAAGTCAATTCATAATTTGTTAATTAAATTGGAAAAGATTAAGACAAACTGAGGGTTGCTGGGAGGAGGGGGCTTGGGAGAAGAGGGTGGGATTATGGACATTGGGGAGGGTATGAGCGTTGGTGAGTGCTGTGAAGTGTGTAAACCTGGTGATTCACAGACCTGTACCCCTGGGGATAAAAATATATGTTTATAAAAAATAAAAAATTTAAAAAAATTGGAAAAGAAATTCCTTTGGATTTGTCCTTTATTAAGAGTTTTTTTTTTTTTTAACGAATTCCTTGGGATGTTTTTTGTGTAATATATATCACATGCCTCAACCTTTAAATTTGAATGTAGAAAAGAGTTATCAGAATGAGTCTAGAAAATATTGTTATGGGGGCGCCTGGGTGGCTCAATGGGTTAAGCCACTGCCTTCGGCTCAGGTCATAATCTCAGAGTCCTGGGATTGAGTCCCACATTGGGCTCTCTGCTCAGCAGGGTGCCTGCTTCCTCCTCTCTCTCTGCCTGCCTCTCTGCCTACTTGTGATCTCTCTCTGTCAAATAAATAAATAAAATCTTTAAAAAAAAAGAAAACATTGTTTTGAAATATTTTTGTTCTGTTATATTATGTTAACTTAGGAAATAATGGTAGTTATTTTTATTAGCATTTCCTACTTTCCACATGCCCTTACAGATGAGATATCATGATTTTCCTACTCTTTTTATCATGGTTGTTATATTATTCATGATCAATAACAATCAATGAAAATTCATAACATTAATTTTCTTTGGGAAAGTGATATTTTAGCAAGAATCCATGACCAAAAATTTTAGCTGTTGTTCTTCCAGGAGATGAGACTATCAATGTTCCCAAAATTTCAAGAAATAGAACTTATTAATTGTGTTGGTTGATGTTTATTGTCTCTGAACTTAGAGGTGCATAATTCAATTTAAAATTTATTTTTGGGGCGCCTGGGTCGCTCAGTAGGTTAAAGCCTCTGCCTTTGGCTCAGGTCATGATCCCAGGGTCCTGGGATCGAGCCCCGCATCGGGCTCTCTGCCTAGCAGGGAGCCTGCTTCCTCTTCCCTCTCTCTCTGCCTGCCTCTCTGCCTACTTGTGATCTCTATCTGTCAAATAAAATAAATAAAATCTTAAAAAAAACGGAGTGGACTTTATGGGGGTGCTTATCTGAAATTGAGGGACATTATAAAAAAATAAAAAATAAAATTTATTTTGAATTGAAAACAAGATCTTACTGAAGTTTAGGCATCCCACTTTATATCAGGCCTGCAGTACATTCTAATTTATTTATAGAAAATATCATAAACATGAATGACACTTTTCCTATTGCATTTATATGAAACTGCAATGACTTAAAGATGTCAGATTTGAAAAGCACTACCTTTCTATATTTTCTGTTTCCTCGGAGGAATGGATATACCATTTTAGCTCAATTATCCAACAGTATTCAAAACCACCATGAATTTTAAAACATACTTATTACACCCTAAAAATCAAGTATGAAAATGTATAAACAACCAAATCTCTATCTGTAAATGAAATACTCCCACACAGACGGGTTTTAAAAATTTCTAACTTAAGGAATTTGATAGCACAGACTCAGGGTAGTAGTTTCAGTGCCTACAGCATACTTTCAGGGAGAGAGTAATGTAAGCTCTGAGTCACTTTCTGCCTAGAGATGACCAAATAGTGGTTCTGGCATTGTTTGTTTGTTTTTGAAAATATGTTCCTGGGCGTCATTCAGAAAATGCAGAGTTTGGCATCTATATAAATTAAGGATGATCGTTTTGAACTTTTGCCTTTCATTACATCAAATTACCATAATTGGACAGAAATTCCACTAAATTAAGCATTATTAGGAAATGTGTAAATTGGAGCTGCTCAAATAAGTTGCTCTTTGAGCTATGTGCTGTTGGTTCAGGATTAGATATGGATTTTGAAGGCAAACCTAAATCATTGCTTCCTTTTTTGAGAGATTCTCAGCATATTTTCTTAAAATTAGCTGAAATAAACAATGTGTTTAGTCGCAAAGTGATTTGCATTTTTGCAGAAACTCCCTATCTCCTTGAGAATTATAACAAATATTTCATGAAACATCAGTGATCTTTACTTTGTTACACTGCTGTAAAGTACATTCAGAGTTGCCAGTTAAAGGTGTTAGTGTTGAGATGAAATGTCATGCATTTTTCTTCACTTCCATGCAAATGAACACAGTAATTTATTAAGACACAATGAAGAAAAAAAAATTGACAATGAGTTCCAGATTTTAAAAATCACTTGCCATTCAATCCAAATTGTGAGTTTGATCGGTTACCGAACACTTTATAATGCACCCCCGGTAATTTTACAGAGATTACTCTTTTCTTACCAATTCTTGATTATTCTGTCCTGCAATGCAGAGAAAGCTAACTATTTTAAAATAAACTTCCGTTAATTTTGATTGTTATAAACTTAAAATTGATTAATTTCCATATACAGAGTTTAAAATGTTCACAATTTACATTAAATATATATTCTGTGTATACCTTGGAAAAATTATACTGAAAATTGAAATTAAAATGATGTTGTATATAGCTGCAAGAAGCCGCCTGTCCCATTTCATCTTACTATATAAGTCGTGTCAGGTAATTTATAAAATCCCTGCTGCATAACAAATCTATTTTTTGTTGGAATGGGTAGTAATGTTTCTTCTTATTTCGAAATAAGAGTTGGTCTATGAGTGCCTCTGCAACTGTATTTTCCCTAAGTGGCTTCATGGTCTTGAACTGAGAAAGCTCAGAGCATTAAACATCAAAGTAATATATTTTGACATAATTAGACATCAAGGAAATGCAATTAAAATGACACTGAGATATCACTACACACTTACCAGAATGGCTAAAAGAAAATATAATGACAAGCCCAAAAGAAAAAAATATATCATTTGATGATACACAATGGCAAGTTGTACCATAACTTAACCATCTCAGACTAGTGTAGTGTTAAATTTGTTTTTCTAAGCCATGTTTTGGGTCACTTACCACTTTTCAAGGATATAAAGTGCTATCATTTTACTTAAAACTGTGAAATTTGGTCAGATTTAAATTTCAATTTATGTTAAAACATTCTGTAAACTGTGTTAAACTTTGACATTTGTTCCCTCTGTTCAGTGAATAACACCATATCATATTCTGAAAAATTCGCTAATTTTCATCTTGAAAAATATCCCTTTTACCTCTTATGGTAATTATTAATATGAATTAATAGTAGAATTTGATATTGTTCCATATGTCCATAAATACTTTATTGTATATTATCAAATTTAATAATGAATATAATGTATTATATATAACCTCAGATAAATTTCAACAAATCATAATTTATTAAAATCATGTCTACTTAAAAATCTCATAGAAGAATAAAACCATCAAAAATAAAAATAAACACACACAACACACACACATCACCCATGTATTGGCAAATCACAATTGCTGTAACAATACATTAGGCATTCCACAGTTAAGGACTATCAAAATTTCCATCAGTGACAAAAAGATTTGTATCCAAATGGACTGATTTTCCAGAATCCAAGAAAAAGTCTCCTAGGATTTATTTAAAGGTAAATATTTGAACAAATACTTCTTAAATTTAGGAAATTCAGAACATACGATTAAAGAATATTTGCAGTGCAGACTATATTCAATCCTTCCTTCAAAATGTGCCTTTGAGTACATAATTCTGTTTTCTCTATCTAAATTGAGCTGTCTTCCAAGAAAGTTTTGCAAAATGTGTGTCTCTGTGTGATAAATGTTCTAAGACCTAACATGCTTCATTGTATTTTACTGTGCTCTCAAATTTAATCAATAATTTGGATTGATGTATAATACCTAGTTTCAAATATCTTTTCCATCTATACAAACACCCAGCTGTCTCTTTATATGCTATTACTATTGAGAATTGTGCTGTCGGTATTATTCTTGTACATTTTAGGTGATCTGTTCTTCTCTTGGGCATCATTTATGCTCTTCTCTGTTTTTGATATTCTTAAAACTCACCATAATGTATACGAGTGGTTTTTAGTGTGTGTAGTTTTTGTTTTGTTTTGTTTCTGATATCTCATGTTTGGCATCATTTTAAGTCTGGTATCTTTTATCTTTCTTTAATTCTCCAAAATTTATCTCAGTACTTATTTAAATATTTTCTTTATTTTTTTTTCTCTTCTGCTGTATTTGGGCAGAAGTCATTAATTTGTTTGTTTGTTTTTCCCAACTCATTTATTCATTTTACAGCTATATTCATCTTAGTCTCCATTTATTGTATTCTTTATCTCAACAATTTTCACTTAATTTATATTCACAGTATAGTATCTTTCTTTTCCTTGTATATGTATATCATTATTTTATCATATACTTTTAAGCTATTTTTAAAAATATTTTATTTATTTATTTGACAGTGAGAGATCACAAGCAGGCAGAGAGGCGGGCAGAGAGAGAGGAAGGGAAGCAGGCTACCTGCTGAGCAGAAAGCCCGATGTGGGGCTTGATCCCAGGACCCTGAGATCTTGACCTGACCCGAAGGCAGCGGCTTAACCCACTGAGCCACCCAGGTGCCCCTTTTAAGCTATTTTTTAAAAGAACAGTCATTCTTTTTTTTTTTTAAGTTTTTCTTTATTTATTTATTTGACAGAGAGAGATCACAAGTAGACGGAGGGCAGGCAGAGGGAGAGAGAGGGAGAGGGAAGCAGACTCCCTGCTGAGCAGAGAGCCTGATGCAGGACTTGATCCCAGGACCCTGAGATCATGACCTGAGCTGAAGGCAGTGGCTTAATCCACTGTGCCACCCAGGCGCCCCTAAGCTATTTTTTTAATTCCTGTTCCAATAACACTTGGATTGCCATATAAAGTTAACCACATCATCTTTTTTGGTAATTAATTGTACTTTTTATGTGCATAGTTATTTTGGTCCATGAGTTCAGCTCCTCTTAGGATCATCAAATCTCTGTAAAGTCTGGGTATGCTAGGATTTTCTAAGCAACAATAAAATACATTGAAACCTGGTAGCTTAATTATAATAATGTTTTCTTTCTCAATCATTCACAATAGTATTCCATTCTGAGTAGCTTCCTTCTATTTTGCAGCTATAGTGTTTGGTAAAACTTGAATTGTGATATCACTGTGATAATGTGAATTAATCAGGGTTTTTCAGAGAATCGGGAAGAGAAAAAAAGGAAGATATTCTCCAAGGCCAACTCTAGAAGTGACTAATAAAACATCTGTCCAAATTCAATTGAACAAAACTCAGAAATGCCATCTCCAGTGAAATACAAAGAAGATTATATATAGTTCTGGGCACACACATCTCATTTGACCCAAAGTTGTACATCAATGAAAGACTGAAGGCCAATCACCACTCCATGGGAGAATTTAAAAATAAATTTACTATTGAGGCCAAGAATTCAGAATCACAAATACATCAGAATAATAACTGCCTTCACTTGATGTTATTCTATAAGATAAATCCTGCGATCAAGTTTCAATTTTAAATTCTTACAATTTTAAATTCTTAAATCCTTATGAAAAGGCATCATTTGGAGGGAGCAGTTTTCATAATTTGTCATCCATCAGCCTTTTTTAAAAGATTTTATTTATTTATTGGACACACAGAGAGAGAAAGAGAGCGAGAGAGAGATCACAAGTAAGCAGAGAGGCAGGCAAGCAGGGAGGGAAGCAGGCTTCCTTTTGAGCAGAGCCCGATGTGGGGCTGGATCCCAGGACCCAGAGACCATGACTTGAGATGAAGGCAGAGGCTTAACCCACCACCCACGTGATGAGAGAGCCACTCAGGTGCCCCTCATCCATCAGTCTTAATTGATTGGAGGAAAATGTGTGGAGGAATAATGCCTTAGGGAGCTAATCTCTCTAAAGAATTTTCAAGTCTTTACCCCTTCAAGGTTTTTGTACAGTTCTGATAGCCTCTAAACATCCAGCGGATTTCTACAGTGACAGGCCTGTTAAAACCCGTCTTCAAACCAGGAATAGAGCTTGAAACATACCAGTCAAGGGCAACTTTGAGTCTTTTAAGGAGTTTATCATCATTTCTTTGTTTTTGGTTAATATCTGAAATAGTTCCATATTACACTTGCATAATTCTCCAGAGCTGACTTTGAAGGAGGCATTCAGTTCCAACTAGTTCCATATTTTGGCAAGAACTATACTTCTATATTAAAAAAAAAAAACATATTTTAGGGCGCCTGGGTGGCTCAGTGGGTTAAAATCTCTGTCTTTGGCTCAGGTCATGATTCCAGGTTCCTGAGATTGAGTCCCACAGTGGGCTCCCTTCTCAGCTGGGAGCATGCTTCCATTCCTCTCTCTCTGGCTGCCTCTCTGCTTTCCTATGATCTCTGTCAAGTAAATAAATAAAATTAAAAAAAAAACATATTTTATACCAGTTATTCATGTTTATTAACAAAGATATCACAATACAAATAATACAAACAGTTGCTCTTTATTAATACCTTCAACCAAGATCAAAAAATATGTCATATTTTCTCCAAAAATTTTATATCATCTGATAGGTCAGATATATATAAAATTACATTTAAAGTTTTAAAAATATCAGCAAATATTTTCATTTAAATGCCAATTTGAAAAGAAATCTACTGTTCCAAACACGACTTTTTATCCTATTTATTTTGAATTTTGTCAACAACTGATAAAATGTTTAGCGAGACTATAAATGTTAGATCGAAAAAAATGATTAATAGATGTAGGTTCAAATTATTATGTCCCATTAAAAATGATTTAGTCTTTGATGAACATCTGTTTGGTAATATGTTGTATCCAGATATAGTAAATTAAAGACATATATAAAATTATGGGAAATGACACCTTCCGTTCGAGTATGAGTAGAGCTTTTAAAATGCTATTTGTCACAACCTGTCATCTTGTCATTATGTAGCATTATGTAGCAATTAAAAAATGTATACTCTTTACTTCGAAGTCTTTTGGAAATCTAAAATATGACTTTCTATGTTTTGTGTCTCCATATTGCTTTATTGCCAGTTAAAACAAATCCACATGCTTTGATTCAAAGGTAATAAATTCCTCTTATTTGGAAAAAGGATGTTTACTTTTGTTCTCTCACCCTTAGCAGGTGGTTTCATTTTAGCACATTCAGAGTTATAATTTCATGCTTATTAAAAACATTTATTTTGATCTACATAGATGAATAAAACTTTTGTTTTATTACATTATTTGCCAAAAAATCTGTAATTTTTAAAAATGTATTTCCTTTGAAGGGTTATTTTAGAGCATTCAAAGAGGATCTAAGAGTGTGGTATTATGCAGTTTTTAAGTAGGTATGAAATGGTTAATTATAGGATTGTTTCTTTAAGGCTTATGTATGTTGTCCATTATATGCTATAAAATATGATGAAAGTAAATTTAAGGTATGTTTTACATAGTTTATTTTATGGAAAAAAATATTGAAATGACTTATGAAATTCAGTATACTCTCAACATTAATTCATTTTGAAATTTACCAGTTGTCTTGAACTATTATATGGCAGATATTACTTCAGACTACACTGGTAAATGAAATACTTGGCTTTGTAGAACTTTTATTTTAATGGGTGAGGCAATTAAAAGCTATGAACCTTAATAAAAATGGCATAGTGCATTCAAAAAGGATGAGTACAATGGGGAAAAAGAAAAATTCGATCAGGGTAAGAAAAATCAAGGTTTCTAGGCAGGGGATGGGGGGTTAAAATTTTTATTAGGAAGATCAGGGTAGTTACAATGAAGCTGACAATTGAACCAAGGTATGGAAAGGTGATGAATTTGCGCAGAACTATCAGCAATAAGGTCACTCCAGACAAAGGAATTGGCTATCTTGAAGGCCATAAGGTTGGATCATGCCTGGCATATCTGAGGAATAGCAAGGAGGCCACTGTGAGTGACTGAAGAGTAGCAGGGAAAGAGGTCACAGAGGTTAAATGAGTGGCTAGATCATGTAAAAGCTTAGAAGTCATTGTAAAACTCTGGCTTTTATATTTGGAAACTTACTGTGTGATAGAATTTCTGCTAATAACTGAGAGTTCAAATGTCCATAAAATTTCAAGGATTCTTATTCTAGTAAGACAGAATAAAGAGAAAGAGTTCATATTTTCACATGGTGTAACAAATGCTCGGAGATACAAGTGTAGGAAGCTATGGGAGCACAGAAGAAGGCACTAAAATCACACCATATATTTGATGACTGTGACTTTATATAAATTTGTATTTTCTAGATTTTTTGTAGTCATGGAATCACACAGTATATACTATTCATTGCCTGGCTTTTCTTTTCTCAGCATCATTACTTTGAGAATCTCCAATTGTCTTTGCTCTATTGATGGACATTGATGAACATTTCCACTGTTTTCAATTTTTAAAAATAAAGCTGATATGAAATTCATAAACAAGTCCTTGTATGAACATAGGGTTTGTTTCTCTTGGTGAAATGCCTAGAACAAAATGGCTATTTGTGTAACTGCAACATATTTTTCATTTAAAAAAATTTTGAAACTATTTTCCAAAGTGGTTGTATCATGATATATGCCAACAAAAAGAAAGTGAGAGAGAAAGAGAAAGAAAAAGAGAAAGGGAAAGACAGAGAGGTGGCTGCAGTGAATTGATGAGTTGCAGGATACATTTTAGAGTTTTGTCTTTTGCTTTCTACATTTCCTTTTCCTTAGGTTCAAGAGAACAATCAGTAATATCTCAGTTGCCTGCTGGTAACATCAGAAGAAAGAGTTAGAAGTTCCCAGAAAATTAAAGAAGAGATATAGTTTTCCTGACATAAGAAAAGTCATTTTTTGTCCCCAGCTATTTTCAATGATCTATACCCCACCTGTGTACTTGCCCAAGCACACTTCTTCCAAAACTTCCTGGGAGGTTCTTACAAAGAAATGCAAAAACCTCACTCCTTAAGGATTTTGAGGGAACAAGGCAATGGGAAAACTAACAGTCACCACCAGACCAGGAAATAGCTTAAGCTATTGAGACAATAAATCAGTGGCAAAACTCCTAGTGCTATTTCAAAAGCAATCAAGGCCTTGCATTCCTTGTCCCAGAAAATGAGCCCAAGACCCCATCTAGTTTATATCTGCTCTTGAAGCCTGCAGAGTCCCTTTGACTTGTCCAACAGTTACCTCTGCTTTATTCTAACGTTGAAGTTTCTGCCCTCGGTGGAATACAAGTTTCATTCAGGTGAACATGCAATACATATTGCACAAATACATATGTGGATGTGCATGCATCCACAACCTTATGACCAACCATACACGGGATAATAAAACTCTCCCTTCTGAGTATTCATCTTAAATACTAAATAAAAATCTCTCTCCTGTTCAAACAGTCAAGGCTTTGGAACTTATTCCCTGAGATCTCCTTGTATGTTGTAAACAAAGATTCCTTTGTTTGACAACTCCACTTGTTTCTGTGATTCACCAAAGACTGACCTCAGTTAGTTCAGTTACTGTAATGTAATATCATGCATATCCAGTTAGTTGATCATTTTGTTCAAGTCTTACATATCTTACCAATGTGATGACCATTTGTCTATGTAATCTTAAAATAAGGGTGTTGAAATTATTTTCCATTTGTCGTACAAGGTAGAAGTTATGATTTTTGTTCTTCGTTTTTCCCTATATATCCATAAATCTGTTGTTACGTATTAAAAGTCAAGAATTATTATACTCCCTGATGAATTCATCCTTTTACTCTTCTGTAATTTTGACTTGATCTTTATGTCTGATAATGAAATTTGCTTTAAAATCACTTTTCATTATCTTGATATAACCACCAAAGTTATAGTGTGATTAGAGTTAATATAGCATATTTTTTCTTTTACTTTTTAAAGCACTTCTATATTGAATCCCGACAAAGAAACAAAACAGCTTTTTAACTCTGGAAGCATCTTTCTAAATTATCTTTTTTTTTTTTAAATGAAGCAGTAGCAATATTTGTTAAGGGACCTAAACTGAAAGTAGGTTTAGAAATTTATTTATTTTTTTATTTATTTAGTAAAAAATTTTATTTTATTTATTGAAAGCAAGAAAGAGAGAGAGAGAGAGAGAGAGAAGAAGCACACAAACAGGGGGAATCATGTGCAAAGGGAGAGGAAGAAGCATGCTCCTTGAGGTGCAAGTAGTCCCATGCAGGGCTGGATCCCTGTACACTGGAATCATGACCTCAGCCAAAGGCAAACATCTGCTTAAACAACTAAGTCATCCAGGCACCCCTAGAAAATTAAAAAAAAAAAAAAAAGACCTTTTAAAAACATTTTGTTTCTTTCTTGTTTTTTTTTTTAAATTTTTTATTTATTTGACAGACAGAGAGATAGGAAGAGGAACTATAAGCAGGGCAGAGGGAAAAGGAGAAGCAGGTTTCCCACTGAGCAGAGAGCCTGATGTGGGGCTCCATCTCAGGACCCTGGGATCATGACCTGAAAAGAAGGGACACTTCTTGGAGGAAGCCACCCAGACACCTCTTTTCTTTGTTTTTAATATATGGCAACTGATGCTTCCCAGCCACGAGGAGCATATTACCCATTGATTAAATCTTTGATAACAACCTATTTAAAAAGGTGTGTAAATATATACTTACTCAGATTTATACACTTTGTGTTTTCTTCATAGTTTGGGGCTGGACCCCATGGTCACAACACTGCTTCCAGTCTTTGCCTTCCCATCTTTGGATACCAGGTATTTGGTCAGCAAAGCAAATTAGTATCAAAATTAATAAGCCCTTGGCACCATATCTCTGGAGCAGGGCTTGCTCTTAGCCAAGGCCCAGAGCAGTTGACCTCCCCTCGCTAGTGCTATAGCCCCAAGGACTAGGTCCCTGCCACCAGAACTCAGTCTTACATGTTATGCTAAGCAGACAAAACCAAAACAGGAAAGCTCCGACAGCTTTCACTGGCATGCCTCATCTCCAACTCCTCGACGTCCAGGCAGTACCAGATGACAGGGAGGGGTCTTGGTCCAACATATGGGAGGGAAGGAAGTAGCCACGAGCAAGTACCTGCCTCTCTGTTCCTTTCTTTCATGAGCAGGTTGTAAGGAGGAGGAAGAGGAAGGGGAAGAGAGGTGAACTTCAAGGGGTGAAGGCCTCAGGTAGGCAGCTGGCTCCTGCCAGTAGGAAAGGGACAAAGGAGAAGGCAGTGAGTCTTGCAGGGAGGGTGGGGGGTAAGGGTTACAGCTTATGACGGAATCTGGACAGGAGTAATAGGGATACTAGTCATTTGAGTCCACCATTGGCAAGCTGGGCTGGGTGTCAGGGCAGATAGGCCTTCCTGGGCAACGGCACATGAGAGAAGGTGGAATTCTTCTCTGAGGAGCAGGTGGAGCTTTGGGTGTTGGGAAAGCATAGACAGTATTGTTCCAGGGCCAAGGACAGGTCCGGGTACTCCTGGTTGGAGGTCAAGGCCACAGTATGATCCATGTCTTCTACCAGCAGCTTGAAGGTACCACATGCCAGCCACCCCTCATTATTGTGTCTAACTCTCTGGTGCACTTATTGGCTTATCCATCAAATGACTCCTTCAGCAGCTTGAAAACCACCTCCACAGGCACTCCAGGATATGGGAGGCTTCCAGAGTGAAAATTTTGCACAGGATCACCCCAAAAGACCAGAAGTCACTCTGGTGGATGTAGATCTGGTCAAACATGGCCTTAGGGACCATCCACTTCACAGGCAGTCCACTGTTGGTTCTCATTTTATAGTAACTGATGTGGTGATATCTCTGGCAAAGCTGAAGTCTGAGATCTTCATCATGTTGTCCTTTGTCACCAGCACTTCCCTGGTGGCCAGGTCTTGGTGTATGCACTTCTTGGTGGCAAGGTACTCCATGCCTCAGGCTACCTGGTAGGCACAGGATACCAGGTCCTTGGAGGAGAGTTGCTCTGCTGCATTATGGCTGATATTGTAACAGTACTCCAAGTCAGGAGGCCTCTGGGCCTGGAGGTACTACTGTATGTTGTCTTTGGAGGCATATTCCATGATAGTGTACGAAGGACCATCCTGTGTGCAGGACCCAGCAGGTTGATGGTGTCCTTGTGCTGTCCAATCATCTTCATCATCTCCATTTCTGAGATTAGGTTTGACAGGTCTTTCTCTGTTGCATCTGACTTCAACATCTTCACAGACACTTTAGTCAAATGGTTGGATTTGTCTTTGTCCAGCCCAATGGCCTCCTCCAACACCACCTGCCCAAAGTAGGCTTCTCTTAGGGGTATGCCTAAACTGCCTACAACCAGCCTGCCTCAAGGCAGTTATAAACTCTAGATTATCCTCAAAAACATTAAACCACAAGCTAAAAATTCTCTTCACTAGGTCTCTGTCGCAGGTCTAATTTTCTTATTTTTCATCATTCATCTTTTTCCTAATTCTTATTTTCAGTATAGTTTATTTGGCTTCCAGGTGTTTCCCCGGGTTTCTGTATGCTGTTTCATAGGGAAGAATTATCCTGTCATAAAATTATTTCTTGAGCATTCATTACATCTCTCAGTTAAAATGGGTTCTTTTATGGTATTGATTCATTTGAGTTTTCTCAAAATGGGAAGAATTTTCAAAATGGTGTTTTCCTCAAGGTTCAGAGTATGTCTTAGCCTCATCTTTACTCTTTTTGAAATTCACTTTTCAAATTCTTGTCCCTCTTTTTATCTTTTTAAATTAAAATGTTTTCTTTTTACTATTTTTTTATTTGAGTGTAGTTGATAGTCAGTGTTACATTGGTTTCAGGTTTTCAATATCTCCATACATTATTCTATGATCACTACAAATATAGCCACTATCTATCACCATATAACACTATTATAATATCATTGACTATATTCTCTACACTGTCCCATATCTCTTTTTAAAATCTCTGATTTTTATGTTTTCTGTTATTCCAATTTTCGACCATCATTTTACTTGGTTACTTTAATAAAATATGCCTGATTACACACTCTATGCTGAAAACCATAGCATTTGATTTATAGTAGTCGTCTTCTTCTTCTTCTTCTTCTTCTTCTTCTTCTTCTTCTTCTTCTTCTTCTTCTTCTTAATTAACATATAATGTATTATTAGCCCCAGGGGGACAGGTCTGTGAATCACCAGGTTTACACACTTCACAGCACTCACCACAGCACATACCCTCCCCAATGTTCATAATCCCACCACCCTCTCCCTACCCTCCTCACCCTGCAAGAAACTCTCAGTTTGTTTTGTGAGATTAAGAGTCTCTTATGGTTTGTCTCCCTCCCGATCCCATCTTGTTTCATTTACTCTTTTCCTGTTTCCCTAACCCCCCACATTGCACCTCCATTTCCTCATATCAGGGAGATCATATGATAGTGTCTTTCTCTGGTTGACTTATTTTGCTAAGCATAATACCCTCCAGTTCCATCCATGTCAATGCAAATGGCAATATTTCATTTCTTTTGATGGCTGAATAGTATTCCATTGTATATATATATATATATATATATATATATATATATATATATATATAATTCATTTGTTGATGGACATCTAGGTTCTTTCCATAGTTTGGCTATTGTGGATATTATTGCTATAAACATTTGGTGCACGTGCCCCTTTGGATCATATAGCAGTCTTCTTTACCTCTATCAGAACCCCAGGAAGCTTTATTTATTTATTTACTCACATAAACAGATGATCCAACACAACGTTTTTTGATGTTCAAATGTATTATAATGTCTTACCGCTTAACACTATGCTTACTGCTCTCTTTCACTGTCTGACTAAATCCTCATCATCACTATGCCATTTAATGAGAAAGAACATTTGAACTCAGAGTTCTCTCCATATCAGGGAATGAAGACTCCACCCTTCTGTTTGTGCAGGTAAAATAAATGTTGATG
This sequence comes from Mustela nivalis, assembly GCF_964662115.1. Classification (NCBI taxonomy): domain Eukaryota; kingdom Metazoa; phylum Chordata; class Mammalia; order Carnivora; family Mustelidae; genus Mustela; species Mustela nivalis. Next base: position 79,969,457 of record NC_139040.1, read on the forward strand.
TCTGTCCTGCACATACCCCATCCTGTTCACCAGAATATTCACAATCAAAATATATACACAATGAAAACCATACCTCACCACTTCTATTACCACCCAGCATGCTAAAAACACCATCATATGTTCCTGAATTATTGACTTGATTGATAACCCCACTTCCACACATACTGCACTCCTTTCTCCCTGCAAATTTATTTTGGTACAGCAATTTAACCTAAAAATCAAGTCATATGATTTTATTCTGCTGTTGAAAGACTTTTGGTATCTTACCGTTTCATATTAAATAAAAATTGAAGGCGTTTCAATGTACTAGAAGGTCATACATTAATAAGTTCTTCCTCTCTCCACCACTATGAACTCCTCATTGGCCTCCTTGCTTTTCCTCAAAAGTAACAGACAAGCTGTTCACACAAAGTCTATATACTTACTTGCTCTGCCTAGAGCAATCTTTTCCTTTAATATTTGTATAACACTCTCCTTCACTTCCTGGGTCTTTGTGCAAATAGCATCTCATAAATGAGATATAACCACCCAACACAAAATAAAATTAACTTTCATCCCAGCATTCTCCAATGGCTTTTACCTTTCTTGTATTTCTTTGTAACACTTATCACCATCAACCATCAATCATTATTCTATTACTGGTTTATTTTCTTATTTGAGACAGAGAGAGAGAGAATAGGGAGGGTGCGCAGAGGAAGAAGAAAACACCCCACTGCCTAGAAAGCCTGCTGGTGAGTTACATCCCAGGACCCTGAGATCATGACCCAAGCCAAAGGCAGTCACTCAATGGACTGAGCCACCCAGGTGCCCCTCTATTATTGGTTTATTTCACTATTATATTTCAAAAGAATGTAAGCTCTTTGTGGTCAGGTATTTTATATGTTTTATTAATTGAAGTATTCTCAGAAAGGTAGCTGGCAGATTGTAAGGGCTCACTAAACTGTATTTTGTTGTTATTATTGGGCTCCTTTATGGGCTTTACCTCTTACGCTAGAAGTCTATCCTTCAGATGTAAGCGATAAGAATAGAGCCCTGCTGCCTGTTCAAATGTGTAAAAAGCCTGTATTAAGTGGATATTTTAAAAGCTAAATGAATGGCTTAATAGTTGTATATAGGGGGAAAGGGAACATATTTTCCACAGTTTAGAAGTGGAGTTCTTTTATAGAGTTCTTGTACAAGCCTACACTATGGAACGATAATGGGCAGGTGTACATTACAATTATACAAACACTTTGGTAATTTATATCCTTTTTTTGTAATTCTTGACTGGATCATTTAATTCCTTAGGAGCATTATAGCATTTCAACTTTTCATGTTCAATAAACTTATTGGGGTTGCTACCTTTTTTATTCAAATGGAGAAATAGTCATGATTTAATCTAAATAAAGTGTTATTGATTGTGTTGTTTTCTAGCAATGAGTCGCACATGCTAGTTTAAAAGTTTTGTTAAATTCCCAAGTCTGTCACTGATAAAAGCCATTTGTAGATTAGTAACTTGATCAAAACGGAAAAGTTATGTAACACCAATTGTTATACTATCTTTGTTTCCATCTTTCATTGTAATAACACCCATCTTAACTCTATTTAAGACAAATCATTGCCAGATGGATTTCTGGCATTGATTGCAGGATATGAAATCTAGTATAACTAAAAGTTTTTGGTATTAGTAGCATATAAATCATTTTAGAAAAATATATGTATTTGAATATAAGATAAAGTTTTAAATTATTTGGCAATAGTAAACTAAACTTTTTTTTGTAAATTTTTATTTTCTAAAATTTCATTGAGCTCTTTTGCAATAAGAAACAAGTTACAAAAAATTAAGGTTTATTTACCCCAATTCAAAATTATTAGGAATATAATCATAGAGGTTGAAGTATTTAAAATATTGAACCCAAAATGTTTTATTAGGTAAATTCATGAATGCTGAGCATTCACTGTTAAAATATACTAATACTATTGATAGACATTTTAGAAGCCTAAAATCAAATATTTATTAAATATTTATATCCATATCTTTTCATAGCTTGGTAATTCATTTCTCTAGTATTAAATAATATTCCATTGTTTTCATGTACTACACTTTATTGGACCTTTCACCTATGGAAGGATATCTTGGTTGCTTCCAAGCTTTTGTCAGTTATGAATAAAACTACTATAGACATCTTTGTGGGTATAGATTTTATCTTCTTAGGATAAATACCAAGAGCTGCTACTGCTGAATCATCTGGCAAGAATATGTTTAGTTTTGTAAGAAACTGCCAAGTTGTTTTCCATTCTTTATTCTCAATAGACATGGAAGAACATTCCTGTTGCTCCACATCCTCACCAACATTTCGTGTTCTGTTGTCAGTGCTCTGGATTCTGGGTATGTACTGGTGTCTCTTTTTTGTTTTAATTTGCATTTTCCTGATGACATATGATGTGAAGCATCTTTTTATATGCTTATTTGCCATCTGTAATATTTTCTTTGGTGAGGTATCTGCTAAGGTCTTTGGCTCATTTTTAATCAGGTTTTTCCCCCATTGTTGAGTTTTAAGGGGTCTTTGTGTATTTTTGATTAACAGTCCTTTGCCAGATGTGTATTTTGCAAATTTTTTCTCATAGTCTGTGCTTTGCCTTTTCATTCTCTTGGCATTGTGTTTCACAGAGTAGACATTTTTAAATTCAGTGCTTGTGCTTTTGTAGCTAAAGTTATTGTGAAAACCAAGGTTATTTAAATTTTCTTCTATATTACCTTCTACATGTTTCATGTTTAGGTTTATAATCCAATCTGAGTTAATTTTTGTGAAGAGTGTATGATATCTGCCTGGATTTATTTTATTTTATTATTTTATTTTATTTTATATTTTTACATTTCTCCAGAACCATTTGTTTAAAAGATTGTATTTTGCTCTCTTGTATTGCTTTTGCTTTTCTATTAAATATAAAATATAATTGATAATATATATTCTGTTGCTCTAATCTAGTCTTTCTGTGGTATTACAATATCTTGCTTACAATTATCATTATGGTAAACTTTTTTTTAAGATTTTATTTATTTATTTGACAGAGAGAGAGATCACAAATGGGCAGAGAGACAGACAGAGAGAGAGAGATGAGGAGAAGCAGGCTCCCTGCTGAGCAGAGAACCCAATGTGGGACTCGATCCCAGGCCCCTGGGATCATGACCTGAGCCGAAGGCAGAGGCTTAACCCACTGAGCCACCCAGGCGCCCCATCGTTATGGTAAACTTTGAAGTCAGTCCTCAGTCTTTGTTCTCCTTCAACACTATGTTGACTATTGTGAGTCTTTGCCTCTCCATATAAACTTTAAAATAAGTTTGTTAATATTAAAAAAAAAGAACTTGCTGGAATGCATTAATTGTATAGATAAACTTGGAAACCAGTGACCTCTTGAGCTTAGCAGGAAATAGACCATGGACATCAGTGTCACAGTGGTGCCTCTGGCAGAACCTATTGCAAATCCCTAGGCAAAATGAGACCTCAAGGATCTGAGAGAATGTCTAAGAAGTACTTGATACATCCCTTGGGTATGGTTTATTGAAGTGTCCACCTGTCTGAAAGCTGGGGAATCTAGATAAGGGAGGGAAAATTAGTTATGATAAAACATATCAATAAACATCAATAAATTTTGTAAAACTAATTGTCATGGCTCATATACAATATGACCAACAGAGGGACCATCAGAAGGAAAGCATCAGTTATGTTTATTGTGAAATTTTTTATTCAAAATAAAGAAATGTGAGGGGAAGACACAATGAGAAAATTACCATTTTTTAAATGGTAAACTTCTTATCAAATGGAATAGGTTTTATATTCTAAGTAGTATATTGAAAAGTAAAACATTGGGGCGCCTGGGTGGCTCAGTGTGTTGGGCTGCTGCCTTTGGCTCGGGTCATGATCTCAGGGTCCTGGGATTGAGCCACGCATCTGGCTCTCTGCTCCGCAGGGAGCCTGCTTCCCTCTCTCTCTCTCTCTCTCTTTGCCTGCCTCTCTGCCTACTTGTGATCTCTGTCTTTCAAATAATTAAATAAAATGTTTAAAAAAAAGAAAAGAAAAGTAAAACATTAAAAAATACAATTTTAAAGAAAAAAATCATTTAATTTTAAATAAAGGTTAAAAATAGCAGAACCATTTTTCTTATAACTGGGAAACACATTGTATATACATCTATCAAAAATAACTTGTCATGGGGGCGCCTGGGTGGCTCAGTAGGTTAAAGCCTCTGCCTTCGGCTCAGGTCATGATCCCAGGATCCTTGGATCGAGGCCCACATCGGGCTCTCAGCTCAGCAGGGAGCCTGCTTCCTCCTCTCTCTCTCTGCCTGACTCTGCCTTATTGTGATCTCTGTCAAATAAATAAATAAAATCTTTTATAATAAATATTTGAAAAAATAACTTGTCATGTCTGGAATCAGGAGCATATGGAAAAAAATAATATCTGAGGACAATACTTCTGCCATGTTTTGTGCCTTGCTAATATTTTTAAACAGTCAGTCAACTTTTAGCTTTATTGAAATACCTGCTAAGATACCTGCAGTGCCTTTTGGAGCCCTATGACTATAAAAATTAATTGCAAATATTCAAAATGTTTACTATGGTGTCACTATTTAGGGCCACCACCAAGTATGTTTCAGAAGTAAGCATAACTGTTACTATTCCATAAGGCAAAAGGGCACATTTTCAGGAGTTCCATCTGCTGTACCAGGAGGTGAATCAAGTAATGATTTTTGTCTATAAAATAATTCACTTTTCAATCTAACATTCCTCATTCCACATTATAATAATAAAAACTAGGAGGAGACTAAAACAAACCAACAACTACAACTACAACAACCAGCTTTTCCTTCAGTGGAAAAGTAAATATAACCTTAGGAGTAGCCTGAAATTTATTTTTAAATATTTTTAAGATAAACGTTTTTGTTAGAAAACCATATATTTTATATTACTAAGAAATAACAGGCAACGTTTTATTAACTTCTAAAAAGTCTAGTTACTAATATTTATCTATTAACTCATCTCTTTATGAAGTAGAGCATGATCACACCTCTTGTATCTACCCAAGTTTGTATGCTTTGGTTATTTTATGTTTGCTATTTCCTTGCTTAATTTTTACAATATTTGATACATAATAGTATCTTTAAGTCCATCTATGGTTTCACAGAATTTGTTTGAACTTCATAAAAATGTACCATACTTTTTGCACTGTCCTTGTTTTACTTCTCTATTAGCTTTCCAAGTTTTATTCACTTTAGAGTGTGTAGCTATCATTTATTTTTACACCTCCATAATGCTATGTTTACAAATTTGTATTTATCTGTACTTTTAAAAATATCTTAATTATATACCATTTCTCATCTCACGTAACACTCATGTTACTTCTACACTTATCAGATATTATGTAACTGAAAACCACAACTCAGCAACAATAGAACACCATTTTTCAAAATTAAATGGCTTACCAGAATTCTTTAATTCTATCCTTTATTTGTATTAGATGACCCTTTATTCTGGTATTTGGCATTGTTCATATGGAGGAAAGCTTATAAGTTGATATTCCATAAATAGAAGTATTTATTATGATTGATTAATTATTTTCATTTAGAATGCATAGAATATGGTTGATTTAATATTTCTTTCTTACTCTCTGCCTGGAACATAGTGCTATCTATGTAATAGCCACTAAAATATTAAGTTAATTACCTAGACTTTAAACTGCATATTAAGAGGAATAGCATACAGAACTCTTCTCAGACTGGGACACCTGGGTGGCTCAGTCAGTTAAACGCCTGAGCCTTTAGCTCGGGTCATGATCTCAGGGTCCTGGGACTCAGTTCTGCAACAGATTCCCTGCTTAGCCGGGAGTTTGCTTCTCCCTCATCCTGCTGCTCCCCCTGCTTGTGCTCTCTCTCACTCTCTCTCTTACAAATAAATAAAATTAAAAAAATAAATTCTTCTCAGATAGCTAATATAGAATATCGTCTTTGTATTCATCAAAGGGAAAGTGCCATATAATAATGAAATCCATACTACTTCAAATTCACTTTTTAACCAGTAAGAAAGTAGTGGAAACAAGCCAAAAATGTCTTCAATGAATTAAAGAAATAGATTGATTTTCAATATCTTAATGTTTCTAAAATAAATTGCAAGATTTTTATACTAGATATCAGTGTAAATATTCATTATACAAGGATATTCTAAAAATAAACCTGAGAAAACTACTTGACATATATGATGAGAAAAACGAGTTTGACCAATGTCAGTTTGGGTAAAACTTACAACACCTACCACCTGAAACTCTTGTTCTATATTGTGCCATCTTGTGATGCTGGGCAGCGGCAGTGAGCCACAGCTCCCAGTCAGCTAGAAGATTACAGGGGTGAACACCTGATATTCTTACAAGCATTCTATATATAGAATATATATATAGAATATATATATTCTTCTTTTTTTAGTGTAATATTTAATGAATTGCATGTGATATTTGATACTTTGTTATAAAATAGGCTTTGCTTAAGATGATTTTGCCCAAATGCAGGCAAATGTAAGTGTTCTGAGTATGTTTAAATAAGCTTAAGGTAAGCTATGATATTTGATAGTTTAGGGGTATTAAATGCATTTTCAATTTTTTAGCCCCCTTGTAAGCTGAGAAACATCTCTATATGTATATGTAGCCTTGGTATGGCTTACATATTATTGGCATGAAACATCTAGAACAGTACGTGTGCCATAGAATTGTCTACAACATCAAACAAGTTTCTTGAAAACTTGTGCCAAAGGGGTTATGTCTTTAAGGATTCTTATTTCAGAAGGGTTCTCTCAAACGTAAGATTTTTCAGAAGTTAAGTGAAAATCTGACCAAACTAAACATTTTTCCATTTTCCCTAGTGAGCAAAGATAGCTAAAATCTATCTGCCATTTTCAACACTGTACTCAACGATTGTAATTCTAATTTAAGAACAGATTATTTATATCAAAACCACATGTTGGCCTAATCTTATACAATATTCATAAGTCACACTCAGACCCTTGGACACTTTTATTTGTTGAGTCTATATGGTACTACGGACATTCATCTGTTTTGACCTCATAGCTTCATGTATGTCTATACTTTTGAAAATACATGCATCATAGTTCCATTGTAAAATGTCTGGGTTATAAAATGTGCTATGCTATCAAAATGGTAATAAGAACATACAAATGACCTGATGGAATGAACTGGACCAGATTGCCAGATATCACATTTCATACCAGAAAGATTCAGTGGTAAGTTTTAAAATGGCCAGCTATACATTGACTGAATTATAACTCATTTAACTTCTTTCTTTGTGTACAGTATTATACATTAGTCAGTATTATAGTAGATAAGTACTTTGGACAGATGTAAATATGCTGTAATAAAAAATGTTTTTCTTCTTTCTTTTAGTCCTTTTTACTTGTGAGACTAGCCACAAATACCATGCCTCCCCCAAAATAATTTGCAATCCAAATTTATCTCTAAATGAATTTATTGCACAGAAAAAAAAAATATATATATATACACTTACAGTAGACATGTTCAAAAATAGTTACACAAGAGCAGGGCCCTAAATGTAAGCAGTATAGTTGTTTTGTTTTGTTTTGTTTTTTTCTTTTATAAAAAAGAGGTTATGTGAAATATTGGGATTTTATTTCCAGGCCTAGTATTTCAAGACAGTTAACTACACTTACGGTGTCAACAGCCTCTTGTTGGCAGTACGATTTTATTGGCTCCATGGAATAACAGCAAGAATTTACTATTGCTTCTTTCTTTTTTGACACACACAGAAAAAAAAAATTGACACATTTGCTCAAGACCAACCAGAATCATTTTAACCTATCAAAATTGATGGGAGGCCTTCACTGCCAAAGTCACTGCTGCGTTTTCACAATTCATTGCAGACAATCTGCTACTCCCATTATGATAAAGGAGAGAAGAGTCATAATCAGGGAAGAAAGCTAGATTAATACTTGAAATTATCATTGAATTATTTAGCCTGCTATAGGATTATTATTATTATTAGTGTCATTTGATAATTTTCTCTCATTTTATTAAACACAACTGTGAGTAATTACCCTACCTAATATTTCTCTGTATTGGCTGACTAGCTAGCAAACATTCATGAAAATATCCATTAGCCACACATATAAAATGCTGCATTATGATGCTGTTGAATCAGAACATACCACTACCTGATCCTGTAGCTCTTTGAGGATTTGCAAATCAATTAATTCTATGTTTATTGCATTCTTCCCATACAATTAGAAAATTTATAATCGAGTCCATGAACATTATTAGTTTTACCATTTTAAACCAGCAATCACACTTTGATTTTTACAACAAAAGCACAAATATAAACACACACATTTGGATCCGTTTTCTCTTAGTCTGTCTGGACTTCAAAATCCTATTCCTCAAGATGATGCACACCAAAGTTCTGGATTAAACAAGAAATTAGATGGCACCTGAACACTTGGTTTCATATTCTCAAAAGGACTATGCAACTTCTTTCTTACAATATGACATTGTTTTACAAAGATCCACACTTTTATAATGTTAGTATTTTTAATAATCAATAAAGTCAATAAATCATGATTAAAAATCAAACATAAAAATTTCTACTTTTTGCTTTTGCCCCCTCCATTTAGAACTTATTTATAGCCTGATAATTCAAAGGTCCCTATGTTTATGAAAATCTGGACAGAAATAGCTCTAAGATCCCATTCAGAACTTGATATTAATCTAAGTCTTTTGGCTCCATTTATCCTGAGAGCAAAGAGTAGGACAAAGGATTTGAGTACTGTTAGTTTATCTGGGAGATTATCCAAGGTAGAAAAGAATGGGAAAGTGATACAGTGAATAAGCAACTTTGTCAAAGAGGTACATTGTTGATATAATTGTTGTGGATAGAAAATGAAGGCTTGCTTTTACTGAAAGGTCCTGAGAAACTTCTTTAAGTTGTCCTCATGAAGACCTGAAAACTGACAATTTTACCTATGGTTCTTATTTCCACTTCACTGAGAGCTGTCCTCAGAGGACATTAACTCTCCTACACTTTTGGGTTGTGTTGGAGACATTCCAAAATGAGAGAGAGAACATGAGATGCTATCAGTGTTAAGTAACTGCAATTTCCCATGGAACTATTCACCACAGGTTTGGCTATAATCAGGTGTTGGGCCTTGATATCAGAGGGATTTGAGGCAGTATCATTTTAGGTTAATCATTATATCTGAAATTTCCAAAAACTTCAACTGATGAAACTTTGATTATAAATCTAGAAATATAACAATAAATCTACAGTATTCAAATTATTTTCATAGAAATACACAAACAAAGCATCAGTAGACTAATATTTAAATATTACAAAATACTGAACTGAAAGAATTTGGTCATATAACAACGTGTAAGAAGTAGAGATTAGGTTTAGGTTAGAAGTCAGGATGCATTTGGGACTCAGTTAAGAAATTGAATGGAGGGACGCCTGGGTGGCTCAGTGGGTTAAGCCGCTGCTTTCGGCTCAGGTCATGATCCCAGGGTCCTGGGACCGAGCCCCAAATCAGGCTCTCTGCTCAGCAGGGAGCCTGCTTCCTCCTCTCTCTCTGCCTGCCTCTCTGCCTGCTTGTCATCTCTCTCTGTCAAATAAATAAATAAAATCTTAAAAAAAAGAAATTGAATGGATGTCTGACTATCTCATAGGTTTGCTAAAAATCAGTGACTTTGTGTTCACGTGTGGCTATGCAGGAATTTTTAACTTTCTCTAAGACGTTTTTAGATTTGATTATATAATGGCAGTAAAGGATGGGGAAAAGCAAAGTACAAACCCCATAAAGACAAAGACACTGAGTATGAGAAAAGAGTAATAGATAAGAAGAATCAATGCATTTGAGGAAAATGGGAATTGAAGTACACAATGATTGTTGATTTTTTTAGATGGGGAAAAGAAAACTAGCTTGCAAGAAGGAAATAACAGAAGACATGCTGTGATGTAATACAGAATCCTGGAAAAGGCAGTAACGTGGAATAAAGGAGTAGGGAGAGCATATCAGGTAATTTGGATAGGAAGGAGTTAGGAGATAATTGCTTGATAAATTTTATATGGCCCACTTAAATGCACAGATTTCTCTTCTTTAATTTATATGGAGAACAGGGTGTCCTTTCTCTTCCCTTTCAGAGCACCTAAGGTGCACTCTTTCAGACTGAAAACCTGAAAAGCTCAGGACTCAGTTGCTTAAGCACAGCTGAGAGGACATATTTCAATTAAGATTTACATTTTGCTGTAGGTAGTAGACTGTCAAAAGTGGTTTAACCATATTTTTCATTTAACAAGAAGACTACAGAGAGTGTTTTCTGGTGTTGGTTCAGAGTCTTAAGAAAGTCAAGTGAACTATCTTAGAGGTTTCCATGGCTTTTTATTCACAGTTGCAAAAATGTAATGTGTTGGTTCAGAGTCTTAAGAAAGTCAAGTGAACTATCTTAGAGGTTTTCATGGCTTTTTATTCACAGTTGCAAAAATTGCTGTTGGAGTTCTCACTATTAAGCCCACATTTCTGGCAGAAAGATAGAGGTAAAAGAGAATGATATCTTGTACGACTGATACTTTGTCATAAGTTTACAATGTAACTAGAAAAGAGACAATAAAATATTTGATGTTGTTTTAAGTTTCCTTGTTGTCAATCCCTCAGTGCTTTCTGATATTAAAGGAAAGAGTAGATGGATATTGACCTGGCAACTATCAACACCTGTCAGTCTCTCTTGGATAACCAATATCTCTATAATCTCTTCTTCCCAGTAAAAAAAATAAAATATATTCATAACCCACACTGTGCCATCTCAAGTTACTGCACCAAGATAAAATTACAATGATTTTCAGTTGTTCCAAATGGACAGAATACCCTTCCTTATGATATCATGTCTTATAAGATAGATAATTGGCTTGCTACCAATATACCCAGATGTGACTGTGGAAGAGACAGGAAAAAAAATAATAATATTTATTTATTCCTTGGGTTGACCCTGTTTACACAGATGCATTACTATTAGAAAAGGTTGGTTTGGGACATTGGAATGAATTTACTTAATGGGTCTGTATGTAATTGGGTTGGAGGAAATTTTTAATTTCTACAAAAATTATTAGAATTCGATCTTATTCTCTTTTGTTAGTTTTCACATGTTAACAAAGCCAACGTTTTTGTCTAGCAGACAAGATCTTAAATCCTAACAAAACTCAATTTTTTCCTTTTTTTTTTTAAAGTTTGAGAGCCTCATGTTCTCTCATGCTGCTTTAAATACAACTCAAAAAAAACAAAAAGGAGCTAAATGGGGCAGTAAGACCAGACTTTTTATTTTATTTTATTTATTTTATTTTTAATTAAAAAAATTAAAGATTGTATTTATTTATTTGAGAGAGAGAGAGCATGAGTGGGGCAGGGGGATGTAGCTGCAGAGAGAGACTGAGAAATATACTCCCTAATGAGCAGGAAGCCAGAAATGGGGCTGGATCCCAGGATACTGACTGAGATCATGACCAGAGACAAAGGCAGATACATGTGCAAAATCCCTTTTTTTCTGGGAAACAATACTTTACAAGAGATGTTTGAAAAAGTACTGGGGAATCAACTTTAATTGGAGATACAAAAATTTAATTGACTTTTGTAAAGCTACAGGGATCCAAATGATGGGAATCCCAGCCCATTTAGGTTGTGGACCACAGAGTACTCTTCTCTGTAATATTTTATTTTCTTCCATGTCTACTAACTCCAGTCCAAGTTCACTGATCTCTTTTTAGATAGTGCAAAACATGGCAAAGAATACCAAACAAGTGCCCAATATTCTACATTTATTACATCATTTCTAACATATAGAAGTGTGTTATCAAGGCTGGTTCTGTGAACGAACCTAGTTATGCTAAAGTGTGTTTTGTTCTCCAAGAAATTAAATGCATGGTTATCACACAATTATAAAATACTTGTGTCAAGAATTTTTATTCAAAAATTAATAAGAGAAGCAGATATTAAAACTAGTTCACATGGTTATTTGGGATATAAGCAGAGTTGTGCAGCAGAAGTGCTCTGGGCCCATAATTTGGGTTATGGAATTTATGTTTTCTAATGAAAAATCACTAACTTGCATTATTGTTAACAAGAATCCTGTGCATTACCATCAGTTTTCTACATTATAACCTCTTGCTCTACAGTTTGTAAATAACTTTGTCAATAGCAAGCTAATAAACGGGGTGACTCCAATGGATTGAGATAATCTCTAGAGTTTCTGCTACATAATGAACAGTCTACGGACAACCCTGTATCTGACTGACTTGTTAATTCTGGGAATGTCTTGCAGATTAATTTGCTTGCCCGAGGTGGTTCCTCTAATTGATGTCTAAGAACCCTAATTAGTTAAGAAAACTTTTTTTAAACATTTTCATTGCTATTTATTATTATTATTATTATTATTGCTAATATCTCTATTATAAATAATTCACAAGGGCATCTTTCTGACAAAAGACAAAGAGCTGGCTACTAGTAGAAAAAGTACATTTGACTCTGTCAGTGAAAGTGGTAAAGGGATTTGAGAAAATAAGGCAAAGCAGTGGAATTATGTGTTAAAACTTTAAATATTATAGACACATTTACTTAATTTCTAATACTGTTGTTGCTTATAATTAAAAAAGATGTTTTCCATGAACCACGCATTACAGCAAATATATTGTTTATACAGATTAAATTTTCATCAAAAGGGACGCCTGGGTGGCTCAGTTGGTTAAGCAGCTGCCTTTGGCTCAGGTCATGATCCCAGCGTCCTGGGATCGAGTCCCGCATCTGGCTCCTTGCTCGGCCGGGAGCCTGCTTCTCCCTCTGCCTCTGCCTGCCATTCTGTCTGCCTGTGCTTGCTCTCTCGCCCACTCTCTCTGATAAAGAAATAAAATCTTAAAATAAATAAATAAATTTTCATCAAAAAATTGTAAGTGTATTTTATTGTAGGATATGATAAGCATTTTTCAGATGAGAAAAGTGAAATTTAGAAAAGTATGTCTCTTCAAATCCCTCATACAATATCTGGCCTAGATAGAAGGATATACTATCACAATTGAGGAAGATAATTGAGATTACTTAAAATGATAAACTATACTGTATAGGGCTTTTTATAAGTTTGCCACAGATTCAGATTCTTTTAAAATATATATCTATTTTGTGTAAAGAGAATGCACTGAGAAGTAAAAAGAAAGTGATATATCAGTGATACCAACTAATGGCTATAATATCATCACCTTATTTATGAACAATGAAACAGTGTGCAATATTTAAATAAATTTAAATAAATTCCTATTTATTTTATATATTTATAAATTTAAATGAATTCCTATTTATTTATTATTAAAGAAATTTCTCTAACAAACAGTATGTTTTGAAGGTTGCTAGCAGGAAAGTGTTGTACGACATGGAAGTAATCAGAAAATGTGATCTAAAATTCTGCTTTCAAGGGCGCCTGGGTGGCTCAGTGGGTTAAAATTCTGCTTTCAAGAAGCTATAACAGTAAGTACTGAGCATTAGCTATTATATGCTATGGATGAGTAACTGAAATCTACATTTGAAACTAATGGTACACTATATGTTACCTAATTGAATTTTAAAAAGTTAATAAAAAAACCCACTATTTTATAAAACAATATTCCCAACAGGCTCTTTTGCTTTAAAATACTCACTTTGTAATGAGAGTCCTTACTTTTGTCTAGCCAATTCTTACAGCACTGTTTATCCCTTCCCTGCTTTATCCCTTCCCAGTATCAATAAAGGCTCACTTGGGTTACCTAGAAGCCATGAGAAAGCTTGTAATAGATCTGGCTGGTTTTCACCAGCAATTTGACCACCATGTGCACAGGGAAGTCTATTGATAAAGGCTTTATTGCAATAAGTTGCAAATACATGGATGATTTTGAATTCTCTTTCTTGAGGTCTTGTTTCATGATAATAAATTTAGGGTGGCTTATTGGAATGGATGTTATTAACATATCTTCATAGTTATAAGCACATGGAATTGTAAAATAGATGAATGAATGTGGCATTACTGACAACTGTCCTCATTTTGAAATCAAATTACAGTGTACTAAGATGAGGAAGCAAAGCAGATTTGGGATTATGAGTGAAATAATTTTAAAAAGTATTAGGGGTATGATCGGACTATTGGGTAATTCAGTAGAAAAATGTCAACTGATTGAGATTCTGTGTTCCCTGATTTCAGAGAGAAGTTAAGATAAATAAGTAACACGAGGAGACTAGGAAGCCAAACATAAGTGATAATTTTGTGCCAGGGTGTGTATACATCTGTTTATCTTCTTGCTTTACCACTAAGGTTGCTCCTAGAGGAGAGTTTAAATATGTGTTGGAGCTAATCTCTGTGGATTACACAAGAAACCACATCCTACAGCTCTCCCTGAAACACCCCTTATGATTTCAATGTAATTTGGTTTTTGCATTTTTAGAAATAACAAAATACTTTGCAAACTCATCTACTTTATTACCATCACAAGTGAGTCAGCTGACTCCACATTTTAACACAGTGACAGTCACAGAGGAATGGAGGAATGAGTAGAGTTATCAATATATGTGCTTTTAAGAAGTATGACAGGGTAGCAGCTATTTCCAGGAACCAAAACATGGGTCAGCAGCTGTGCAGGAAAAGTGATGGAATAAATGACTCATTTCAGAGGAGTTCTATAACATATTAGTTCTATAATGTATCTTCAGCCCCCAATTACCCGCTTTGATCTAAAGATAAGGATTTACAGTTAAGGTCCCATTTATGATTTGACTGGTAGGGTCTGAATCATTTTTACTATTGTTTTGACTATTACTTGAAACCTATAGTAGTACTTGGGATATGTGTTGTGTATTCTGTGAACATGTGCTATTTTTAGATTAGATAATTTCTGTCTCGAACCCCTGTTCATTTGTTTGTTTTTGTTTATTTGATAGTGGTTTCAGTAAATGGATATATCTGAAAAATTGCAAAGCCACTATTAAAATAAGTTATTATTATATATAGCATGGAATTGCACATTCCTCCTTTGAATCCGACAGAGCTTCACCATATCCTTAACAATTTGGGAAAAACATGCTATTATTATTCTTTATAAAATTTCTTCTGTTAGGCTGTGATGGTTGTCATCAGCAGTAACTCCTCTGAAGGCTTTGTCAAAAGAGTTGAAAAAATTGGAAAGGTGTGTGAATGAAGCTGTTTGCTGAATATAAAGAAAAGAGCATTGAAGTACAATTCACACTCTTACTTCTCCTTCTATGCTTTCAGATGTTTGACATTTGAAAATTTTGCTTCTAGAAGAGATGCCCTATATAATTCTTACTTTAAGGAGCAAGTTGCTTTTATAATTTTTTTATTATTCTACCATTCCAGTATTTCCATTTAAATTAAATTCAATACCATTTAAAAAAAATCAAAAGTGCAGCCAGTATTCAATTCCTGGGCTAAATAATTTTAGAAAGCTTTGTGTTATTGAACCTACAGGGTTTATCTGTAGTTTTAACTCTTTCTTTCTGTGATTTTTCCCATTAGTCACGTAAGTGACTGCAATATAACAGACATTGAGGATAAAGAAGGACTGAATAGAACAATCCTTGGCCTCATGAAGTTGAGAATCTAGCAAGGGAGTCAAACAATTCAATCATTCAGAGACAATTTATTGAGTGCCTGGCCTAAGATGAGCACAACAAAACCCCAGCCCAGAGGAATCATTTTAATGGGAGAGATAGATAATAGGTAAGCCAACTTTAAAAAAAAAAAAACCGTACTGATTTTTCTTTAATAGAGATGCATATTTGAACTAAATAAGCACATTTTAAAAAGAGCAGTGATTGAGAAGAGGTTTTTAAACTGAGTGGTCCAAAAGGGCCTCCCTGAAAAAGTCTGTTTTGAACAGATTTCTGAATTTTATCAGCTAGGAAGCTGCGTAAAAATCTCAGGGATGGGTGATTTTTCCAGTCGAAAAACTGTAAAGGCTCCAAAGTCACAATAGAGCTATAAGTTTCTCTAATAAAGTAACTTCTGACAAAGAATGAGAAGAAATAACTAACCCAGGTTTGAAAGAAAAGGGACAGACTTTCTATGGAATTCATATTTAATTAAAGCTCTAAAGGACAAAAATACAATAGAGCAAAATTCTGGTCACGCTGATATACCTAACGAAAGTTCATAAACAAGGTGTGGGTAGCAAAGAGTGTGTGGGAATGTTGGTAAGAACAGTGGGGAAGAGTCATCCCTGAACATGTTCTTAAATGCAGCAATTTTTGTGTTGTATTAAAGGGTAAATTGGAGTTTGCCTAAGTGATTAGAGAAGGATGCCTCAGCTTATGGAAGTTCAAAGCCATAAAGATGTGACAAACTACTGCAGATATTTTCATGTATATTTGTTGTTGCTTCTAGTGATGGTGATCTAAAAACTCCTACTTAAGACAACTAAAAATCCAGACAAAATAGCTTTTAAAGTTAAAAATATCAGAATGATTATAAAAATAAGTGAGGGATTACTGGGCCAAAATACGAAATACAATGAGAGCCTAGAGATATATGCCCTGAAGCCATTTTAGCTATGAGAGCATTTGAAACTGCTAAAACACACTGAGCTGTGTTGTTAATAGACTCTTGATACTAGAGAAACAAATCCAGCAGCAATCAAATTTGAGGACTTTGGTCCAACCCAAATTTAAGTTGAGATCCCCAAAGCACAAGGAGAAGCAGAAATAAAACTATAGCCTACCTTGCCTACTGTGTAAACTGAGAAAGCCAATCACTGAATTTGGAGTATGATTGTCTTGTAGAGTCTCAGATATAAGAGAAAATCCTGCCAAGGAGGACCATACCGTTATTATAGCTCTTAATTATCCCTACTCAATAAGAGTTTCAAATATAATGTCTTGAACATAGCAAAATGTAACAAAGCACACAAAGAAAAACCATTAACAAGATTTGATAGACAAAATGGGATTAAGTATGATGTTAAAATGATCAATAAAGATTGTAAAATGGCTTGATTACTCTGCTCAAAGAAATGAGAGGGGAAGCAAATTGAACAAAAAACTGACACTAAAAATGATATTGAGAAAGGTTTTATAAATGAACCAAATGGATACTCTAGAACTTTAAAGATATGACAGCTAATTTAAGATACCACAGGGGTGCCTTGGTGGCTCACTTAATTAAACCCCCAATTCTTTTTCCTTTTTTTTTAATACCTTAATCTTATTTTATCTCTTTCAATTTGGCTCAGGTCATGATGTCAGGGTTGTGAAATAGAGCCCAGAGTTGAGCTCTGTGCTGAGCCTGGAGCCTGCTTAAGATTCTATTCTCTTCTTTTTCTATCCCTCCCTGCACTCTCACTTGCTCGCTCTCTCTTGCTTGCAAATAAATAGATAGATAGATAGATAGATAATAGACAAAGCAAAATAAAAGCAGATTATGAAAATAAATATAAAGATTTTGAAATGAAAACAAGTTCAAAATAAAATAGAGAAGACCTACACAGCTAAAAGTTCATTCAGAAAATCTACTATTAAAGAAGTCAGTATGACACAATGTTAAGATATCAAAAGATTTGAGCATGTACTTTACAGAAAGGGTAATCCAAATGGCCACTCATATATAAAAACTGTTTATCTTTATTATGAATCTGGAATTAAATTAAATTAAATTAAAAATAAATTAAAACCTAAAATGACATACTATTACACACTTACCATATTGGGCAACAGTAAAATTGCCTTGCAAGAATGTGAAAGAATGAAAGTGCCCATAATAAAAACATTTGAGGTAAGTTGGACAATATTTAGAAAACTTAAAAATAAAAATAAAAATTTGGTCCATTCCTAGAAATACAACATGGAACTAAATGAATATTTTCACCAGGATATGCAAACAGATGATTATAGCTATTTCATTCATAACGGCAGATCAGTAGTGGTCTATTTGCACAATGTTACATTAAATAAGAGAGAATATTAACAAACTGGGAGGAGGGGCTAGGTTGTTATCATAAACAGATCTTCTATGGTGCTGATTATGTTCTATTTCTCAAAATCTTTAAGTTAAAAAAGTTTTCAAATTTATATCTAGATAGATAGATGATAGATAGACAGATATCCCAGAAGCTGCAATGTAGGCTAAGATTAGGCTTTAAAGGGCTTTTCTATACTCTACTAAATACTTGAAACCATTCATTATATCATAGCTCAGTGTTCAAATCTCCATTTGTTTCCTCAGTTTCCTAATATTTACCTTAAGGTGACCTGATTCAGACTTTTGATCACCTTTGTCTAAATATATCTATTTTAACAAAGTCCTTTTTAACACTGAGAGACTAAAACTTAGAAAAATACTCTGATTGTTATCTCACTAGGGTGGAAAATATATAGTTACCCATTAACTAATGATATCCATGTCTACATTAGATCCATGGCATTTTTAATTCTTGGGAGCTTTTGGTTAAATGAAATTTTTAAGCTTCCTTTAAATGAAGCTTTAAGCCATCACCACATGAATAATATTAAAGAACCAAATGAAAACAGGCCAAGTATTTACAGAGTAATAGAATGTGCAGTGGAAAGAGTACAATTCTGAAATCATAAAGCCTAAATTAGTGTGATGCATCTTTACTAGCCATGTAATCATAAACCAGTTATCTAAATGTGTTAGCCTCAGTTTTTTCACCCATGTAATGGTGATGATAATACTTATTATGCAGCGTTGTTGTGTGGATGTGATGAAGCATGGAGCATGAGAGTCTCATATTCCATGCTAAAATGATAGCTATTTTTATACTTATAATAATTCTAGTAATAGTAATTAAATTGTTCAAAATGGTAATATTCATTTATATTGAGGCATTGTATTGACTATTCATAGACACATTTACCAAAATAAATTTCATTTTACTTTACCCCCTCTGAGGATATATATTCCCTAATTCAATATGAATCTCCTTATGAATAATAATTATCATAATAAATATGCTGATTTTTCTTCTATTTATTTTTAGGGAGGTATCCTTTACTGTTGAACATAAAGAAACTTAAGCAAGTCTGTCTTATTCAAAATTTGCATGCTGCTTTCTTATGAAACTAGATTATAGAGTTGTATGAAATAAATTCATGCAGTTAAGACATTGATGTTTGGAACACTGGGTGGTCAGTTTAGTATTTCAAAAGAAGATATTAAATTTAAACCTTAAAACTGAGCTCTTTCAGCCTTTTTTATAGACCATCCTTCATGCTTCATAAGTACTCCTCCATTGTAAACCAAGTAATACTTTTTGTCACAGTGTATATAACGAAAATGGATTTTATATTCTATTATTTCAGAGTTAGTTGCAGTTTCTACTGCCTTACTTCATTTTTTGAAAAATAGATTAATTCTACAAAAAGTTTATTCCAGCTTTATTGAAAAAAATCCACATATTTGTAAAAATAAGAAATGATTTCTTATAACATTGCAAACTTTTAACATTGTGTAAATTTTGTACAATTTGATAAATTGGTATACATCTTTATTGCAATATAATCTACATAAAAATGTTAATACATCTACTATCTCGTATAGTTACCACTGTTTTTTATGCATGTATCGTAAGGAATTTTAAGATCTACTCTCTTAGCAACTTTTATGTATATAGTATAGTAGAGATAAACTTCAGAGGTCTTGTGGGTTTTGTTCCAGACTGCCTCAATAAAGTGATTATCTCAATAAACTAAGTCAAATTATTATTTTTTTTGGTTTCCCAGTGCATATAAAAAATAGACACTATACTGTACTGTTCAAAAGCATTATGTTTTTAAAGAAAAACAATGTATATACCTTAAGTAAACTAGTTCTGAGTTTTCAGTGGGTCATAATTACTGATCACAGTTCACCATAACAAATACAATAATAATGAAAAAAACTTGAAATATTGCAAGAATTACCAACATGTGACAGAGAGACACAAAATGAACAAATGTTGTTAGAAAAATGGTGGCAGCAGACCTCTTTTATACAAGATTGCTATAAACTTTCAACATGTAAGAATGTGATATATGCAAAGTTTAATAAAGGGAAGCACAATAAAAAAAAGTATGTATATTTTATTAACTATGATCATCATGCTGTACATTAGATCCCCAAAACTTTTTCATATTATAGTTGCAAGTTTGCACCCTTGGACCACCTTACTCCACCCCAGGTTCACCCCTTGTCAACTCAACTCTAAGTTTCCATTAGTTTTCCTTTTCCTCAGATTCTGTATGTAAGGGATATCATAATACATAAATTAAAAAAATATATAAAATCTTTGAAATATTTCACTTAGTATAATACCTTCAAGATCCATCCATGCTGTTGTAAATGGCGGTATTTCTTAATTTTTCATGGTTAAGTAGTATTCAACAGTATATATTTACCATACTTATTTTATTCATTCATCCATTAATGGATACTGAAGTTATTTCCATCTCTTGCTTAGAGTTAATAATTTTATAATAAACATAAGCGTGCAGATATGTCTTTGAACAGTGACTTCGTTTCCTTTAGATAGATACCTAGAAGTGGGATTACTGAATCATATGGTAATTTTACTTTTAATAATATGAATAATCTCCATACTGTTTTCCATACAAACTTATATCCCTATCACAGTGCATAAGTTCCCCATTTTCCACAATATTTACCAAAATTTGTTAGTTTCAATTTTTTGGAAGTATATATTCTAATATCTTGCTGTGTTTTTCAGAGGTAAACAACAACAACAACAACATAAGGACTTTGCCCTGAGTTTTTTACGTTGAGCACTTTTTAATGCTCCTGTTGGTCATTTATATAACTTTTTTGAAAAAAAAAAAAGTCTATTGAGATCCTTTTGCTATTTTTTTAATTATATATTTTTTTCTATTTGTATCTGTTGGTTATTAACCTCTTTTCAGATAGAAGATTTGTAAGTATTTTCTTACATTCTGTGGATTGTGTTTTCATTCTCTCTTTTTTTGGCAATGCAGAAACGTTAGTTTGATGTAATACCATTTATTTATTTTTGCTTTTTTTGCTTGTGTTTTTGGTCTGGTATCCAAAAAACTATTGGCAAGACGAATGTTAAGGAGAATTTTTCCTATGTTTTCCTTTAGGAAATTTAGTTTCATGCTTCACCTTTAAGTCTTTAATCTATTTCAAGTTAAGACTTATGAGTGATATAAGGTTCCAGTTTCATACTGTTTATATGATTATTCAGTTTTAAATATCATTTATTGAACAGACTATCTTTACCCATTACATATGTTGGCCCCTGTCAAATACTAGGTGACTGTATGAAAGGATTTATTTCTGGACTCTCAATTCTGTTCTACTTGTTTATTGGTCTGTTTTTATGCCAGTATACTTTATTGTTTTGGGCATGAGGGCTTTGTAGTATAGTTTCAAATCAAGAAGTGTAATCTCCCTTCTTCATTCTTTCTCAGAACTGCTTTGATTATTTGTTGTCTTTTATGTCTCATATAAATTTTAGGATTCTTTACTTACTTCTGTAAAAAAAATAATATTGGATTTTTTTAAAGATTTTTAATTTATTTATTTGACAGAGAGAGATGACAAGCAGGCAGAGAGGCAGGCAGAGAGAGAAGAGGAAGCAGGCTTCCTGCTGAGCAGAGAGCCTGATGTGGGGCTCGATCCCAGGACCCTGGGATCATGACCTGAACCAAAGGCAGCGGCTTAACCCACTGAGCCACCCAGGCACCCCTAACATTGGATTTTTGATAGGAATTGGATTTACAGATGGTTTTCGGTAGAATGGACATTTTAACAATGTTAATTCTTACCATTCATAAATATGAGCTATCTTTCCATTTGTCTATCCTTCAATTTCTTTATCAATGTCATAGTTTATGGAGTACAGATCTTTCATCTTCTTAGTTAAATCTATTCCTAAGTATTTTATTATTTTTGATGCTATTGTGAATTAGATTGTTTTCTTTATTTTTTCAGATAGTTCATCATTAGAGTGTTAAAATGCTCCTGTCTTGTGCTTACTTTGGCAGCACATATACTAAAATTGGAATGATGCAGAGAAGTTTAGCGTGATCACTGAACAAGGATGACATGACAAACTGGGAAGCATTCCATATTAAAAAAAAATGAAACAAAACAAAATTCTTGTCTTTTATATATTGATCTTGTATTTGGCAGCTTTACTAAATTTGTTTATTCTAATTTTTTTGTGACGTTTTTAGGATTTTTTAACATGTAAGTTCATGTTACTCAAAAAAAGAAAATTTTACTTCTTCCTTTTTTTTTTTTTGGAGTCTCTTATTTCTTTGTGTTCCTTGTTTCTCTGGCTAGGACATCCAGTACTATGTCAAATGAGAGTAGTGAAATTGGACACACTTGTCTTTCTTCTGATCTTTAAGGGGAAAACCTTCAAACGTTTTTGATTGAATATGAGATTAGCTCTGGGCTTGCAATATGTGTTTTTTCTTTGATGGATTTTTTAAATTATTTTTTAAAATTTTTTATAAACATATAATGTGTTTTTATCCCTAGGGGTACAGGTCTGTGAATCACCAGGTTTACACATTTCACAGCACTCACCATCACTCACCATAGCACCTGCCCTCTCCAATGTCCATACCCCCACCATCCTCTCCCAACACACCTCCCCCCAGCAACCCTCAGTCTGTTTTGTGAGATTCAGTCTTTTATGGTTTGTCTCTCTCCCAATCCCATCTTCTTTTATTTTTCTTTTCGTACGCCTGAAACCGCCTATATTGCATCTCCACTTCATCATATCAGGGAGATCATATGATAGTTGTCTTTCTCAGATTGATTTATTTCGCCAAGCATAATACCCTCTAGTTCCATCCATGTCATCACAAATAGCAGCCTGAGCAAGACTCTACAGCATGGTGTAATAAACCCGCATGGAGCGAAATCCTCTTTGCCTGGGCATCCCCTCTGCCTGAGAGAGAACCCTGGTTGCGCCTGTGGAAAGAGCCTTAAGGAAAGGGACATGTCTGTCACTGGGCTCCCCAGGTGCCTGTCTGGGGAAAGTGCAGCACACTGCCCCAGGAGAAGAGAAGGAGCCCTTGGCCTTGTGGTCGGGAAACGGTCACGAAGCTGGAGAGCCGGCCCTGGCAGGAACAGGGGGCCGGTGGCAAGACAACTGTCACCCGCTCCCTGTGCAGAGAGATGAAGCCTGGCTGCTAAGGAGACACGAGGGGACGATTGGGCAGGGGAGCGTGCTCCAATATGAGGAAGGAGTCTGGGCAGAAGGAAGGCCTTTCCTGTGCCTCTGGTCCCAAGGGGACAGCATCTCCTTGGCCACCTGTCCAGAGGGCAGATGAGGGCTTGCCACCAAGCTCCCGGCCCTGAACTCGCAGAAACACCTCCTGCAGGAACGGGCAATCAGATGCCGTCTTCCTCCAGGATGTGGCAGCATTGGCGGAGGCAGGGGGTGTCCCGGGGAAACAGGGACAGTTACCCATTACTCCCCATCCCAGGGCACAGGCGGTGTGCAGTGATCCTCTCACGTCTCCTCAAGGATGGGGAAGGCACTGGCCTAGTCCCCTGTCCACCTGAACGCCAGAGCGAAAGGGCAGGCCTTGCCTACGTCGAGAGATGGCATTGTGAGCAGAGTGCCATCCTAGGCCACGCACGCTGCTGCAGGGTCGAGGCTCTGTCTGCTTATTTCGGCCTTTCAGGATGAACCATGGATGTGAAATTGGAGCCCGGGAAGGCAAGACCCAAGAGGCACCAGCTCTCAAGCAGCTCTTCTTCCCTGATGCGACTGAAGCCTTGCTGAGGAAGCAGCGGCGACGTGCTCTTCACTCCAAGCCAAAGCCTCTGCGAAAGCACAGCATTCGCTGAGAAATCAGAGTCGGTTCTGCGGGCTCTGTTGCTGCTTGCCTGTGCCCAGTCTCGGGGTGGGAGAAACCCGCATACAGCGAAAGCCTCTTTGCCATGGCATCTCCTCTGGGAAAGCAGAGCATTTGTTGGGAAATCAGAATCGGATGTGTGGGATGCTGCAGCTGAATGTCTAAGCTAGTCTCCGCAGCATGGTGGAAGATACCCGCATGGAGCGAAATCCTCTTTGCCCTAGCACCCCTTTGCCTAAGAGAGAAGCATGGTTGCATATCTGAAAGGGCCTTAAGGAAAGGGACACGTCTGTCACCGCGCTCCCCAGGAGCAAGTGTGGGGAAGGCACAGCACACTGTCCCCGGGGAAGAGAAGGAACCCTTGGCCTTGGAGTTGGGAAACGTCGGGAAGCAGGGTAACCTGCCGCGGCACACACAGCAGGCCGGTGGCAAAACAAGTGTCACCCGCTCCCTGTGCGGAGAGATGGAAGCCTGGCTGCTAAGGAGACATGAGGGGACGACTAGGGCAGGGGCACGTGCTCCACTCTGAGGAAGGAGTCTGGGCAGAAGGCAGGCCTGTCCTGTGCCTCTGGTCCCAAGGGGACAGCATCTCCTGGGCCACCTGTCCCAAGGGCAGACTTGGGCTTGCCACTAGGTGCCATACCCGGAACTCGCAGAAACAACCCCATGGAGAAATGGTCAGTCAGATGCCGTCTTCCAACAAGATGTGGCAGCGTTGTGGGTGGCAGGGGGTGTGCCAGGGAAGGAGTGGAGACAGTCCCCCACAGTTCCCCATCCCAGTGCCCGGGCCGTGTGCAGGGATCCTGTCGCCTCCTCTCTCCAGTGGTGAAGGCAGTGGCCTAGACCCCGAGTCTGCCTGAGCGCCGGAGCAAAAGGCAAAGCCTTACCTACCCCAGGAGATGGTAATAGGCATAGAGTGCCATGCTAGGCCACGCACGCTGCTGCAGGGTTGTGACTGTGTCTGCTTAGTTCGGCTTAGCAAGGTGAACCCCGGGCGTGAACTTGGAGCCCGGGAAAGCAAGGCCCAAGAGGCACCAGCTCTCCCGTGGCTCTTCTTCCCTGCCGTGACAGAGCGAACGACCAAAGCCTTGCTGAGGAAGCAGCAGCGAAGTGCGGTTCGCGCCAAGCTGAAAACCTCTGCGAAAGCATAGCAGTCGCTGGGAAATCAGAGTCGGTTCTGTGGGCTGCTTTTGTTGCTTGCCTAGTATTTGCAGCACGATGGGAGAAACCCGCATAGAGCGAAAGCCTCTTTGCCAGGGCATCCCCTCTGGGAAAGCACAGCATTCTTTCGGAAATCAGAGTCAGGTCTGTGGGATGCTGCCAGCTGCTTGCCGGAGCTAGTCTCCACAGCATGGTGTAATAAACCCGCACGGAGCGAAATCCTCTTTGCCTGGGCATCCCCTCTGCCTGAGATAGAAGCGCAGTGGCGCCTGTGGAAAGAGCCTTAAGGAAAGGGACACGTCTGTCACTGCAGAGCGAAGGAAGCCGGGCTGCTAAGGAGACACGAGGGGAAGATTAGGGCAGGGGAAAGGGCTCCACTCTCAGGAAGGAGTCTGGGCAGAAAGCATGCCTGTCCTGAGCCTTTGGGCCCAAGGAGACAGCAGCTCCTTGGCCACCTGTCCGTGGTGGAGCCATGGGCTTGCCACCAGGCACCTACTCTGAACTCGAGCAACAACTCCCAGAAAGATTTGGCCATCAGATGCCGTCTTCCTCTAGGATGTGGAAGCTTGGAGGAGGCACGGTGTTTAAGGGGAAGGAGTGGGGAAAGTCCCCCAAAGCTCCCTATTCAGTGCACGGGCGGTGTGCAGGGATCCTGTCACCACTCCTTTCCTGTGGGGAAAGCACTGGCTTAGTCCGCGAGTCTGCCTGAGGGCCAGAGTAAATGGCCAAGCGATACCTACACCGGGAGTTGGTAAGGTGCGTAGAGTGCCTTCGTAGGCTACACACGCTACTGCACGGTTGTGACTGTGTCTGCTGAGTTCGGCCTGGCAGGGTGAACCCAGGACACGAACATGGAGCCAGGTAAAGCAAGGCGCAAGAGGCACCAGCTCTCCCGCAGCTCTTCTTCCCTGACGCGACTGAAGCCTTGCTGCGGAAGCAGCGGCGAAGTGCTGTTCGCTCCAAGCCAAAGCCTCTGTGAAAGCACAGCATTCGCTGAGAAATGTTGTGCGGGCTGCTGCTGCTTGCCTGAGCCCAGTCTCGGGGTGGGAGAAACCCGCATACAGCGAAAGCCTCTTTGCCTGGGCATCTCCCCTGGGAAAGCACAGCATTTGTTGGGAAACCAGGGTTGGGTTTGGGGATGCTGCTGCTTGCCTGAGTTAGTCTCCGTAGCACTGTGGAAGATAGCCGCATGGAGCGAAGTACTCTTTGCCCTAGCATCCCCTCTGCCTGGGAGAGAAGCATGGTTGTACACGTCTGTCACTGCGCTCCCCAGGAGCCAGTGTGGGGAAGGCACAGCATGCCACCGCTGGGGTAGAGAAGGAGCCATTGGCCTTGGGGTCTGGAAAATTGAACAGCCACATGCAGAAAATGAAATTGGACCATTTCCTTACACCATACATTAAAATAGATTGGAAATGGATGAAGAAGCATAAGCCAAGGACAAAAAAGTGTTGGTACTCCATTATTCTGATGGTCCATTAACTCTTGCTTTTTTGGTTCCTGTGTCTATCACTGCCCCTGCCTTTTTGAAGATAATGACCATTCATCTGAGTACACGGTTCACAGAATCCCTTTGCAGTGGCCCATGCGGGCCAAGGTAGTAGAGCATAATAGATCTCTGTAAGTTTTTAAAAAATGTCTTTGTCCCTGTTGCCCATGGCCATTAAAGACCAAAGGTCGGGGGTAGGGGGATATTGGAAAAGGTGAAGTTATAGTTACTCACTGATTTTTTGATTGGTAGAGAGAAAGCAACACCTACATACAGGGCCAGTGGGTGAGTGGAGGAAACATCTTTGGCTCTAGGAGGAATGGGGGAAGGAGAAATATTAATAATCTTTGTCTTTGGAACTGCCCCTGAAGACTTCCCCACACAGGAAAATGACCTAGCGTGACTCTCCTAAACTTCGGCAAGCCCCTTAAATTTAACTGACATCTAGATCTGATACTCCCTGCTGGATAACTCTGATCATTATTGGATTGTTACTTATTTTATTTTAAAATTATTTTTAAAGAAAATTTTAATCTAAATACAATTAATTAACATATAATACTAGTTTCAGACATACAGGTTAGTGATTCATCAGTCTTTTGTAACACCCAGTGCTCACTGTATCACATGCCTTCCTTAATGTCCATCACCCAGTTACCCCATCCACCCATCCCTCTCCCCTCCAAGAACCCTCAGTTTGCTTACTGTGATTAAGAGTCTCTTCTGAGGGGTACCTGGCTGGCTCAGTGGGTTAAAGCCTCTGCCTTCAACTCAGGTTATGATCTCAGGGTCCTGGGATCGAGCCCCACATCAGGCTCTCTGCTCCCTGGGGAGTCTGCATCCTCCTCTCTCTCTCTTCCTGCCTCTCTGCCTACTTGTGATCTCTGTTTGTCAAATAAGTAAATAAAAATCTTTTTTTTTTAAAGTCTCTTCTGGTTTGTCTCCCTCTTTGACTTCATCTTGTTTTATTTTTTTCCTTTACTCCCCTATGATTCTGGTTTGTTTCTTGAACTCCACATATGAGTGAGATCATATGATAATTGTCTTTCTCTGACTGACTTATTTCGCTTGGCATAATACCCTCTACTTTCATCCCTGTCATTGCAAATAATTGCCATTTATTTTAACTCGACAGAGAAGGCCACTAGAAACAGCAGGTGATGGCCCCAGCTCCTGTTCCTCCATGCAGAACATCTGTCAACAACTGTGGACATCTTTTCCTCCCCCCATTCCTATGAATGTTGCTCAGTTGTTACATGGCATGGACAAATGCTGTTGGCTGGTGGCATGGACACACTGGACAAGCTTGGCCTTCGGTAAAACAAAGACTGGCTTTAATTACTCAAACTGAAACAGGAATGCTTGGATGAACAAGCCTGCCAGGAAGTCTCACTGGAGGTACTCAACCTGTGCCCCTTCCCTCCTTGGACCAAGAACCTGAACTTGAGAGATGAATGGCTTATCCAAGGTTATGGCAAGGTTACAGAGAGCTGAAACTAGACACAGGTGTACATGCCTTTTGATCAAGGCTGGCTGAGAAATCGAACTGCCTCAAATCTTGATTCTTTTTGCCACTTCTTATTCTCTGACCCTGTTTTTTATAGTTTAGGATGTAGGAATAATAAAAATATCAGCTAATGGGGTATCCTGACTTTTTGATGTTTTAGTTCTTGTCAGACATTTACCATAATGCTTAGCACATGGATATGTGTGTGCACACACGTGCACATGCATGACACTCAAAAAATTGTTCCCTGATATTAACTTTATCAGTGCACTTTGCATCCACCACCAATTGGCTGTTTTGTCACAAACTGATTAAAGCAGAACTGTCAAGTGAGGAACTTCAAAGCCAAAGCATTAAGTGCTTTGAAAAACCAGCACCTGGGAGGATTTGTCTCAGCATCTGTGATTAGAAGGCAGCAAAAAGAGACTTTGGAGACACAGTTCACCCCTTCATGAAGCAGCCATTCAGAACTTTCTCCGAAGGGCTAATGCCTAATCTTCCAAAGACCAGCAAGAACAAGCTTATGGTCTGTTAAAATCAGATTTTTAAAAGATTTTTATTTATTTATTTGAGAGAGAGAGAGAGAGTGAGAGAGAGAGCATGAGAGGGGAGAAGGTCAGAGGGAGAAGCGGACTCCCCATGAAGCTGGGAGCCTGATGCAGTCCTTGATCCTGGGACTCCAGAATCAAAATCAGATTGATTGACTCAATACAGTCAGGGAGGACAGTCCTCAGGAGTCACAGAATGCTGGTTGCCATGAGGGAGGAGTCTTCTACAAAGTCTGGGCTCTCACAGAAGGAGTCTGAAGCACGTGTATGGAAAGCAGAGGTCAGTTCTGGATTAGAAGCTCTTTCTGAGGGGAAATGAGTAGAAGCAGGGATTAACCTGGACTTGGGCTCTGCTTTATTCAGTTCAAGTTGCTGCAACAAATGATGACAGACTGGGTGGCTGAAACAGCAAAACATGTACTATTCCTTGCAGTTCTAGAGACTGAGAAGTCCAAAAGCAAGATCCTGGGAGATCTGATATCTAGCAAGAGACTGCTTCATTATCTATAAATGCCCATATTTCTGTTGTAGACTTGCATGGATGACAGCTGGCAGAACAATCTCTCAGGTCGTTTCTCAGAAGTGCTTTTATCTCATTCACAAGTGTTCCAATCTCATGACCTCACCACCTCTCAAAGCCCATACCTCCTGATGGCACTCCTTGAGGGTCAGGGCTTCAACATCTGAATTGGGACAAGACACAAACATTCAGTCCATTAGCAAGTGTTGTCATGAGGACAGCATAGCTTATCAACTGGGTATCCCCAGGAATCCATGGGACTAGCAAAGCAGAATCTGGGGGTGTCACTGGTAGGAAAGCAGGAGGTCCCCAAGAGACAGTCCTCATAGCATTTTACAGAGACAGCAGGACCCTTGAGAAACAATAGTTTCCGTGACCCATACACCAGCCTTTATCTATGCCTGTCCTCCCTGCTGGATTCACAGCAAGCCTACTTCTTTCTTTTCCAGTACAAATGTATTTCCACTCTCTGAATCCTGATGAATTTTTGCTCTTTTGCAGTTAGTAGGTTGTGCCTCAGGATTCTGCATGTCTGGATTTGCAATCGTGGAAACTGCCAAAGGTCTAGGGACCTGCATGGCAGAACCCGGCCTCTACCACTATTGCCCAAGGTAGGGACTCTGGTCCCTTGAGCGTCCTGTGCTGCTGTCAAAGGTCTGTGTGCATTGGCTTATTCTTTTTTTTTTTTAATGTAATTGCTTATACGTGTGTTTCATCATGCTCAAGTGGCCTTTCTGTGAAAAAGTGGCCAAGCTACACCTAGAAGTCACTGAAGAAAGTTCTAAGAACTCCTGGTTAGTATGAGGCTAGAGAGAGAGAGAAAGAGAGAAAAGAAATCTGCCTCTCTGCATTTTGCAAGTCCCTGGGCAAAATCTGTTGGCTGTGCACTCCTCACACGAAGATTCCAGGCAGGGAGACCCTCCTGAGCCTCATCTCCCTGAGTTCCTCTTCCAGGAGCAATCCCTAGTTTGAGACCAGGGTTAGCGAAAAAAGAGCAGCAAAGCAGGGTCCAGAAGGAAGGACTGCCACAGACCATGGAGCACCAGGGGGACAGGCTGGTACCTCCTCACGGTTGGGGTACAAATGGGCCTCAGCTCAGCAGGTATAGGGGTGCCCTTGGCCCCTCTGGTGGGCTTTGCAGTGCCCCAATCTCAGGAAGAAAAAAGGCTGGCTCAGGTGACTTATTTTTGACTGGGAAGGAGCTGACAGCAATGGAAATAAACAAGTAGGGAATGATGTTGGAAAGTTGGAGGGTTTGTCCTTTATATCTCAGCTTTCTCTCCTATCTTCCCTTGCTCTGTAGTGTGTTATCAAAGAAGGTTTTGGCATGATATTCCTGTTCACTGATTAACTCTTGAGCTGTGTATTTTCTGCTGTTCAGCTCATCTGGTGAATTCTTTTACTGTAAAAAGTATCTTGCCCTTGCAAGGGCAAGGGCAAGACCTGAGAAATCCCAGAGATTTCAGCTTGCCACCCAGAAGGAAACCAGGCTATTTGGAATGCTGGAAAGGATTCAGAGTAGGGGAAATCGTCTTGGACATCTGAGACCACCCCCACATTCAGCGGTCCCCTGGACACAAACCCAGACCTTGATACTGATCCTGAACCATGCTCTCAACTCAGACCCCTGTGATCCTCGCCACAGTGCTTTCAGATCAGTGCTGCCATGCCCATAGGCACAAACTCTTAAGCCTAGATTCTGTCCTGAGAGGTCTGTCCCCGACGGCCTGGCTCCAAAGCCTCAGAGATTGGGGACAGTGAGGAACACCATAGGACTCACCCTGCCACCCTGAAAGGAACCATGCCATTTGGAACTCCAGAAAGGATTCAGAGGAACTGAAATCTGCATTCCTACCTCTGGACACCCCCATATTCAGCAGGCCACTGGATGCAAACCTGGAGCTTGACACTCACCCTGAACAAATCCCTCGACTGCCCCCTCCCCCAGAAAGATGGACAGAGTGCTGGAAGATCGGGCCTGCCATGTGGTGGGCCTTAACCATAACCTTTGGTTTGGTTTGGTTCTCAGGATTCTGACCCCAAAGGCCTTGCAGTAGGTGCCCTACAATTTGGGGACACATGGGCAATACCAGAGAACTCAGCCTGCTGCCCAGAAGGAAACTGTGCCATTTGGAACTCCGGAAAGGATTCAGAGGAGCAGAAATCTGCATGCCTAGCTGAGGACACACCCACACAGATCTGACTCCTGGACACAAAGCCAGAGCCAGACACTCACCCTCACATCCACTGTCAACTCAGCCACCCAGACAGCTCTCCATGGGGTCTTCAGGTCAGTCCTACCATGTCCCTGGTTCCTAACACTAACCCTTGGATGGGTTCTGTAATGATCTCCTCATTTCAGGTTATGTGGTGGTTCTGCAGGACATTGTCCTGGTGTGGGATCAAACACACTGAAGCATCCCGTGTGAAGTGGCAAACGTGGTAAAGAAATGATGGCTGGGGAATCTGAGTGTGGAGACAGCACGTATTTGTGGTGCTATAACAAGCTGACTGCACTTTGAAATCACCACAGAGGAAATGAATCTTCCAAACATCCATGTTAGCACGACGACACGGAAGCAGAGAGAACATCAGACTTTGGGATGGAGTCCAAGCCCTCCCAGATCCAGGTCACCCAACATGGAGAGGACACATGTTAGCAAGAGACTCGTGGGAAAATTAAATCATGGGCCCCTGTATCTCAGGTGCAGTAGAAGCAGTGGATTTGGAATTTCAGTTTTTCCACAACGTTCCACCAAAAGCTGGTTAGAACTGTGCAAAGCAGGAAGGGAAGCCCCAGTAAAGTGGACTGGGGATGCCAGAAGGGGAGGCTGGAAGGGGGCGCCTGCTGCTCAGTGCCCATTACAGACTCCACATTGCAATCCCCCACAGGAGAGACTCACCAATTCCAGGCCCCACACGGGAAGCTGGCGGTTCATCTACTGACTTTTTGTAGGAGCTTTGCAGCTCAGCTGGTGAGAATTCTCCATCACCCTGCCTTTCTCCAAGGGACTTTTCTTCAAGCACCCTTCCCAACTTCTTCCTCCTCCATGAAATAATGTTCCTCTCCTTTGTTTCTCGCACTTGCCTGTGATGGGACCTTAGCTTGCTCAGCCCAGACTGCCATTCTCTGCTCTTCCCAATTAAATCCATGCTGCTGGTCAAATAACTGGCAGATTGAGTTTAAGGCGAATCGAACAAATAAATTCAAGATCTTGCAAGGAACAAAATCAATATGCACAAATTAGTGGCACTCCTACGTGCTCGGAAGGAACCATCAAAAAGAGACTGCTGAGAACGATCTCATTTACACCTGCATCCAAGACAGCAAGATACCCAGGAACCAAGAAGGTGACAGACCTGTCATCTGACAGCCCTGCAACAATGACGACAGACAGGGAGGGGTACACACGGAGATGGGGAGGGACTGTGCTCAGGGTAGAACCCACACTGGGAAAATACCTACTCTCCCCAAAACCGGCTACAGAGTCCTCACTCTGGCTCCCGAATTTCCGGACTCGGCGCAAGCCTGGAGTGGGTGTGGACACGGGAAGGAACCCGCAGGGCTGAGGTGGGGAGAGCACAAGCACCGAAGAAGGCAGACGCTCCCTGACTGCAGACCATCTGAGGAGCCCCAGGAACCGAATCCGCGAGCACACAAACACAGACGAGGACCGAGGAGCACCCGAGCCCAGAAAGGGGGGACCCCACAGCCCCGGGCACAGCACAGCAGGAGGCCACGTCTCCTCACACAAAACGACGGAAGCCCCAGTGTCTACACAGGGCGCCCTTCCTCTGTGGGGTCCTGAGACCACGAACCCCTTGACAGTCCACTCAACCGGCTTCTCCTCAGCTCCTCCAGCATCTGGTCCTTAGGAGGTTGGACTGCTGCCAGTGTGGGCGCGTCCTCCACAAGGGGTCCGGTCAGTGTCGATGCAGAGCCACACCCTCCTCAGCTTGTCCTGTCAGGGTGGGAGGCGCCCCACATTCTCCAGAAGTCTCCACAGTGGGTCCTGAAGAGGCGGGGCTCTGGTCCCAGCTATGGCTGTGCAGCCTGGGCTCAGGGCGGGAGCTGGGGTCTGGCGCCCTCTGCAGGCGGTGGAAGGCAGTGCAGGACTGTGGGAGCTCACCCTTCAGTGGAAGGTCTTGCTCCCTCCTGGGATCCAGCTGAAGCCATTTCATTCTGGAAATTCAAGCTGCATGGAGCCCAATACCCCCCAACTTCCCCCCAAATAGCTAAGGAACAATGAATTGGAAACAATGTGGAATTACAAAAGTCCTTGACCCAAACAGTGTCACTGAACATGGCCCTGATGCAGACCCACACTCTGACCTCAACTTGGTCTTAAGCCTGGACCCTACCCTAAAACAAGACCCTAACCCTAGCCCCCAACCCAAACAATGTTCACAAGAATCAAGAGGTAGAAACTGCAAATATCCATCAATGGCAAGTGCATAAGCAAAGTGTGGTGAAGGGTTTGAATTTGGGTTCAGGTTCAGGTTTGAGTCAGAGTTCTAGATCAGGCTTTGGGTTTAGTGTTAGGGTGAGGATTTAGAGTG
This sequence comes from Mustela nivalis, assembly GCF_964662115.1. Taxonomy (NCBI): domain Eukaryota; kingdom Metazoa; phylum Chordata; class Mammalia; order Carnivora; family Mustelidae; genus Mustela; species Mustela nivalis. Next base: position 80,003,156 of record NC_139040.1, read on the forward strand.
AAGGACAAGGGAACAGAGTTATAGTTTAGGGATTTAAGTTTATGATTTAGGCTTTAAGACTCAGGGCTTATGGGATAAAGTTCAAGTTCAAATTTGGGGTTTGACTTCATGCTGAGATTTGGGTTCAGGTTCCATGACTTGGAGGTCTGGTTTAGGGTTTGGGTTTGTGGTTCAGGGCTTGGATCCAGGGCTCAGGTACAGGCTTTGGGTTCCATTCCAGGTTTGGGATTCAGGGTTCTAGTTTGGGCTTTAAGGTCAGCTTAGGTTTCAGCATTGGTAGGGGTTAAGGTTAGGTTTAGGGATGACACATTTTCTTCAGTTGTCATCATGGACAAAATAATTCTATCTGAAGTTTCTAAGTCAGAAATGTATTTCATCTGGGGGCGTCTGGGTGGCTCAGTTTGTTAAGTCTCTGCCTTGGGCTCAGGTCATGATCTCAGGGTCCTGGGATCAAGCCCTTCATCAGACTCTCTGCTTGACGGGGAGCCTGCTTCCCCATCTTTCTCTCTGCCTGCCTCTCTGCCTACTTGTGATCTCTGTCTGTCAAATAAATAGAATTAGTAAAAGCTATTATATGATCTTTTACAAACCATTTCCTATCTTTGCATTCTCATGTGCCAAGACAGACAGGGATTATTTAAAACCCTGAAGAGAGTGCTCTTGCTTTTAAATTGCCTGTAACCTTAGTGTAATAGATTTATGATTGATGATAGATTTAGTTAAAATATAACTATTTAAAATATTTACTCTCAGTAAACGATTTCAACCTATGCTCATTTAAGTAACTTGGTGCATAATCTCTTTTCTATTAAACCATAGTGCAAGGACCAATGCCGCATATCCGAGAGAACCCCAAGCTATTTTTCTAGAATGACCATATGCATATATATCAGGCGTCCTGTTTTCACTCCCTTTGTGGAGCACCTACCCTGGAGGTCATGTAATAACCAATGACCAAAAAAAACAAACGAAACCCCAAACATCCAGGTCGAAGTGCCATCCCTGCCTGGAGTGGAGGAGACTGCTCAGACAGATCCCAGGCAGGCATCTCAGCCCAGGCCTGTGCTGGGGAAGCTGGTTCCTGGCTTTGGGCGCAATCTGGAAGCCAGCAAACTGACCCAAGTGTGCTGCCGGCGTTTAAGACTGATGATCTATTCCCAGCCAGGCTGCACGTGGACACCCGCTCAGGGAGCCAGGCTAGGAGTCTGCCCAGAGCAGGCGCTGGCAATGCAGTAGCCTGCCAGGGTTTAGCCCCGCACCCCAGCCAGGGCTCAGGTTTCAGGAGTGAGGGGGCGGGGCCGGAGCAGAGAAGGTTCTTTGCTAATTTCCAAAGCTGGAAGTGAGCTCTCAGAGGACTCAGGAGGTAGGGGGGCGGGGGCGGGGCGGGGGCGGCCTGAAGAAGGGGCTTTGCTAATTGCCCAGGCGGGAAGGAGGGGCGCACAGCGCCAGGGTGCTGTGCTGCAGGCCATTCGGGACTGCAGGACACACCATACTCGCTGCCCCTGCGCTCCCATGCTGCAGCCTAGCCCTGGACGCCGCGGTGTCCTGTTCCGGCCGCCTGCTGCCCCTCCCCGCCCCATGGCTTCTCTGGAGGACCCTCTGCTCACAGGTAAAGTGACACCGTGACGCGCCCTCACCTGAAGCAGAAAACACAGGACAGGAGCAGGGTGTGGGGTGGTCAGGGCCCAGCCTCCCGCCAACCCCAGGGCACCAGGACCACCCGGGACGCCACGCCACACCCTGTCCGCAGGGGGTCGGGCCAGGACAGCGCCACAAGAGGCACCCCCCACCCCCGCCAGCGGGCAGGTTAGCCCCCATAGTTGGACACTCCCACGCGCCTGTCAGAGCCTCCTGCCATTCCCAGGGCACCCAGAACCCAGAGAGTGAGGCCTTGGGTGCTTTCTAGTGACAGATTCAAGGCAATTTTTCGACTTTGGGACTCAGAGTTAACATAGTTTTCATTTGTGATTATTATTTTTGTGTGGGGGCCGTAGGTTTCCTTTTGACCTATGGTTGTTTTCACTCCCGGTTCTGAAGAAGCCCCTAAATCCTAACCCTGTTGAGGACTCCGAAAGCTCTCAGAGCAGCAGTGCTGGTGGACAGTGTGGACACATGGTTTGGTTTCTCCTCTGGCCTGCTTCTGTGGCAGCCCCGCTCTGTCCTCCTCAGACTTCAGAGCAATATCTGAACAAGTGGAGAAGCGACCAGGGGGTCAGGAAGGTGGCCACCGAAGAGTGACTTCTCTGGAGGGTGGCTGAGCTAGCAAGTGAGCATGTTAGTCCAGCTCTGCCTGCATTCTCAATGGAGCTGAACAGGAGCCAGGGAAGGGGAGGAGGAGCAGAGAGCAGGGACAAAGGAACCAAAAAGGAGATTCAGATGAAGGGAAGTAATGGGGAGGAAAGAGAAGAAACTCTAGAAGACAGGCATGTAGAAAGGAAAAGGGATGAAGTGGGCATTGGGAAAGGGCACCACCAGGGAAGGAGAGAGGGGAAAGAAAGAGGGAGGAAGAGAGGAGAGGGGAAAGGGAGAAGGGAGGAGTCAGCATGCCAGGGCTCCCCCTGCATCTGAAGAAGATGTGGCTGGTCCAGCTTGTCAAACAGGGTGTTCACTCTTTGGTCCCAGTTTCTGCTCCCAGTGCTACTGGGCTTTTCAAGGAAGGCAGGCTGTCCCTTGGGACCTACTGGAGACCACTGGAGCCCACAGGAGGGTGGGAGAGGTAAGATGACAACAGGTACTGTCCTGAGCTACTCCCAGCCACCAGCCTCACCACATGGTGCAAGAGGGACCCCAGAACAAAGGAAGAACACAGGCCAGCATGTCTGCTGGTGGCCCTGGGCACTTAGCTCATCGCAGTGAACCACACGGCCTCCTCAACCCACGCTTTCAAAGCCTCCTTCTTCGTTTCTGGCTTTCATGTCTGTAGGAACATGAGCCAGATCTAACTCATCTCCGACAGACAATTCTGACTCACCCCGTGTCAGATTTTTATGAGTGGCTGTAATACAGTAAGATAGCAATGCTCCAACAAACGGACTGTTTCCTCCCACTTGACCTCAACAGTCTTATACATTTTCTTAGCGAAAACATCTTGTCTCCTTCCATTAAGCTCATAACGTGGTCTAATAGTATACATGCGCCTTCGTTAGATGCGAAGCGATACAGAGGTCCTTTTTTTTTTTTTTAATTTTACAAGGCAAAGTCAGTGAACACATCCAACTTGATGAATACGTCTCTAAAATGTCAATCCAGGCAAAGCTTTTTCTGCCTACAGTTTGGAACCTACGTAGTGACATTTTTAAAATGCTTTCAGTCCCTCAGTGAGGCTCTTAGAAGCTAGCCAGGGCTTACTACGTGCCAGGCACTGTGTCAGGTGTTGGAGCTAAAGGGAAGGAGAGCTTGGAGGCTGGCTGGGGAGGGACATCCATGACACAATGACAGCTAGAAACGGAGGCCAGTGCTAGAAAAGAAAGAGCAGGCTGCATGGAGAGTGTGTACCATGGGGCTTGTGAGCTCACGAATAAGTGGGAGTAACTGGAGTGGGGAGATGGGGGAGAGAAGAGGGTCTTCCCATCAATGGGAATCACATGTGCTTGGAGGCAGGTGCCATGAGAGGTCTCCACAGGAAGAAGGAGGCAGTGTGGTTGAAGGGCAGAGAGATGGGGCAGAACAGGCATCAGTCAGTTGGAGGGGTATGAAGAGACTGATGGGAGGATTATGGGTGCCTTTGGAGGACTGAGAATTTGTTAGAAGATCAGTGCAGATTTCTATGGAGACAAATGCCAGGAACTGATAGGTCTTTGAAAGGTCACTCTGGCTGCCTTTTGACAAAGGGGTTGGTAAAAGGAACTTGCAGGTGTGAACACACCAGGTGGGAGGTGAGTGCAGGAAATCAGGTGAGGGAGCATGGGAACTTGGTCCGGGGGTATATAAGGGAGAATAGCCTTTAAGGAGTTCCACAAAATGGCACCAGCTGTGGCTTCATTACAGAGCTGGAAGGGGGAGGTGGGTGTGTCCTGGAGGTTACAGAAATTACATGAGAAAGAGAAGTCTTTTTAGATCTCTTTTTCAACTAGAGGAACTCTCACCTTATTGATAGAATTCCAGAGTGGGATCCAATGATATGAGGACATCTTTGAAATGTCTGAATATGTTCTTCGACATCTTTGCAAGTGACGAGGAGACCTTGGCCTTAGGAGGCCTTGGCCCTCTTTTTAGCCAGAAAGATTTCACCTACAGATTTGGGTTCTCCCTTTTAAAGTCAAGGAGTCAGTCCTTCCAAAGGACACCTCCTATCATTTTACCCTCTCATCATACCTCACGTGCTGGCATCTCCAAGACCCTCTGTTCCAGTTGAGAGTATCCACTTTGGCCGGGCTGGTCTTGCCAAGACCACCACCACAGGAAATCTAGAGCCTATAGTGCTATTAATAACATCATCTAAGACTGTGTTTGCTGCCCTCATAGCCTCTTCCCACCGTGACTCACTGAAGCTTTTTACACATTGTATCCATTAAGCTATAGTTCCCAAAGCTCATCTTCTCTAGTGCCATTAATTTTTAGGGGACCAGGCAAACCTTAAACTTGTTCCCCCACAATCTCTTTGAATGCCTTTCACCATGATCCTTGAATGAGATCTGACCACTGCTGGTACCTAACACTTCTTGGCACCTTGTCTTTTAGGTTCTTGGAAGAGGAGGTGGCTATGGAGGTGAGTGGGGATGGGAGTGGGAGGTTTTCTCCCTTCACTTCCCTTTTTGCATTTTTAAATAATGGGTTTTGAGGGGGAGGGAAAGGTTAACCAGACCATTTATTTTCCATCTCCCATCGATAAAATGTTTACCACTCCCCACTGGAAGAATTTAGATCTTTCGTTTGAATCTCCAAGAAAATCTCCCAAACTCAGACCACCACCATGTGGATTCAGCCATCTTCTGATTCACCTCCAAATTGTCTCCTCCTAACTGCTCAAGCCACAGGTTAAGGGCGAAATGTTCAATGCCCAAGCAATTAAGTGGGGAACACGTTTATCTAAGCAATTGCATGCAGCTCTCTATCTGCATACAGGGGGTCTCTACCAAGCCTTTCCAACCTCAGCAAAACATGACAAAGCCCCAGCAATCTGGGGTATATATCATTCATTCATTCCTGTGTTCAACACTCATGGCGGATCCCCACCAAGACAGTGGGAGAGCAAGGACTGGAGAAATCCTGGAAGCTGAAGTCTGAGGAGGATGTCAAATTCAAGTCAGAGATGAAAGAAACATCTGGACTCGATCCTCAGGTACATGCAGTATTCTGAACTGAGGCTAGAACCAGAGACCATTCTAATGAAAGGCCTCTATAGGTGGGCTCTCACAGGTGGGCTCCGACTCAGTTTCGTGTATATTCATTCATGAAATAGCTCTTCGGGTCAACATGCAGAAGAAAACCATTTCAGAAAACTGACAATGAGGAGAGGAAAGGGAAGCCAGAAGGCTTGTGAATGGGGAGAGAGGAGGAGCCAGGGCAGAAAACCAAGAATCCCTCCCTGCCCTTCTTGCTGCCAGGGAGGTCTGAGGGACTAGTTTCCACTGGGATCCCAAGTCCAGAACAAAAGCAGCGGGGCCACGGTGGGGGAGGGAAGAGGGTCCTCAGCACGGGCGCATGGGGCTGCCAAAAGATGGCGGCTAGCGCGCCCGCTGGCGAGGGGCACCTCGCAAGGCGCTGTCCCCAGCCCGACCCCATGAGGACCCGGGTTTGGCGCAGCGTCCGGGGTGGTCCCGGTGCCCTGGGGTTCGCGGGAGGCTGGGCCTCCACAACCCCCCTCTCCGCCCCCAGGTCGGGTCCGCGCTTTCTGCTCCAGGTGAGGGCGCGGCGCGGTGTCACTTTACCCGTCTGTAGAGGGTGGTCCGGAGACGCCTTGGGGCGGGGAGGGGCAGCAGGCAGCAGGAGCGAGACAGCGAGGCCTCACAAGGGAGCGCACGGGCGCCGAGTCCGGTGGGTCCTGCCATCCCGACTGGGCCGCAGCACAGCACCACGGCGCTGCGCGCCCCTCCTCCGCCAGCCCCTCCACCTCCTCCCAGACTCTCAGCCACATCCTCTGTGAGCTCACTTCCAGCTTCGGCAATTAGCAAAGCGCCTTCTCCCCGCCGCCCTCCACCCGCCCCCGCCCTCCTCCCTCCGGAGTCCTCCGCGAGCTCACTTTTCGCTTTGGCAATTAGCAAAGCCCTTATCTGCCCCTCCCCACCCCTCCCTCCTGAGGCCCCGCCCTGGCTGGGGCGCGGGGGAAGCCCCGGGGGCTGCAAGCTTTGCCAGCGCTGGAGCTGGGCAGCCTCCTAGCCTGGCTCCTTGAGCGGGTGTCCACCCGCGGCCTGGCTGCAAAAAGATCATCAGTCCTGTTAACCCTGGCTGCACTCTCCCGTCAGTTTGCTGGCTTCCTGATTGAGCCCAAAGCCAGGAACCAGCTTCCCCAGCACAGGCCTGGGCTGAGATGCCTGCCCAGGATCTGTTTGAGCAGTCTACTCATCTCCAGGCAGGGATGGCACTTCCACATGGATGTTTGGGTTTTTTTATTGTTTTTTGGTCATTGGTTATTATTACATGACCTCCAGGGTAGGTGCTCCACAAAGGGAGTGAAAACAGGATGCATGATATACCCCTCACCTCCCATGCTGTCTTTCTCTTAAATAATAAGCACTGCTGAACTATCTTAGATTCTGTACCTTCTCTCCAGCCATGAACCTATCACTGTCTTTAACTCTTGAAAACTTCATTAGACAAATTAATGTGGTGAAGGAAGCAATATGAGAAAGCCTATTAATCTGATGAGCATGGAACTGAACAAACCCTATAGATACTTTCCCTTTGATTTCTAGCCTATCAATACCTACAGTGAGTCACATACACTCAAGATTATTGTTTTTATTGTATACTTCATATATTCATTGATTTTGGACTCGTTATCATTTTGTTGAAGTGTTAAACTATGGTAATAAACAAACATTTAATTAACTTTTCCAACTATGATCCAAATATAACTTGCACTTGAGCTTTAGCTAATGTTATGTTCTAAAATTGCCAAAACAAAATGATCAAGGTTTCTAGATTATTTACTGTATTTTCTACTATATAATATTGTTCTATCTCTTCTGTATAAAGAAAATGAATGCTTGGGGCTCTTGGGTGGCTCAGTGCATTAAAGCCTCTGCCTTCTGCTCAGGTCATGATCCCAGAGTCCTGGGATAGTGTCCCACATCAGGCTCTCTGCTCAGCAGGTACCCTGCTCCCCTTCCTTTCTCTCTGCCTGCCTCTCTGTCTACTCGTGATCTCTGTCTGTCAAATAAATAAATAAAATCTTTAAAAAAAGAAAATGAATGCTTGATAACTAAATGAATGTTTTACTGAACAAATTAAATATGGCAATAGCATTTTATTTTATCATGCTTCACATATTAAACAATAATATTATATCACTAGTCTCCAAATAATCTACTCGCATAGTCATTTCGAAGCTTTTAGTAAAAGAATTCTTCCTCCTGATTGTAGTATAAAAGCCACAGAAATATACAGAAGACTCCTAGGATAGAAAGTTAAATCCAGTTATCCGTGATGCCTTGAGTAGGACCTGACCTATGTATGTCCTGGGATGCACTAGTAACTGTTACATGTGATAGGATTATATTTAATATATACAGTTGCATTTACTTCACAAAGGACATATAAATTTGAGAATAAGATATTGGATGAATCTATAAAGTCTATATTTATTTGTAACTAATGTGGTAGAATTAAGATGTTAATTTGAAAAAAAAATTCGTTGAACACATACACATATTCAATTGTTTTTATATATATAAACAGCATTATTTATTTATTTAAATAAATGCATTGTCAGTAAAATCCATTTACTTATCAATCATAAGGGTAATTTTAAGTACTAAGAATAAGAAATATGTGAAAAGATAAGTGTTCAAGAGTGCAGTTTGTGGTAATTAATACAATATGATAGGCTCATAAAAATGATATATTACTTGAACTTAAAAGCTTCTATAATTAAGCGATGACCACTTGAAATTTGTAATTAGTCTTGCTGCAGTTTTTCCTTGCACTTATTGCCCTTCCCCAGAAGTTCATTAAGAATTTCTGTGAATGTCCTTATGTTTAATCTCATTCATAGATTCCACTACTGCTCAAAAAACAAAGCCAAAAAGAGAGGTAACTCTATGTGGCACTCCTTCCACAAGCAATACATTCATAAATAATTAAAAAGCTCTCTACTTCATTTGTTACCGATTCAGCTGATAATTTAAATGAGTAACTGAGGCCATTTTATCAGCACTTTTAATAGAATGCGACTCAGAAACTTCACAGTGTTATTTAAGAAGAAATGCTCACGTGTTAAGGTTTTTATTTTTTTTTAATCACCAAATAATTTTCAAATATTAAAAGCAAATGTCTCCTTTTCCTCCAAGTTTCCTTGCTATGTCAAAGTTACAAATAAATACATTAAAATCGTATTTTGAGTAGTAGATAAAAACAAAAGTTTTGAAACTGTCTGTGGGTTGAGTGTCTGGGTTAACTTGTATAAATATCTAAACTCAATGTATTTAGACTTTATTACATGGTTTTTTTTATTTTTTTTTATTTTTATTTATTTTTTTTTAAAGATTTTATTTATTTATTTGACAGAGAGAAATCACAAGTATATGGAGAGGCAGGCAGAGAGAGAGGAAGGGAAGCAGGCTCCCTGCTGAGCAGAGAGCCCGACGCGGGACTCGATCCCAAGACCCTGAGATCATGACCTGAGCCGAAGGCAGTGGCTTAACCCACTGAGCCACCCAGGTGCCCCTACATGGTTTTTTTTTAGACTATTTAAAATTACATGCTCAGATAATGACAACACTATTTTATTCATTTTAATAAATAAATTAATTTATTTAATTATGTTTAGATATTTATTTATTAAATTAATGATTTAATATTTAATAATCTAAATTTGAAATATTTTAAATTCTAAAAATATTTATTTAATTAAATTGATATATTTAATATAAATATTTAATAAATTATTTAATCATTATTATAATTATGCAATACATTATGTATTGTGTAATAATTGCATTTTAATAAATAAATAAATGTATTATTTACATTATTTTATTATATTTTATTTAGTTGACAAAGAGAGGGAGAACGCAAGCAAAGGGAGCTGCAGGCAGAAGGAGAGGGAGAAGTAGGCTCCCAGCTGAGCAGAAAGTTCAACCTGGGGTTCCATCCCACGACCCTGGGATCACCACCTGAGTCGAAGGCAGATGCTTAAGTGACTGAGCCATCCAGATGCCCAAGGCTTTGTATTCTTCGCTTCTAAATATTGATGCTCCTTCATCTCTGGAGTTAGTAAATTGATGTTGAGTATTCATATCAAAGAATTGATAGTAGCTGTTAAACAGAAACATGTAATTTAGGGGAAAAAAAAGAACAGAAGGAAGAGACAGGCCAAAAGTCAAAAGCACATTAATATAAAATTTAATTAGATAAATAAAGCTGATATTTCTGAAGGGGGCTATTAAAAGAGCTGCAAAGAGCTGATAGGATTAGGGAAATTGTCCACTCCTGGTCATTTCATAGTTTTAGACTATTCCTTATTAATAAATATACTTAGTTCCAGAAGCACAATCACATAAGAACATTTCCACCAAGTTTCCTCTAACAGCACTTAAAAATTAGACGTTCAAACAATGCAGTTTGTTACATGTTGCATCTGTATCTTAAAGTTTCAACACTTTATGTGACACATTTTCTAACAATTAAAATTAATATATATATATATATATATATATATATAATTATACACCTTATCCCTAAATGGGGGAAAAAATATATATATATACATAGAAACCTTATTCCTAAATGAAACCTTTCTTTGTTTATTAGCTTAAATAGGTAAATTAGCAACAACAACAACAACAACAAACAGCTAATATTATAAAGGTAGGAACAATTGACCTTTTCATTCATTGCTATTTTCTAAAAATTCCTATTTTATTTTTTTCTCAAGTCTGTCATAATAATTTTCTAAATCTCCTGCCTTATTCAATTTTTTTTAGTGAAAATCTCTATTTCATATTTATTTTCTCTTCCTCCACTCTTTGCTCTAATAATTCAATGTATTATTAGATTTTCTGTTTTTCTCTTTATCCAGATATATCTTTTCTTTCTTTCTTTTTTAAATAATTTGATTTGCTGGCATTTTACATCAGTACATGCTTTCTTATGGATGTTAGAAATGTCTGTGGAACTACTAGAAGAATAAACTTTTTTACCTTTAAGAAGTTTACAGTCTAGAGTGCCTGGGTGGCTCAGTTGGTTAAGTGTCTTCCTTCAGCTTAGGTCATGATGCCAGGGTACTAGGATCCAGTCCTGCATCAGCTGCCTGCTCAGCAAGGAGTCTGGTTCTTCCTCTCCCTCTGCCCCTCCCTCTCTCTCTCTAATAAATAAATAAAATCTTAAAAAAAAAGACTTACTGAAATCTGAGACTGAATTACTAAATTCAGTCTTAATAGAAGACAGCTAAACAAAGCAATGATCACAACTGGAAAATTTAGCGAGATCATGGTTGAACATTTTTGGTTGACACAGGACCTCTTTCAGTAACAACTTTCCCTAAATATCAATTTCTTTTTAAGGCAAAATATTTTGACAAGAAATCCAGATCCTTCTGATCGTTTTCATATCAATTTAAGGTGACATCCTCAGAGTATATAATCAAATATGTAATTATTCTATCTGTTGCCTTGTATATTGCCTGTATCTTTTTCAGACTCAAAGTTCCATTGAGGTAGAGTTTGTTTTTTTTTTTAAAGCAGAGATTTTTAAAGTGTTTGATATATACAAGATGCTTAATAAGTGTTTACAAAGCCTATGTATTACAGAAGCCTTAAACAGGCTTTAAAATAATGTAGGTGATATTAGTAGTCATATCAAACAATTTTTAGGTTTCAGTCATGTAAATAACTACATTTCTCAGAGACAGAGAAACATACAAATGGTCTGGGTCCAGTAGGATAATGCTAGCATGTGTTGTAAATTCTCTTATATGACTTTATTCTTGCAAGAATTGGTTATGTGGCAGAAAAAAAGGTATCACTATCTTATACTTTATTATTTAAAGAGATTTATGGAAGTCTTAATTTCTTACACTACCCCTTTGTTTCAGTGGACCCAATTTCCGTGGTAATGTGAGAGGAAAGTAGGCAATTTAGGCAGCAGCAAAAATCTCCTACAAGGCACTATAAAATAAGGCTTGTTCTAGATCATGGGTCTGTCCAAATAGGAATGTTAAGGGGTAGAATGGATGATGGATGCATTGTGGACTTATAACTTTAAGATTAATACTGTTATGCCCCAATAATGGGTCTATGATTAAAGGAGCAAGACTGATGTAAAGCAAAGGTCAAGCAAAGCTTTATTTCATGCCAAGCATCAAGAATCTAACCGAACGTTTGGGGCCACACCTCTTATGAGAGAAGGCAACCCTTCGCTGTTTCACAGTCTAGCTTTTAAGGGCAAAGGCCATGCAGTCAGGCCTGGCCACGCACAGGTGACCAATGAGATTTTAACACACACAGGAAACTCCACAGTGAGGCTAGGTGACCAATTGAGGTTCAATTTACCCTAGTATAGACATTTGACCCAGCCTATTACACCTTGATTAGGATTAGTGCCAAAAAGGTTCCCAAAGAGCAGAGGAGTGGGGCATACTCCTTAGTATCTAGGGAGACAATATGCAAACCCGCCCCCGCTCCCGCTGATTGATGTCTCCACCTGGCCTGACCCACCCTTGTATATGGGCTTTGTTACCTGGAGCTGATTTCTAGGACTTGTTTTTAAGTGAATTTCCTGGGGGAAGGGGAACAAGGACAGTTTAAGGGTTAATCTCAATGAAAGCCTCTTGCTAAAATATAAAAATATAAAATAGGTCCTTACATTACAACAACTCAGTAGGGAAAGTCCCAGTGTGGTGATAAAATAAGTGAGGTAACTCTCATTACACATTTTTTTTTATATTTTATTTTATTTATTTGACAGAGAGAAATCACAAGTAGGCAGAGAGGCAGGAAGAGAGAGAGGAGGAAGCAGGCTCCCTGCTGAGCAGAGAGCCCTATGCGGGACTGGATCCCAGGACCCTGAGATCATGACCTGAGCCGAAGGCAGGGGCTTAACCACTGAGCCACCCAGGCGCCCCTGCATTACACATTTTATTTTTAAAACGTGTAAGTTGTATTTTTCCGTCCCATGACATCATACTTTATCTTCATCTCTGTCTACTAGTTTAAAACTAGTTAAACAAATTCAACAATTTTTTAAAAAATATTTTATTTATTTATTTAAGAGCAAAAGCCAGAGAGAGAGAGAGAGAGAGAGAGAGAGAGCAATATGGAGCTCGATGCCAGGACTCTTGAGATCATGATCTGAGACAAAGGCAGACACTTAACTGACTAAGCAAATGAGACTCCCACAAACTCAACAATTTTATAAAATTTTTATTTGTTGGGGTGCCTGGCTGGAACAGTCAGTAAAATATGTAAATCTTGATCTTGGGGTTGTATGTTTGAAATCCACCTTGGGTGTAGAGTTTTTATTTAAAAATAAAATCTTTAAAAAAAATTTTTTTTATTTTTTTATTTAAGCCATTGTATGGCAGTGTTGATCACTATATTGTACACCTGAAACTAATATTAACCTTATTTTAACTAACTACAATTTAAATAAAAACTTTAAAAATAAAATAAAAATAATAATCATAAAAATAAAAAAGAGGAAAAATTATTTGGCAGGCAATTTTCTTAATTGCATTATTATTTATTATTATCATAGTCTGTGTGTGTCGGTGGGAAGTGGCTGGTATTACAGTGAGTTCCATATCTGTGTTACACTGTGGTCCATGTCTGTAGTCAGTCTTTTTTTTCTTTTAGTTTATTTTCAGGGATCCAAAATTCATTGTTTATGCACCACACCCAGTGCTTCATGTAAAAAATTCCCTCCTTAATACCCACCACTGGGCTCACCCAACCACCTGCCACCCTCCTCTTCAAAACCCTCAGTTTGTTTCTCAGAGTCCACAGTCTCTCATGGTTTGTCTCTCCCTCCGATTTCCCCCAGCACACTTCTCTCCATCTCCCAGTGTCCTCCACGTTATTCCTTATGTATTGAGTCTTATAAAAATTTTTATTTCTTTCCCTATTCTGCTTTGCATATGCTTACCTTAGATGTTAAAATGTTATAAACCTCTCCTGCCTGGTCCATTTTCTCTCTCTTCTCTCATGATTTCTCATGCTCTCCCTGCCAACCCCACATGCCTTACAATATCTGGATATGACTAATTTCTTCCTGAGCTACTTTATTCTACTCTGCCATATGGTTGCCCTTCCCTCTTCTGTACCATAACTTCTATCCCCTGCATTTGTGCTTTAACAATACCTAATTCTTTTCACTGCATCTGTATCTTTGAGGTCAATACTCAGTAGTGCAATTGCTGGGTCATAGGCTAGCTCTATTTTACTGGAAAGAAGGGCCATATTCACCCCAGTGTTCATAGCAGCAATGTCCACAATAGCCATTCTGTTGAAAGAGCCAAGATCCCCTTCAACAGACAAAAGGATCAAGAAGATGTGATCTATGGATACAATGGAATATCACTCAGCCATCAGAAAGGATGAATACCCAACTTTTGCATCAACATGGATGGGACTGGAGGAGATTATGTTAAGTGAAATAAGTCAAGCAGTGAAAGTCAATCATCATATGGTTTCACTTATTTGTGGAACCTAAGGAATAGCATGGAGGACATTAGGAGAAGGAAAGGAAAAATGAAGTGGGGGGATTGGAGGGGGAAATAAAACATGAAAATCTATGGACTCCAAGAAACAAACTGAGGGTTTTAAAGATGAGAAGGATGTGGGGATGGGTGAGCCTGGTGATGGGTATTAAGGAGGGCACATATTGCATGGGGCACTGGGTGTTTTACACAAACAATGAATCATGGAACACTACTTCAAAAACTAATGATGTATTGTATGGTAACTAACATAACATAATTTAAAAAAAAAAAGGAGGGGGACAATACCTAACACTCAATCTTTGCTAGTTTCTTGTTTACCTCCTTTTAAGAGTAAGCTCATTAGTGTTTTTTGTTTGTTTGTTTGTTTGTTTGTTTGTTTTTGTCTCAACTAAAAGACAAAAACATATAAAGCTGGAGCCCTGACCATTTAGAGTTTCTTCTGTGGAAGAACTATGCATTCACTAGTAAGCAAAAGTAGTTTCATCTTTTTTTTTTTCCTCCTGGACACCATTTCCTCTCTCACACTGTTGCTCAAATTGGATGGAGTCTAAGGTCCTTTGAGGAAATTTTTGTTTAATGACTCAAAATAAAATAGGAAGTGTCTAAAGTGCTAAAAATAATTCTAGATAAAAGGTATAAGATCATGCCAGAAAGGATAGTAATTTTATCTAACAACTGCCTGTTCACCCCTTATTTGTTCATTAACTAATCTCCAAATTTCTGACTAAATCCCTTTTGTAAGCCAGAATGTGAGCTAAAAACTGGGATTTTAAAAAAATTTTCATTTGAAATCCAGTTAGTTAACATACATGGTTGTATTAGTTTCATGTGTACAATATAACATATAGCACTCAGTGCTCATCATGACAAGTGCTCTAATTAACCCCATCACTTATTTAATCCATCACTCCTTTCAGATCCCCTCAAGTAACCATCAGTTTGTTTTCTGTAATAAAATGTCTGTTTCTTGCTTTGTTTCTCTTTCTATGTCTTATTATTTCCCCTTTGCTTGTTTGTTTTGTTTCTTTTATTCCATATATGAGTAAAGGTATTTGTCTTTCTCTGACTGACTTATTTCACTTTTAGGATTATACTGTCTAGTTCCAACCATGTTATTGCAAATGGCAAGATTTCAGTCTTTTTTTATGGCAGAATAATATTCCATTTTATATACATACCAATTATTCTTTATTTATTCATCAATTGATGGATACTTGGGCGCTTTCCATATCTTAGCTTTATAAATAATGCTGCTATAAACATAGGGGTGCTAGCATCCCTTTGAATAAGTTTTCTTATATTCATTGGGTAAATACACACCAACAGGATTGTTGGATCACAAAGGACTTCTATTTTTAAATTTTATGAAAATTCCATACTGTTTTCAAATATGGCTGTATCAGTTTGAATCACCACCAACAGTTCACAATTGTTACTTTTTCTTTTTTTTTTTTTAAGATTTTATCCATTTGACAGAGAGAGATCACAAGTAGAGAGAGAGAGAGGAGGGAGCAGGCTCCATGCCTGGCAGAGAGCCTGATGTGGGACTTGATCCCAGGACCCTGAGATCATGACCTGAGCTGAAGGCAGAGGCTTAACCCACTGAGCCACCCAGGCAGCCCCCACAAGTGTTACTTTTTCACATCCTCTCCAACACCTTTTGTTTCTTGTAGTGTTGATTTTAGCCATTCTGACAGGTGTGAGGTGGTATCTCTTTCTAGTTTTGCTTTGCAATTTCCTGATGATACATGATGATGGACATCTTTTCATGTATCTACTGAACATTTGAAAGTGTTCTTTGGGGAAACACTTGTTCATGTCTTCTATCCATGTTTTTATTGGATTATTTGTTTTTGGATGTTGACTAAAAACTGGATATTAAGTAACACACAAGACAGGTTTCCTTGAGCTTAAATTTTATTTGCATGAGTATCATTAACAGGAAAAAATATGCATATGTGTATGTACAAGTGTGTTTATGTATAATCTATCTATCTATCCTCTATCCCCTGTCTTCTAATTGTGGTAAATCCTGTAAGGTGGGGAATGGGATAGTCTGAAGAAATATGCTTCTGGATATGCTGGGTAAGCAAATTTAATTGCACTCAGATGCATTGGATATAAGTGAATCACTCAAATGAGTTATTTAATATTATATAGAAACAAATTAAAAGTTTATGTAGTTGAAAATAATAGGTAGTTAAAATAATTTTTTTGTTTGTTGTTTTTGTGTCTTTTTTTGTTTATATATACTATGGTGTGAATGTTTATGTCTCCCAAAATCATATTATGGAATCTAACTCTGGAAGTGATAGTATTAAAACATAGGGGCCTTTGGGAGGTGATTATGTCATAAGTGGGATTACAGTCCTTTTAAAGGAGACCCCAGTGAGTTCTCTTGATTCATTCATCATGTACGTTTACAGTGAGAAGATAGCCATCTATGAGGAAGTGGGCTCTCCCTGGATCTGCCCATTCCTTAATCTTGAACTTCTCCGTTCTAGAACTGTGAGAAATAAATTCCTGTTCTTTATAAGCTATTAAGTCTATATCATGTCCGTTATAGCAGCCTGCATGCAGAAGGACACTATGACCTAAAATGAGAGCAATAAATATAAAGTTTCAGTAAAGTCAGTTGGTACAATGTTTTTTTTTTTTTACTTAGAGAAGACATGCTGCTTCATGTTAAACCTTGATATTGTATATGTTTCTTGAAGGGCCACTTCTTACTCCTTTGTGTGTTTTCCACAAAGTCCAGGATGATGCCTTACATAAAGGTAATATTTTATAAATACTGTTGGAAATATATACTTCTCTAAAATCTTATTTTGCCTACAGATTACTTGGATCCACTTTGCCTTGTGTAGAATATTTGAAATATATTAAGAACAGAATGTCTCTCTAAATAACATTTAGAATCATCATTAGTTTATGACTCCTGACTCATTTGTTTATGCAGTGATACTTACTACAAGAACACTGAAGTTTGTAATATAATTTTGAATTAATCACCAAGCTAGTATATTTTAACTTATGAAAAAATAATTTCTCATGTTGGTTTAATTCTACTCTTATGTTATGGTCATGACATTTTCATTAAAATAAAGTAGAAAATAGAAGTAAATAATTAATGAAAAATAAAAAATAATAAATAAAAAATAAAAGTAAAACTCTTGTGAAATGTTAAACTTTTCTTACTTATTTTGTTTTGCTTTTCCTCTACCATGCTGGCAAAGCTGTATTTTGCAGATAAGTATAATTTTCTAGGTGCTAGGTTTGTTACTTTTACTAAAATTTTCAAAATATAAGGAGTTGAATAGTCATGGATTGTTTATTAAACTCCTTATCTACACATATAAAAATAAAACAATGATGGTGACCTGGGTATTTCTAAAATTGTATTCTGTTTTTCCATATTATGGTTTACAATGTAATTAATAAAGATTCTGCATATATTAACATCCATCCCCTTCTATCTCATCTGTATGTCCATACAGAGCATGTATGATTTCTATTCATTTCTATGTTGTGGTGAAGAGATTGTCTGAAGTAGCCTATATTTATGCAGGTAGATCTTAAGCTATGGTGCTCTTGTTTATTTGCTTGTTCGTGATCAGTATGTCTGAAAGATGGTAACTATTGCATCAGGTGTGACGATTAAAAAATATTATTGGTGCCTGATACACTGTGATGAAATAGGTAAGTCGATTCATAATTTGTTAATTAAATTAGAAAAGAAATTCCTTTGGATTTGTACTTTATTAAGAGTTTTTTTTTAACGAATTCCTTGGGATGTTTTTTGTGTAATATATATCACATGCCTCAACCTTTAAATTTGAATGTAGAAAAGAGTTATCAGAATGAGCCTAGAAAATATTGTTATGGGGTCGCCTGGGTGGCTCAGTGGGTTAAGCCACTGCCTTCGGCTCAGGTCATAATCTCAGAGTCCTGGGAATGAGTCCCACATTGGGCTCTCTGCTCAGCAGGGTGCCTGCTTCCTCCTCTCTTTCTGTCTGCCTCTCTGCCTACTTGTGATCTCTCTCTGTCAAAAAAATAAATAAAATCTTAAGAAAAAAAGAAAACATTGTTTTGAAATGTTTTTGTTCTGTTATATTATGTTAACTTAGGAAATAATGGTAGTTATTTTTATTATCATTTCCTACTTTCCACATGCTCTTACAGATGAGATATCATGTTTTTCCTACTCTTTTTATCGTGGTTGTTATATTCTTCATGATCAATAACAATCAATAAAAATTTATAACATTAATTTCCTTTGGGAAAGTGATATTTTAGCAAGAATCCATGACCAAAAATTTTAGCTGTTGTTCTTCCAGGAGATGAGACTATCAATGTTCCCGAAATTTTAAGAAATAGAACTTATTAATTGTGTTGGTTGATGTTTATTGTCTCTGAACTTAGAGGTGCATAATTCAATTTAAAATTTATTTTGGGGGCACCTGGGTGGCTCAGTGGGTTAAAGCCTCTGCCTTTGGCTCAGGTCATGATCCCAGGGTCCTGGGATCGAGCCCCGCATCGGGCTCTCTGCCTAGCAAGGAGCCTGCTTCCTCTTCCCTCTCTCTCTGCCTGCCTCTCTGCCTACTTGTGATCTCTATCTGTCAAATAAAATAAATAAATTCTTAAAAAAAAACAGAGTGGACCTTATGGGGTTGCTTATCTGAAATTGAGGGACATTATAAAAAAATAAAAAATAAAATTTATTTTGAATTGAAAACAAGATCTTACTGAAGTTTAGGCATCCCACTTTATATCAGGCCTCCAGTACATTCTAATTTATTTATAGAAAATATCATAAACATGAATGACACTTTTCCTATTGCATTTATATGATACTGCAATGACTCAAAGATGTCAGATTTGAAAAGCACTACCTTTGTATATTTTCTGTTTCCTAGGAGGAATCGATATACCATTTTAGCACAATTATCCAACAGTATTCAAAACCACCATGAATTTTACAACATAGTTATTACATCCTAAAAATCAAGTATGAAAATGTATAAACAACCAAATCTCTATCTGTAAATGAAATACTCCCACACAGACAGGTTTTAAAACTTTCTAACTTAAGGAATTTGATAGCACAGACTCAGGGTAGTAGTTTCACTGCCTACTGTATACTTTCAGGGAGAGAGTAATGTAAGCTCTGAGTCACTTTCTGCCTAGAGATGACCTAATAGTGGTTCTGGCATTGTTTGTTTGTTTTTGAAAATACGTTCCTGGGCGTCATTCAGAAAATGCAGAGTTTGGCATCTATATAAATTAAGGATGATCTTTTTGAACTTTTGTCTTTCATTACATCAATTTACCATAATTGGACAGAAATTCCACTAAATTAAGCATTGTTAGGAAATGTGTAAATTGGAGCTACTCAAATTAGTTGCTCTTTGAACTATGTGCTGTTGGTTCAGGATTAGATAAGGAGCTTGAAGGCAAACCTAAATCATTGCTTCATTTTTTGAGAGATTCTCAGCATATTTTCTTAAAATTAGCTGAAATAAACAATGTGTTTAGTCGCAAAGTGATTTGCATTTTTGCACAAACTCCCTAACTCCTTGAGAATTATAACAAATATTTCATGAAACATCAGTGATCTTTACTTTGTTACACTGCTGTAAAGTACATTCAGAGTTGCCAGTTAAAGGTGTTAGTGTTGAGATGAAATGTCATGCATTTTTCTTCACTTCCATGCAAATGAACATAGTAATTTATTAATACACAATGAAGAAAAAAAATTGACAATGAGTTCCAGATTTTAAAAATCACTTGCCATTCAATCCAAATTGTGAGTTTGATCGGTTACCAAACACTTTATAATGCACCCCCGGTAATTTTACAGAGATTACTTTTTTCTTACCAATTCTTGATTATTCTGTCTTGCAATGCAGAGAAAGCTAACTAATTTAAAATAAACTTCCATTAATTTTGATTGTTATAAACTTAAAATTGATTAATTTCCATATACAGAGTTTAAAATGTTCACAATTTACATTAAATATATATTCTGTGTATACCTTGGAAAAATTATACTGAAAATTGAAATTAAAATGATGTTGTATATAGCTGCAAGAAGCCGCCTGTCCCATTTCATCTTACTATATAAGTTGTGTCAGGTAATTTATAAAATCCCTGCTGCATAACAAATCTATTTTTTGTTGGAATGGGTAGTAATGTTTCTTCTTATTTCGAAATAAGAGTTGGTCTATGAGTGCCTCTGCAACTGTATTTTCCCTAAGTGGCTCCATGGTCTTGAACTGAGAAAGCTCAGAGCATTAAACATCAAAGTAATATATTTTGACATAATTAGACATCAAGGAAATGCAATTAAAATGACACTGAGATATCACTACACACTTACCAGAATGGCTAAAATAAAATATAATGACAAGCCCAAAAGAAAAAAATATACCATTTGATGATACACAATGGCAAGTTGTACCATAACTTAACCATCTCAGACTAGTGTAGTGTTAAATTTGTTTTTCTAAGCCATGTTTTGGGTCACTTACCACTTTTCAAGGATATAAAGTGCTATCATTTTACTTAAAACTGTGAAATTTGGTCAGATTTAAATTTCAATTTATGTTAAAACATTCTGTAAACTGTGTTAGACTTTGACATTTGTTCCCTCAGTTCAGTGAATAACACTATATCATATTCTGAAAAATACGCTAATTTTTATTTTGAAAAATATCCCTTTTTCCTCTTATGGTAATTATTAATATGAATTAATAGTAGAATTTGATTTGGTTCCATATGACCATAAATACTTTATTGTATATTATCAAATTTAATAATGAATATAATGTACTTCTTTGGACAATTTTTAAAGACCAGTCTAGTCTTAAAACAAAAAAATGGAGACGCACTTCTTTAGTTCACACAAATTTCATTTTATTAAATATAACCTCAGATAAATTTCAACAAATCATAATTTATTAAAATCATGTCTACTTAAAAATCTCATAGAAGAGTAAAACCATCAAAAATAAAAATAAACACACACAACACACACACATCACCCATGTGTTGGCAAATCACAATTGCTGTAACAATACATTAGGCATTCCACAGTTAAGGGCTATCAAAATTTCCATCAGTGACAAAAAGATTTGTATCCAAATGGACTGATTTTCCAGAATCCAAGAAAAAGTCTCCTAGGATTTATTTAAAGGTAAATATTTGAACAAATACTTCTTAAATTTAGGAAATTCAGAACATACGATTAAAGAATATTTGCAGTGCAGACTATATTCAATCCTTCCTTCAAAATGTGCCTTTGAGTACATAATTCTGTTTTCTCTATCTAAATTGAGCTGTCTTCCGAGGAAGTTTTCCAAAATGTGTGTCTCTGTGTGATAAATGTTCTAAGACCTAACATGCTTCATTGTATTTTTCCTGTGTTCTCAAATTTAATCAATAATTTGGCTTGATGTATAATACCTAGTTTCAAATATCTTTTCCATCTATACAAACAACCAGCTGTCTCTTTATATGCTATTACTATTGAGAATTGTGCTGTCGGTATTATTCTTGTACATTTTAGGTGATCTGTTCTTCTCTTGGGCATCATTTATGCTCTTCTCTGTTTTTGATATTCTTAAAACTCACCATAATGTATACGAGTGGTTTTTAGTGTGTGTAGTTTTTGTTTTGTTTTGTTTCTGATATCTCATGTTTCGCATCATTTTAAGTCTGGTATCTTTTATCTTTCTTTAATTCTCCAAAATTTATCTCAGTACTTATTTAAATATTTTCTTTATTTTTTTTTCTCTTCTGCTGTATTTGGGCAGAAGTCATTAATTTGTTTGTTTGTTTTTCCCAACTCATTTATTCATTTTACAGCTATATTCATCTTAGTCCCCATTTATTGTATTCTTTATTTCAACAATTTTCACTTAATTTATATTCACAGTATAGTATCTTTCTTTTCCTTGTATATGTATATCATTATTTTATCATATACTTTTAAGCTATTTTTAAAAATATTTTATTTATTTATTTGACAGTGAGAGATCACAAGTAGGCAGAGAGGCGGGCAGAGAGAGAGGAAGGGAAGCAGGCTACCTGCTGAGCAGAAAGCCCGATGTGGGGCTTGATCCCAGGACCCTGAGATCTTGACCTGACCCGAAGGCAGCGGCTTAACCCACTGAGCCACCCAGGCGCCCCTTTTAAGCTATTTTTTAGAAGTACAGTCATTCATTTTTTTTAAGTTTTTATTTATTTATTTATTTGACAGAGAGAGATCACAAGTAGACGGAGGGCAGGCAGAGAGAGAGAGAGAGAGAGAGGGAAGCAGACTCCCTGCTGAGCAGAGAGCCTGATGCAGGACTTGATCCCAGGACCCTGAGATCATGACCTGAGCTGAAGGCAGTGGCTTAATCCACTGTGCCACCTAGGCGCACCTAAGCTATTTTTTTAATTCCTGTTCCAATAACACTTGGATTGGCATATAAAGTTAACCACATCATATTTTTTAGGTAAGTAATTGTACTTTTTATGTGCATAGTTATTTTGGTCCATGAGTTCAGCTCTTCTTAGGATCATCAAATCTCTGTAAAGTCTTGGTATGCTAGGATTTTCTAAGCAACAATAAAATACATTGAAACCTGGTAGCTTAATTATAATAATGTTTTCTTTCTCAATCATTCACAATAGTATTCCATTCTGAGTAGCTTCCTTCTATTTTGCAGCTATAGTGTTTGGAAAAACTTGAAATGTGATATCACTGTGATAATGTGAATTGGTCAGGGTTTTTTAGAGAATCGGGAAGAGAAAAAAAGGAAGATATTCTCCAGGGCCAACTCTAGAAGTGACTATTAAAACATCTGTCGAAATTCAAGTGAACAAAACTCAGAAATGCCATCTCCAGTGAAATACAAAAAATATTATATATAGTTCTGGGCACACACATCTCATTTGACCCAATGATGTACATCAATGAAAGACTGAGGCCAATCACCACTCCATGGGAGAATTTAAAAATAAATTTACTAATGAGGCCAAGAATTCAGAATCACAAATACTTCAGAACTAATAATAACTGCCTTCACTTGATGATATTCTATAAAATAAATCCTACGATCAAGTTTCAATTTTAAATTCTTAAATCCTTATGAAGAAGCATCATTTGGAGGGAGCAGTTTTCATAATTTATCATCCATCAGCCTTTTTTAAAAGATTTTATTTATTTATTGGACACAGAGAGAGAGAAAGAGAGAGAGAGAGAGAGATCACAAGTAAGCAGAGAGGCAGGCAAGCAGGGAGGGAAGCAGGCTTCCTTTTGAGCAGTGCCCGATGTGGGGCTGGATCCCAGGACCCAGAGACCATGACTTGAGATGAAGGCAGAGGCTTAACCCACCACCCATGTGATGAGAGAGCCACTCAGGTGCTCCTCATCCATCAGTCTTAATTGATTGGAGGAAAATGTGTGGAGGAATAATGCCTTAGGGAGCTAATCTCTCTAAAGAATTTTCAAGTCTTTACCCCTTCAAGGTTTTTGTATAGTTCTGATAGCCTCTAAACATCCAGCGGATTTCTACAGTGACAGGCCTGTTAAAACCAGTCTTCAAACCAGGAATAGAGCTTGAAACATACCAGTCAAGGGCAACTTTGAGTCTTTTAAGGAGTTTATCATCATTTCTTTGTTTTTGGTTAATATCTGAAATAGTTCCATATTACACTTGCATAATTTCTCCAGAGCTGACTTTGAAGGAGGCATTCAGTTCCAGCTAGTTCCATATTTTGACAAGAACTATACTTCTATATTAAAAAAAAAAAAAACATATTTTAGGGCGCCTGGGTGGCTCAGTGGGTTAAAATCTCTGCCTTCGGCTCAGGTCATGATTCCAGGTTCCTGGGATTGAGTCCCACAGTGGGCTCTCTTCTCAGCAGGGAGCATGCTTCCATTCCTCTCTCTCTGGCTGCCACTCTGCATTCCTATGATCTCTGTCAAGTAAATAAATAAAATTTTTAAAAAAACATATTTTATACCAGTTATTCATGTTTATTAACTAAGATATCACAATACAAATAATACAAACAGTTGCTCTTTATTAATACCTTCAACCAAGATCAAAAAATATGTCATATTTTCTCCAAAAATTTTATATCATCTGATAGGTCAGATATATATATAAAATTACATTTAAAGTTTTAAAAATATCAGCAAATATTTTCATTCAAATGCAAATTTGAAAAGAAATCTACTTTTCCAAACCCGACTTTTTATCCTATTTATTTTGAATTTTGTCAACAACTGATAAAATATTTAGCGAGACTATAAATGTTAGATCGAAAAAAATGATTAATAGATGTAGGTTCAAATTATTATGTTCCATGAAAAATGATTTAGTCTTTGATGAACATCTGTTTGGTAATATGTTGTATCCAGATATAGTAAATTAAAGACATATATAAAATTATAGGGAAATGACACCTTCCGTTCCATTATGAGTAGAGATTTTAAAATGCTATTTGTCACAACCTGTCATCTTGTCATTATGTAGCATTATGTAGCAATTTAAAAATGTATACTCTTCAGTTTGAAGTCTTTTGGAAATCTAAAATATGACTTTCTATGGTTTGTGTCTCCATATTGCTTTATTGCCAGTTAAAACAAATCCACATGCTTTGATTCAAAGGTAATAAATTCCTCTTATTTGGAAAAAGGATGTTTATTTTTGTTCTCTCACCCTTAGCAGGTGGTTTCATTTTAGCACACTTCAGAGTTATAATTTCATGCTTATTAAAAACATTTATTTTGATCTACATAGATGAATGAAACTTTTATTTTATTAAATTATTTGCCAAAAAATCTGTGATTTTTAAAAATGTATTTCCTTTGAAGGGTTATTTTAGAGCATTCAAAGAGGATCTAAGAGTGTGGTATTATGCAGTTTTTAAGTAGGTATGAAATGGTTAATTATAGGATTGTTTCTTTAAGGCTTATGTATATTGTCCACTATATGCTATAAAATATGATGAAAGTAAATTTAAGGTATGTTTTACATAGTTTATTTTTTGGAAAAAACTATTGAAATGACTTATGAAATTCAGTATACTCTCAACATTAATTCATTTTGAAATTTACCAGTTGTCTACTGAACTATTATATGGCAGATATTACTTCAGACTACACTGGTAAATGAAATACTTGGCTTTGTAGAACTTTTACTTTAATGGGTGAGGCAATTAAAAGCTATAAACCTTAATAAAAATGGCATAGTGCATTCAAAAAGGATGAGTACAATGGGGAAAAAGAAAAATTCGATCAGGGTGAGAAAAATCAAGGTTGCTAGGCAGGGGATGGGGAGTTAAAACTTTAAATAGGAAGATCAGGGTAGTTACAATGAAGCTGACAATTGAACAAAGGTATGGAAAGGTGATGAATTTGCCCAGAACTATCAGCAATAAGGTCACTCCAGACAAAGGAATTGGCTATCTTGAAGGCCATAAGGTTGGATCATGCCTGGCATATCTGAGGAATAGCAAGGAGGCCACTGTGAGTGACTGAAGAGTAGCAGGAAAAGAGGTCACAGAGGTTAAATGAGTGGCTAGATCATGTAAAAGCTTAGAAGTCATTGTAAAACTCTGGCTTTTATATTTGGAAACTTACTGTGTGATAGAATTTCTGCTAATAACTGAGAGTTCAAATGTCCATAAAATTTCAAGGATTCTTATTCTAGTAAGACAGAATAAAGAGAAAGAGTTCATATTTTCACATGGTGTAACAAATGCTCGGAGATCCAAGTGTAGGAAGCTAAGGGAGCACAGAAGAAGGCACTAAAATCACACCATATATTTGATGACTGTGACTATATATAAATTTGTATTTTCTAGATTTTTTGTAGTCATGGAATCACACAGTATATACTATTCATTGCCAGGATTTTTTTTTCTCAGCATCATTACTTTGAGAATCTCCAATTGTCTTTGCTCTATTGATGGACATTGATGAACATTTCCACTGTTTTCAATTCTTAAAAATAAAGCTGCTATGAAATTCATATACAAGTCCCTGTATGAACATAGGGTTTGTTTCTCTTGGTTAAATGCCTAGAATAAAATGGCTATTTGTGTAACTGCAACATATTTTGCATTTAAAAAAATTTTCAAACTATTTTCCAAAGTGGTTGTATCATGATATATGCCAACAACAGTTTAGATTTTTTGTTGCTTCTCAATCTAGCTCAGACCAAGTACAATTAGCCTTTATAATTTTAGCCATTCTAATAGATACGTAAGCATGTCTCATTATGATTTTAATTTGTATTTCTTTAATGTCTAAATTTTGAGAAATTTGTCATGTGCCTCTAAGCCATCCATATACTTTTGGTGACATGTCTCTTCCATTATTTCCTTCACATGTAAAATTGGATACTCTGTTTGGTTATTAGTAAGGTTTTTTATTTTTATTCATTTTTTAATAATCAGAGTAGATATCCATTATCAGATATGTAATTTGAAAATCGCTTGTCCATCTTTACAGTTTCTCAATGGAGCTTTGATAGCTGTGTCTTTCAAGAAATATGCTACTTCTTTCCTGGTACACGGAGGTATGACTACAACATTATCAATGTTGACCTTTGCAAAGAAAATCATGGCTTAAGATATATGTAGTCTGCAGTTGTTGGGAGTGTTCACCATCCTTGCCTCTAACTCATCTCTCACTGCCCACACATTCAGTTATAGGGGAATATTGATTGACAAAATATTAATTGCCAAATAACACTAGTTGGAGAATAAGAAAAATGCAGGCACCTGATTATATAATATTACATAAATAAAATATGTTTTTATAAGTGCTATTAGAAGTAAATTCTTCAATACTTGAATCACACAGAATGATGGAATCCTAGATTTTTTTTTCTTGTATTTACTAAGAAAATGATCATGCCTCAAGTATATTAAAATGGAATAGGGAAAATTAAAAATTGTTTTAAGATGATTTGCATGTGTTGTGCGTATGTGAGAGAGAAAGTGAGAGAGAAATATAAAGAAAAAGAGAAAGGGAAAGACAGAGAGGTGGCTGCAGTGAATTGATGAGTTGGAGGATAGATTTTAAAGTTTTGTCTTTTGCTTTCTACATTTCCTTTTCCTTAGGTTCAAGAGAACAATCAGTAATATCTCAGATGCCTGCTGGTAACATCAGCAGAAAGAATTAGAGGTTCCTAGAAAATTAAAGAAGAGATATAGTTTTCCTGACATAAGAAAAGTCATTTTTTGTCCCCAGCTATTTTCAATGATCTATACCCCACCTGTGTACTTGCCCAAGCACACTTCTTCCAAAACTTCCTGGGAGGTTCTTACAAAGAAATGCAAAAACCTCACTCCTTAAGGATTTTGAGGGAACAAGGCAATGGGAAAACTAACAGTCACCACCAGACCAGGAAATAGCCTAAGCTATTGAGACAATAAATCAGTGGTAAAACTCCTAGTGCTATTTCAAAAGTAATCAAGGCCTTGCATTCCTTGTCCCAGAAAATGAGCCCAAGACCCCATCTAGTTTATATCTGCTCTTGAAGCCTGCAGAGTCCCTTTGCCTTGTCCAACAGTTACCTCTGCTTTATTCTAACGTTGAAGTTTCTGCCCTCGGTGGAATACAAGTTTCATTCAGGTGAACATGCAATACATATTGCACAAATACATATGTGGATGTGCATGCATCCACAACCTGATGACCAACCATACACGGGATAATAAAACTCTCCCTTCTGAGTATTCATCTTAAATACTAAATAAAAATCTCTCTCCTGTTCAAACAGTCAAGGCTTTGGAACTTATTCCCTGTGAACTCCTTGTATGTTGTCAACAAAGATTCCTTTGTTTGACAACTCCACCTGTTTCTGTGATTCACCAAAGACTGACCTCAGTTAGTTCAGTTGCTGTAATGGCTTTCACTACTCTGATTCTACCTCTGCAAGTCTCCAAATTTAACTATTTTTTCTCCCAATTCCGCATGTTCTTGGCTTTAAACTTCAACTCTGAAGAGAAGATTTGCTTGTTTAAAAAAAAAAATCAAGAAAAGGGAGTAGTAGTCAACATTGTTACTTTGAACTTCCTGCCCTAAGGGGCTCTCCTGTTCTTTCTCTTTGACTTCCTGGACTAAAACGACAGAAATTTGGCAATACATCACTCCCCAATCCAGATTACTGCCAGAACAGTTTATAGACTTAGAAAAATATTAGTTTAAAAGATCACATAATTAAATACTTAAGCATGTAGTGTAATATAGTGGTTTACAAGAAATATATTTTGGTCATCTGAATATTTAGTTTTCAACAATGGCTACTGACTCACAGCTCCTAAAACTCTTGGGATTTCCTGTGATAAGGGTGAGAGAGGTGTGTTTTGTTATGTTAATGAAGTGACCTTCAGACCTCACTCAAGGCAAGGGCTGTTTGCCTGAAGGACCAACCACTTGGTGAAAGCCTTCACAACTTTTTGCCCAACGTGCCTCCCCTTCCTCCCAATACAGGATTATCTGGGGAGGGAAGAGGATCTGGAGATTAGATCAGCAAATGACAATGATTTAGTCAGTCATGACTATGTCATGAAGCCTCCACAGAAAACCTGAAAGGACTGGGTTCAGAAAGCTTTTAGTTTGTTAAATGTATGAAAAGGCAGGAAGAGTGGCAGTCTTACAGAAGGTAATAGAAGCTCTGTGCCCATTCTCCATACCTTGCCCTGTGCACTTCTTTATCTATCTATTGATTTAAATCTTCTATTATATCTTTTAATAAGCTGGCAAACATAAAGTAAGTATTTTTCTGAGTTTTGTGAGTCCCTGTAGCAAATTAAAAGAACGTAAGAAGTAGGCCACTGGGACCTCCAACCTGTAGTTGCTCAGTCACAAGCACAGGTAATAACCTGGGGCCTACAGTGAGACTGGCATCTGAGGTGGGGTTGGAGATAGTCTTGGAGGACTGATCCATTAACTGATGAAATCTTACACTATGTTCAGGTAGATAGTGTCAGAATTTAGTTGAATTCTTGGAGATCCTGCTGTTGTCTGAAAATTATTTGGCATTGTTGGTATGATGTCCTAAAGCCCAAAAAGATATAGCTACCTCAAAATAAGAATACGGTTGACAGCTTATATATAATAAGTGAGTATTTCAGGGATTTAAAATATACCCAATAAATAATGTAAGGAAATAAGGAAAGATTTTGAAATAAAAACAAGAATAAGAACCTAGTGGTACTAATAGATTAAATATATGTAATCTAGTTGAATTAAGAATACAATGGATAGAATACGTAATGGATTCAATAGAGATAAGAAGTCACTTAAGGATATAGTCATCTGGATACCAGCAAAGCATTAAAATTATCAATATAAAAGAGGTGTAAGATGTAGGTGATGTGTGTGGAACAAAAGCTAGAGAAGAAATTAGATTTCCTTACTACTCATAGCCTGTTGACAAGTCCTTGAAGCTCCTCTGGGGACTCAGCTGCTTCCATGTGGACACATCCACTCAGGGCAAAAAGCATTCTTAGTCCACCCCCCAGGATACTGAAAATCTACTTTCACATGTAAAAATTACTTTGGAAACTTCTTTATCTCTACTCCCCACCCCTGCCCTCAAGATATACATTGGCAATCATCTCCCAAGCATATACCCACTGATATACATCAGAAGAGTCTCTTCCCTGAGTTTTTACTAAATAGTAAGAAATGACCTTTCCCTAACAATAGCTAGCCCCCTCAAGGTCCTGGAAACCTTGTTTATAAAATACCTTGGAGGCTTGTGCTATCCCTAACCTCCTCCCAAATTGAAAGTATATAATCAGCCACTCTTCATGACCCTCTCTCTCTACTCCAAATAAATAAATAAATAAATATTTTTAAATAAAATAAAATAAATGACTTTTTTTAAATGAAAGAAGAAAAAGGAAAGAAATATTTGAATATTAATGTACATCTATTTCTCAAGCATAAAATAGTCAAGGCACTGGATTAAAACTTACATACAAGAAAAGAAAGAAAATATTCATAACTATAGTTGACTCTATGAATCCCAAACTAGGGCATACATACCAAAGACACACAAAAAATATCACAAGTGTTAGAGAGAAAAAAAATAATTCATTAATAAAGAAACAAGAATCAGACTGACAGAAATTTTTTAAATAACATCAGATATAAAAAAAGAATGAAGTAATAGCTTTATTATCTTGAAAAAAAATCGCAAATGGAAACATTTAGATCCTTATAAAATGTCATTGGCATAGGAAGGCATAATAAAAAAAATATTTTCAGGAATACAGACCACAGATAATTTGCCTTAATTTGTGTAGGCAGCACTTAAATACTAATATTATTTTAACAGTTAAAATATACTCTATGACCTTTGAGGTTGGGGAAAAGAGGATGACCAAGTCATCTTGAAATAATTCAGTTTTATGAAAAAGGTAAAAAGATCTAAAAAAAGACTTGTAGAAAAGAGAGATAAAACATATGCATAATAAAAATAAATAAATAAATAAACAGCTGGAGTGCCTGGGTGACTTAGTCGGTTCAAGTGTCTGCCTTCAGCTCAGGTGATGATCCCAGGGTCCTGGTATTGAGCCCTGCATCAGGCTCCCTGCTCAGTGGAGAGTCTGCTTCTCCCTCCCATTGAGAAAAAAAAATTTGACTTATTTATTTGAGAGAGATAATCTTTAAATTTTACTTATTTATTTGAGAGAGAGTGAGAAAAGAAAAACATGCACACAGCAGAGGGAATAACAGAGGGAGAGGGAGAAGCACGCCACTGAGCAGGGAACCCCCTGCGGGGCTCTATCCCAGGACCCGGGTATTATGACCTGAGCTATAGGTAGACACTTAACTCAGGTACCCCAATAAATACAATCTTTTAAAAAAAATAAATAATAATAAAAATAAATAATATTTCAGATAGTATGATTTTTTCACTGTAAGACTTGGTATAAAAACAGGATGACATACTTGTCTAATTATAGCAAAAGACTTTGATAAGTTTAGATGCAGTAGTACATAAAAAATTTAACTTCTTTCATTAACTGATAATTTAATTAGATTAAATTAAGAGACATCAAAATTTAGAGAATCTAATAGTCCTGATCTATTAATAAATGTAGCCATCCTGACCCCAAAACAAGAGTCTTCAGTAAGTATATAAGCATAAGTTGAACATTTACACAAACAAGCCATTATTTAGGCCAGAAGTATATGCCAATAAATTCCTAGAGTTAAATATCAGGCTATATTTTCCAAGAATAAGGCGATAAAATTAGAAAACAATGACCAAAATATTAAATTCATATAATTGGAAGTTAACTTCATACCTAAAAAGAAATAATACAGCTAATTCAGAAATTTTTAGAATTACAGTACTTTGGTAATATCAAGTCTCAAAATGAGTAACGGACAGGTGGGGCTAGCAAGAGACTCGTGGGAGAATTAAATCATGGGCCCCTGTATCTCAGGTGCAGTAGAAGCAGTGGATTTGGAATTTCAGTTTTTCCACAACGTTCCACCAAAAGCTGGTTAGAACTGTGCAAAAGCAGGAAGGGAAGCCCCAGTAAAGTGGACTGGGGATGCCAGAAGGGGAGGCTGGAAGGGGGCGCCTGCTGCTCAGTGCCCATTACAGACCCCACATTGCAATCCCCCACAGGAGAGACTCACCAATTTTAGGCCCCACAGGGGAAGCTGGAGGTTCATCTCCTGACTTTTTGTAGGAGCTTTGCAACTCAGCTGGTGAGAATTCTCCATCACCCTGCCTTTCTCCAAGGGACTTTCCTTCAAGCACCCTTCCCAACTTCTTCCTCCTCCATGAAATAATGTTCCTCTCCTTTGTTTCTCGCACTTGCCTGTGATGGGACCTTAGCTTGCTCAGCCCAGACTGCCATTCTCTGCTCTTCCCAATTAAACCCATGCTGCTGGTCAAATAACTGGCAGATTGAGTTTAAGGTCAATCGAACTAATAAATTCAAGAACTTGCAAGGAACAAAATCAATATGCACAAATTAGTGGCACTCCTAGGTGCTCCGAAGTAACCATCAGAAAGAGACTGCTGAGAAAGATCTCATTTACACCTGCATTCAAGATAGCAAGATACCCGGGAGGCCCCTGAACCAAGAAAGTGACAGCCCTGCAACAATGACGACAGACAGGGAGGGGTACACACGGAGATGGGGAGGCACTGTGCTCAGGGAAGTACCCACACTGGGAAAATACCTACTCTCCCCAAAACCGGCTACAGAGTCCTCACTCTGGCTCCCGAATTTCCGGACTCGGCTCAAGCCTGGAGTGGGTGTGGACACGGGAAGGACCCCGCAGGGCTGAGGTGGGGAGAGCACAAGCACCTAAGAAGGCAGATGCTCCCTGACTGCAGACCATCTGAGGAGCCCAAGGAACCTAATCCGCGAGCACACAAACACAGACAAGGACCAAGGATCACCCGAGCCCAGAAAGTGGGGACCAAACAGCCCCGCGCACAGCACAGCAGGAGGCCATGTCTCCTCTCACAAAACGAAGGTAGACCCAGTGTCTACACAGGGCGCCCTTTCTCTGTGGAGTCCTGAGACCACGAACCCCTTGACAGTCCACTAAGGGACTTCTCCTCACCTCCTCCAGAGTCTGGTCCTTAGGAGGTTGGACTGCTGGCAGTGTTGGCGCGTCCTCCACAACGGGTCCGGTCAGTGTGGATGCAGAGCCACACCCTCCTCAGCTTGTCCTGTCAGGGTGGGAGGCGCCCCACATTTTCCAGAAGTCTCCACAGTGGGTCCTGAAGAGGCAGGGCTCAGGTCCCAGCTGTGGCTGTGCAGCCTGGGCTCAGGGCGGGAGCTGGGGTCTGGCGCCCTCTGCAGGCGGTTGAAGGCAGTGCAGGACTGTGGGAGCTCACCCTTCAGTGGAAGGTCCTGCTCCCTCCTGGGGTCCAGCTGAAGCCATTTCATTCTGGAAATTCAAGCTGCATGGAGCCCAATACCCCCCAACTTCCCCCCAAATAGCTAAGGAACAATGAATTGGAAACAATGTGGAATTACAACAGTCCTTGACCCAAACAGTGTCACTGAACATGGCCCTGATGCAGACCCACACTCTGACCTCAACTTGGTCTCAAGACTGGACCCTACCCTAATCCAAGACCCTAACCCTAGCCCCCAACCGAAACAATGTTCACAAGAATCAAAAGGTAGAAACTGCAAATATCCATCAATGGCAAGTGCATAAGCAAAGTGTGGTGAAGCGTTTGAATTTGGGTTCTGGTTCAGGTTTTAGTCAGAGTTCTAGATCAGGCTTTGGGTTTAGTGTTACGGTGAGGATTTAGAGTGAAGGACAAGGGAACAGAGTTGTAGTTTAGGGCTTTAAGTTTATGATTTAGGCTTTAAGACTCAGGGCTTATGGGATAAAGTTCAAGGTCAAATTTGGGGTTTGACTTCATGCTGAGATTTGGGTTCAGGTTTCATGACTTGGAGGTCTGGTTTAGGGTTTGGGTTCGTGGTTCAGGGCTTGGATCCAGGGCTCAGGTACAGGCTTTGGGTTCCATTCCAGGTTTGGGATTCAGGGTTCTAGTTTGGGCTTTAAGGTCAGCTTAGGTTTCAGCATTGGTAGGGTTTAAGGTTAGGTTTAGGGATGACACATTTTCTTCACTTGTCATCATGGACAAAATAATTCTATCTGAAGTTTCTAAGTCAGAAATGTATTTCATCTGAGGGCGCCTGGGTGGCTCAGTTTGTTAAGCCTCTGCCTTGGGATCAGGTCATGATCTCAGGGTCCTGAGATCGAGCCCTTCATCAGGCTCTCTGCTTGGCGGGGAGCCTGCTTCCCCATCTTTCTCTCTGCCTGCCTCTCTGCCTACTTGTGATCTCTGTCTGTCAAATAAATAGAATTAGTAAAAGCTATTATATGATCTTTTACAAACCATTTCCTATCTTTGCATTCTCATGTGCCAAAACAGACAGGGATTATTTAAAACCCTGAAGAGAGTGCTCTTGCTTTTAAATTGCCTGTAACCTTCATGTAATAGATTTATGATTGATGATAGATTTAGTTAAAATATAACTATTTAAAATATTTACTCTCAGTAAACGATTTCAACCTATGCTCATTTAAGTAACTTGGTGCATAATCCCTTTTCTATTAAACCATAGTGCAAGGACCAATGCCGCGTATCCTAGAGAACCCCAAGCTATTTTTCTAGAATGACCATATGCATATATATCAGGCGTCCTGTTTTCACTCCCTTTGTGGAGCACCTACCCTGGAGGTCATGTAATAACCAATGACCAAAAAAACAAACCAAAAACCCAAACATCCAGGTCGAAATGCCATCCCTGCCTGGAGTGGAGGAGACTCCTCAGACAGATCCCAGGCAGGCATCTCAGCCCAGGCCTGTGCTGGGGAAGCTGGTTCCTGGCTTTGGGCGCAATCTGGAAGCCAGCAAACTGACGCAAGAGTGCAGCTGGCGTTTAGGACTGATGATCTTTTCGCAGCCAGGCTGCCCTTGGACACCCGCTCAGGGAGCCAGGCTAGGAGTCTGCCCAGCGCAGGCGCTGGCAATGGGGCAGCATGCTAGGGCATAGCCCTGCACCCCAGCCAGGGCTGAGGCCCCTGGAGTGAGGGGGCATGGCCGGCGCAGAGAAGGGTCTTTGCTAATTTCCAAAGCTGGAAGTGAGCTCTCAGAGGACTCAGGAGGGAGGGGGGCGGGGGCGGGGCGGGGGCGGCCTGGAGAAGGGGCTTTGCTAATTGCCCAGGCGGGAAAGAGGGGCGCACAGCGCCAGGGTGCTGTGCTTCAGCCCTTTCAGGACTGCAGGACCCACCATACTCGCTGCCCCTGCGCTCCCACGCTCCAGCTTAGCCCCAGAGGCCACGGTGTCCCGTTCTCATTCCTGCCACCTGCTGCCCCTCCCTGCCCCATGGCTTCTCTGGAAGACCCTCTGCTCACAGGTAAAGTGACACCTCGATGCGCCCTCACCTGAAGCAGAAAACGCAGGACAGGACGGGGGGGGGGGGTGGAGTGGTCGGGGCCCAGGCTCCCGCCAACCCCAGGGCACCAGGACCACCCCGGACACCGCGCCACACCCCCTCTGCAGGGCGTCCGGCCAGGACAGTGCCACAGAAGGTACTCCCCCCCCCCCCCCCCCCCCGCCAGCAGGCAGGCTAGCCCACATAGCTCAGCACCCCCACGCGCCTGTCAGAGCCTCCTGCCATTTCCAGGGCACCCAGAACCCAGAGAGTGAGGCCTTGGGTGCTTTCTAGTGACAGATTCAAGGCAATTCTTCGACTTTGGAACTTCAGAGTTAACATAGTTTTCATTTGTGATTATTATTTTTGTGTGGACCATAGCTTTTCTTTTGACCTATGGTTGTTTTCACTCCCGGTTCTGAAGAAGCCCCTAAATCCTAACCCTGTTGAGGACTCAGAAAGCTCTCAGAGCAGCAGTGCTGGGGGACAGTGTGGACACATGGTTTGGTTTCTCCTCTGGCCTGCTTCTGTGGCAGCCCCGCTCTGTCCTCCTCAGACTTCAGAGCAATATCTGAACAAGTGGAGAAGCGACCAGGGGGTCAGGAAGGTGGCCACCGAAGAGTGACTTCTCTGGAGGGTGGCTGAGCTAGCAAGTGAGCATGTTAGTCCAGCTCTGCCTGCATTCAGTATGGAGCTGAACAGGGGCCAGGGAAGGGGAGGAGGAGTAGAGAGCAGGGACTAAGGGACCAAAGAGGAGATTCAGATGAAGGGAAGTAATGGGGAGGAAAGAGAAGAAACTCTAGAAGAAGGCATGTAGAAAGGAAAAGGGATGAAGTGGGCATTGGGAAAGGGCACCACCAGGGAAGGAGAGAGGGGAAGGAAAGTGGGAGGAAAGAGGAAAGGGGAAAGGGAGAAGGGAGGAGTCAACATGCCAGGGCTCCCCCTGCATCTGAAGAAGAGGTGGCTGGTCCAGCTTGTCAAACAGGGTGCTCACTCTTTGGCCCCAGTTTCTGCTCCCAGTGCTACTGGGCTTTTCAAGGAAGGCAGGCTGTCCCTTGGGACCTACTGGAGCCCACTGGAGCCCACAGGAGGGTGGGAGAAATAAGATAACACCGGGTCCTGTCCTGAGCTGCTCCCAGCCACCAGCCTCACCACATGGTGCAAGAGGGACCCCAGAACAAAGGAAGGATACAGGCCAGCATGTCTGCTGGTGGCCCTGGGCACTTAGCTCATCGCAGTGAACCACACCGCCTCCTCAACCCACGCTTTCAAAGCCTCCTTCTTCGTTTCTGGTTTTCATGTCTGTAGGAACATGAGCCAGATCTAACTCATCTCCGACAGACAATTCTGACTCACCCCGTGTCAGATTTTTATGAGTGGCTGTAATACAGTAAGATAGCAATGCTCCAACAAACGGACTGTTTCCTCCCACTTGACCTCAACAGTCTTATACATTTTCTTAGCGAAAACATCTTGTCTCCTTCCATTAAGCTCATAACGTGGTCTAATAGTATACACGCGCCTTCGTTAGATGCAAAGCGATACAGAGGTCCTTTTTTTTTTTTTTTTAAATTTTACAAGGTAAAGTCAGTGAACACATCCAACTTGACGAATACGTCTCTAAAGTGTCAATCCAGGCAAAGCTTTTTCTGCCTACAGTTTGGAGCCTACGTGGTGACATTTTTAAAATGCTTTCAGTCCCTCAGTGAGGCTCTTAGAAGCTAGCCAGGGCTTACTACGTGCCAGGCACTGTGTCAGGTGTTGGAGCTAAAGGGAAGGAGAGCTTGGAGGCTGGCTGGGGAGGGACATCCATGACACAAGGACAGCTAGAAACGGAGGCCAGTGCTAGAAAAGAGAGAGCAGGCTGCATGGAGAGTGTGTACCATGGGGCTTGTGAGCTCACGAATAAGTGGGAGTAACTGGAGTGGGGAGATGGGGGAGAGAAGAGGGTCTATCCATCAATGGGAATCACCTGTGCTTGGAGGCAGGTGCCATGAGAGGTCTCCACAGGAAGAAGGAGGCAGTGTGTTTGAAGGGCAGAGAGATGGGGTAGAACAGGCATCAGTCAGTTGGAAGGGTATGAAGAGACTGATGGGAGGATTATGGGTGCCTTTGGAGGACTGAGAATTTGTTAGAAGATCAGTGCAGATTTCTATGGAGACAAATGCCAGGAACTGATAGGTCTTTGAAAGGTCACTCTGGCTGCCTTTTGACAAAGGGTTTGGTAAAAGCCACTTGCAGGTGTGAACACACCAGGTGGGAGGTGAGTGCAGGAAATCAGGTGAGGGAGCATGGGAACTTGGTCCGGGGGTATATAAGGGAGAATAGCCTTTAAGGAGTTCCACAAATTGGCACCAGCTGTGGCTTCATTACAGAGCTGGAAGGGGGAGGTGGGTGTGTCCTGGAGGTTACAGAAATTACATGAGAAAGGGAAGTCTTTTTAGATCTCTTTTTCAACTAGAGGAACTCTCACCTTATTGATAGAATTCCAGAGTGGGAACCAATGATATGAGGACATCTTTGAAAAGTCTGAATATGTTCTTCGACATCTTTGCAAGTGACGAGGAGACCTTGACCTTAGGAGGCCTTGGCCCTCTTTGTAGCCAAAAAGATTTCACCTACAGATTTGGGTTCTCCCTTTTAAAGTCAAGGAGTCAGTCCTTCCAAAGGACACCTCCTATCATTTTACCCTCTCATCATACCTCACGTGCTGGCATCTCCAAGACCCTCTGTTCCAGGTTGAGAGTATCCACTTTGGCCTGGCTGGTCTTGCCAAGAACACCACCACAGGAAATCTAGAGCCTGTAGTGCTATTAATAACATCATCTAAGACTGTGTTTGCTGCCCTCTTGGCTTCTTCCCACCATGACTCACTGAAGCTTTTAACACATTGTATCCATTAAGCTATAGTTCCCAAAGCTTATCTTCTCTAGTGCCATTAATTTTTAGGGGACCAGGCAAACCTTAAACTTGTCCCCCCTAATTGGATCCCTGTTCCCCCACAATCTATTTGAAAGCCTTTCACCATGATTCTTGAATGAGATCTGAGACCACTGCTGGTACCTAACACTTCTTGGCACCTTGTCTGTTAGGTTCTTGGAAGAGGAGATGGCTATGGAGGTGAGTGGGGATGGGAGTGGGAGGATTTCTCCCTTCACTTCGCTTTTTGTGTTTTCAAATAATGGGTTTTGAGGGGGCGGGAAAGTTTAACCAGACCATTTATTTTCCATCTCCCATCGATAAAATGTTTACCACTCCCCACTGGAAGAATTTAGATCTTTCCTTTGAATCTCCAGGAAAATCTCCCAAACCTAGACCACCACCATGTGGATTCAGCCATCTTCTGATTCACCTCCAGATTGTCTCCTCCTAACTGCTCAAGCC
Organism: Mustela nivalis; assembly: GCF_964662115.1. Classification (NCBI taxonomy): domain Eukaryota; kingdom Metazoa; phylum Chordata; class Mammalia; order Carnivora; family Mustelidae; genus Mustela; species Mustela nivalis. Next base: position 80,041,312 of record NC_139040.1, read on the forward strand.
ACAGGTTAAGGGTGAAATGTTCAATGCCCAAGCAATTAAGTGGGGAACACGTTTATCTAAGCAATTGCATGCTGCTCTCTATCTGCATACAGGGGGTCTCTCCCAAGCCTTTCCAACCTCAGCAAAAGAAGACAAAGCCGCAGCAGTCTGGGGTATATATCATTCATTCATTCCTGTGTTCAACACTCATGGCGGATCCCCACCAAGACAGTGGGAGAGCAAGGACTGGAGAAATCCTGGAAGCTGAAGTCTGAGGAGGATTTCAAATTCAAGTCAGAGATGAAAGAAACATCTGGACTTGGTCCTCAGGTACATGCAGTATTCTGAACTGAGGTTAGAACCAGAGACCATTCTAATGAAAGGCCTCTACAGGTGGGCTCTCACAGGTGGGCTCCAACTCAGTTTCGTGTATATTCATTCATGAAATAGCTCTTTGGGTCAACATGCAGAAGAAAACCATTTCAGAAAACTGACAATGAGGAGAGGAAAGGGAAGCCAGAAGGCTTGTGAATGGGGAGAGAGGAGGAGCCAGGGCAGAAAACCAAGAATCCCTCCCTGCCCTCCTTGTTGCCAGGGAGGTCTGAGGGACTAGTTTCCACCTGGGATCCCAAGTCCAGAACAAAAGCAGCGGGGCCACGGCGGGGGAGGGAAGGGGGTCCTCAGCACGGGCGCATGGGTCTGCGGAAAGATGGGGGCTAGCGTGCCTGCTGGCGAGGGCACCTCGCAAGGCGCTGTCCCCAGCCCGACCCCATGAGGACCCGGGTTTGGCGCAGCGTCCGTGGTGGTCCCGGTGCCCTGGGGTTCGCGGGAGGCTGGGCCTCCACAACCCCCCTCTCCGCCCCCAGGTCGGGTCCGCGCTTTCTGCTCCAGGTGAGGGCGCGGCTAGGTGTCACTTTACCCCTGTGCAGAGGGTGGACCGGAGAAGGCTTGGGGCGGGGAGGGGCAGCAGGAGCGGGATAGCGGAGCCTCACACGGGAGCATATGGGCGGCGAGTCCGGTGGGTCCTGCAGTCCCGACTGGGCCGGAGCACAGCACCGAGGCGCTGCCCGCCCCTCCTCCGCCAGCCCCTCCACCTCCTCCCAGACTCTCAGCCACATCCTCTGTGAGCTCACTACCAGCTTAGGCAATTAGGAAAGCGCCTTCTCCCCGCTGCTCTCGACCCGCCCCCGCCCTCCTCCCTGCTGAGTCCTCCGCGAGCTCACTTTTCGCTTTGGCAATTAGCAAAGCCCCTTCTCTGCCCCGCCTCCGCCCCCTCCCTCCTGAGGCCCCGCCCTGGCTGGGGCGCGGGGGAAAGCCCCGGGGGCTGCAAGCTTTGTCAGCGCTGGCGCTGGGCAGCCTCCTAGCCTGGCTCCTTGAGCGGGTGTCCACCCGTGGCCTGGCTGCAAAAAGATCATCAGTCCTGTTAACCCTGGCTGCACTCTCCCGTCAGTTTGCTGGCTTCCAGATTGCGCCCAAAGCCAGGAACCAGCTTCCCCAGCACAGGCCTGGGCTGAGATGCCTGCCCAGGATCTGTTTGAGCAGTCTACTCATCTCCAGGCAGGGATGGCACTTCCACATGGATGTTTGGGCTTTTTTATTGTTTTTTGGTCATTGGTTATTATTACATGACCTCCAGGGTAGGTGCTCCACAAAGGGAGTGAAAACAGGATGCATGATATACCCCTCACCTCCCATGCTGTCTTTCTCTTAAATAATAAGCACTGGTGAACTATCTTAGATTCTGTACCTTCTCTCCAGCCATGAACCTATCACTGTCTTTAACTCTTGAAAACTTCATTAGACAAATTAATGTGGTGAAGGAAGCAATATGAGAAAGCCTATTAATCTGATGAGCATGGAACTGAACAAACCCTATAGATACTTTCCCTTTGATTTCTAGCCTATCAATACCTACAGTGAGTCACATACACTCAAGATTATTGTTTTTATTGTATACTTCATATATTCATTGATTTTGGACTCGTTATCATTTTGTTGAAGTGTTAAACTATGGTAATAAACAAACTTTTAATTAACTTTTCCTCCTATGATACAAATATAACTTGCACTTGAGCTTTAGCTAATTTTATGTTCTAAAATTGCCAAAACAACATGATCAAGGTTTCTAGATTATTTACTGTATTTTCTACTATGTAATATTGTTCTATCTCTTCTGTATAAAGAAAATGAATGCTTGGGGCTCTTGGGTGGCTCAGTGTGTTAAAGCCTCTGCCTTCTGCTCAGGTCATGATCCCAGAGTCCTGGGATAGAGCCCCACATCAGGCTCTCTGCTCAGCAGGGACCCTGCTTCTCTTCCTTTCTCTCTGCCTGCCTCTCTGTCTACTTGTGATCACTGTCTGTCAAATAAATAAATAAAATCTTTAAAAAAAGAAAATGAATGCTTGATAACTAAATGAATGCTTTACTGAACAAATTAAATATGGCAATAGCATTTTATTTTATCATGCTTCACATATTAAACAATAATATTATATCACTAGTCTCCAAATAATCTACTGGCATAGTCATTTGGAAGCTTTTAGCAAAAGAATTCTTCCTCCTGATTGTAGTATAAAAGCCACAGAAATATACAGAAGACTCCTAGGATAGAAAGTTAAATCCAGTTATCCGTGATGCCTTGAGTAGGACCTGACCTATGTATGTCCTGGGATGCACTAGTAACTGTTACATGTGAAAGGATTATATTTAATATATACAGTTTCATTTACTTCACAAAGGACATATAAATTTGAGATAAAATATTTGATGAATCTATAAAGTCTATATCTATTTGTAACTAATGTGGTAGAATTAAGATGTTAATTTGAAAAAAAAATTCATTGAAACCATACACATATTCAATTGTTTTTATATATATAAACAACATTATTTATTTATTTAAATAGATGCATTGTCAGTAAAATCCATTTACTTATCAATCATAAGGATAATTTTAAGTACTAAGAATAAGAAATATGTGAAAAGATAAGTGTTCAAGAGTGCAGTTTGTGGTAATTAATACAATATGATAGGCTCATAAAAATGATATATTACTTGAACTTAAAAGCTTCTATAATTAAGCGATGACCACTTGAAATTTGTAATTAGTCATGCTGCAGTTTTTCCTTGCACTTATTGCCCTTCCCCAGAAGTTCATTAAGAATTTCTGTGAATGTCCTTATGTTTAATCTCATTCATAGATTCCACTACTGCTCACAAAACAAAGCCAAAAAGAGAGGTAACTCTATGTGGCACTCCATCCACAAGCAATACATTCATAAATAATTAAAAAGCTCTCTACTTCATTTGTTACCCATTCAGCTGATAATTTAAATGAGTAACTGAGGCCATTTTATCAGCACTTTTAATAGAATGCGACTCAGAAACTTCACAGTGTTATTTAAGAAGAAATGCTCACGTGTTAAGGTTTTTATTTTTTTAAATCAACAAAATAATTTTCAAATATTAAAAGCAAATGTCTCCTTTTCCTCCAAGTTTCCTTGCTATGTCAAAGTTACAAATAAATACATTAAAAACGTATTTTGAATAGTAGATAAAAACAAAAGTTTTGAAACTGTCTGTGGGTTGAGTGTCTGGGTTAACTTGTATAAATATCTGAACTCAATGTATTTAGACTTTATTAGATTTTTTTTTAGACTATTTAAAAATACATGCTCAGATAATGACAACATTATTTTATTCATTTTAATAAATAAATTATTTTATTTAATTATGTTTAGATATTTATTTATTAAATTAATGATTTAATATTTAATAATCTAAATTTGAAATATTTTAAATTCTAAAAATATTTATTTAATTAAATTGATATATTTAATATAAATATTTAATAAATTATTTAATCATTATTATAATTATGCAATACATTATGTATTGTTTAATAATTGCATTTTAATAAATAAATAAATGTATTATTTACATTATATTATTTTATTTTATTTAGTTGACAAAGAGAGGGAGAACGCAAGCAAAGGGAGCTGCAGGCAGAAGGAGAGGGAGAAGTAGGCTCCCAGTTGAGTAGAAAGTTCAACCTGGGGTTCCATCCCAGGACCTTGGGATCACAACCTGAGTCGAAGGCAGATGCTTAACTGACTGAGCCATCCAGATGCCCAAGGCTTTGTATTCTTCGCTTCTAAATATTGATGCTCCTTCATCTCTGAAGTTAGTAAATTGATGTTGAGTATTCATATCAAAGAATTGATAGTAGCTGTTAAACAGAAACATGTAATTTAGGGGAAAAAAAGAGCAGAAGGAAGAGAAAGGCCAAAAGTCAAAAGCACATTAATATAAAATTTAATTAGATAAAAAAGCTGATATTCCTGAAGGGGGCTAATAAAAGAGCTGCAAAGAGCTGATAGGATTAGGAAAATTGTCCACTCCTGGTCATTTCATAATTTTAAACTATTCCTTATTAATAAATATACTTAGTTCCAGAAACACAATCACATAAGAACATTTCCACCAGGTTTCCTCTAACAGCATTTACAAATTAGACGTTCAAACAATGCAGTTCATTACATGTTGCATCTGTATCTTAAAGTTTAAACACTTTCTGTGACACATTTTCTAACAATTAAAATTTAAAAAAAAAATATATATATACATATATATCTATGTATATATATATATATACCTTATCCCTAAATGGAAAAAATATATATAGAGAGAGAGAAACCTTATCCCTAAATGAAACCTTTCTTTGTTTATTAGCTTAAATAGGTAAATTAGCAACAACAACAACAACAAACAGCTAATATTATAGAGGTAGGAACAATTGACCTTTTCATTCATTGCTATTTTCTAAAAATTCCTATTTTATTTTTTTCTCAAGTCTGTCATAATAATTTTCTAAGTCTCCTGCCTTATTCAATTTTTTTCTTTTAGTGGAAATCTCTATTTCATATTTATTTTCTCTTCCTCCACTCTTTGCTCTAATAATTCAATGTATTATTAGATTTTCTGTTTTTCTCTTTATCCAGATATATCTTTTCTTTCTTTCTTTCTTTTTTAAATAATTTGATTTGCTGGCATTTTACATCAGTACATGCTTTCTTATGGATGTTAGAAATGTCTGTGGAACTACTAGAAGAATAAACTTTTTTACCTTTAAGAAGTTTACAGTCTAGAGTGCCTGGGTGGCTCAGTTGGTTAAGTGTCTTCCTTCAGCTTAGGTCATGATGCCAGGGTACTAGGATCCAGTCCTGCATCAGCTACCTGCTCAGCAAGGAGTCTGGTTCTTCCTCTCCCTCTGCCCCTCCCTCTCTCTCTCTAATAAATAAATAAAATCTTAAAAAAAAAAAGACTTACTGAAATCTGAGACTGAATTACTAAATTCAGTCTTAATAGAAGACAGCTAAACAAAGCAATGATCACAACTGGAAAATTTAGCGAGATCATGGTTGAACATTTTTGGTTGACACAGGACCTCTTTCAGTAACAACTTTCCCTAAATATCAATTTCTTTTAAGGCAAAAAATTTTGACAAGAAATCCAGATCCTTCTGATCATTTTCATATCAATTTAAGGTGACATCCTCAGAGTATATAATCAAATATGTAATTATTCTATCTGTTGCCTTGTATATTGCCTGTATCTTTTTCAGACTCAAAGTTCCATTGAGGTAGAGTTTTTTTTTTTAAAGCAGAGATTTTTAAAGTGTTTGATATATACAAGATGCTTAATAAGTGTTTACAAAGCCTATGTATTACAGAAGCCTTAAACAGGCTTTAAAATAATGTAGGTGATATTAGTGGTCATATCAAACAATTTTTAGGTTTCAGTCATGTAAATAACTACATTTCTCAGAGACAGAGAAACATACAAATGGTCTGGGTCCAGTAGGATAATGCTAGCATGTGTTGTAAATTCTCTTATATGACCTTATTCTTGCAAGAATTGATTATGTGGCAGAAAAAAAGGTATCACTATCTTATACTTTATTATTTAAAGAGATTTATGGAAGTCTTAATTTCTTACACTACCCCTTTGTTTCAGTGGACCCAATTTCTGTGGTAATGGTGAGAGGAAAGTAGGCAATTTAGGCAGCAGCAAAAATCTCCTACAAGGCACTATAAAATAAGGCTTGTTCTAGATCATGGGTCTGTCCAAAGGGGAATGTTAAGGGGTAGAATGGATGATGGATGCATTGTAGACTTATAACTTTAAGATTAATACTGTTATGCCCCAATAATGGGTCTATGATTAAAGGAGCGAGACTGATGTAAAGCAAAGGTCAAGCAAAGCTTTATTTCATGCCAAGCATCAAGAATCTAACCGAACGTTCGGGGCCACACCTCTTATGAGAGAAGACAACCCTTTGCTGTTTCACAGTCTAGCTTTTAAGGGCAAAGGCCATGCAGTCAGGCCTGGCCACGCACAGGTGACCAATGAGATTTTAACACACACAGGAAACGCCACAGTGAGGCTAGATGACCAATTGAGGTTCAATTTACCCTAGTATAGACATTTGACCCAGCCTATTACACCTTGATTAGGATTGGTGCAAAAAAGTTTCCCAAAGGGCGGAGGAGTGGGGCATACTCCTTAGTATCTAGGGCGACAATATGCAAACACCGCCCCCCTCCCGCTGATTGATGTCTCCACCTGGCCTGACCCACCCTTGTATATGGGCTTTGTTACCTGGAGCTGATTTCCAGGACTTGTTTTTAAGTGAATCCCCTGGGGGAAGGGGAGCAAGGACAGTTTAAGGGTTAACCTCAATGAAAGCCTCTTGCTAAAATATAAAAATATAAAGTAGGTCCTTACATTACAACAACTCAGTAGGGAAAGTCCCAGTGTGGTGATAAAAGAAGTGAGGTAACTTGCATTGAACATTTTTTTTTAAAACGTGTAAGTTGTATTTTTCCGTGCCATGACATCATACCTTATCTTCATCTCTGTCTACTAGTTTAAAACTAGTTAAACAAATTCAACAACTTTTTAAAAAATATTTTATTTATTTATTTAAGAGCAAAAGCCAGAGAGTTAGAGAGAGAGCATGAGCAATATGGGGCTCGATCCCAGGACTCTTGAGATCCTGATCTGAGACAAAGGCAGACACTTAACTGACTAAGCAAATGAGACTCCCACAAACTCAACAATTTTATAAAATTTTTATTTGTTGGGGTGCCTGGCTGGAACAGTCAGTAAAATATGTAAATATTTATCTTGGGGTTGTACGTTTGAAATCCACCTTGGGTGTAGAGGTTTTATTTAAAAATAAAATCTTTAAAAAAATTTTTTTTCATTTTTTTATTTAAGCCATTGTATGGCAGTGTTGATCACTATATTGTACACCTGAAACTAATATTAACCTTATTTTAACTAACTACAATTTAAATAAAAACTTTAAAAATAAAATAAAAATAATAATCATAAAAATAAAAAAGAGGAAAAATTATTTGGCAGGAAATTTTCTTAATTGCATTATTATTTATTATTATCATAGTCTGTGTGTGTCGGTGGGAAGTGGCTGTGAAAGACCCCTGCCCTGGAAAGTCCCCTCCCCTGGAAGATAGATAGGATAACTAACCGCTTGTTTGCTTTTCTGTGAACCGCTGGCTTTTAGGCGTAGATTAGGTTATTAATTGCGTGATTAATTGCTCTTTTGCCCTTCTGTAACTGTTTGGCTTATAGAAATAATAGAAGACGCCATGATGGCATTCCTACCTTCCCCCTTCTTGTTCCCCCTCCCTGCCTCTCTCCTCCCACGCACGGGCCCTCAGAACCAATCAGCTTGTTCCCCCTTCCCGCCTCTCTCTTCCGCGCGAGCGGGTCCCCAAAGCCAATCAGCAAACTCCACATATGCCTTTTTCAAAAGTTCTAACTGTCAACCAATCAGTTGCGTCCCACCCAAAACTTGTTTGCACCTGTCTATAAAAATCCTGCACCACCCCAGCCAGGTGTGCTCAGCTAGCAGGAGCTGCTGACCACCCGCAGGCGCGCGCTGACCACCCGCAGGCGCCTGCGTAACAATAAAGAACCTCTTGCTGATTGCATCCAGTGGCAGTGTTGGATTCTTGGGTAAGGGGATCCGCGGGTCTTTCATTTGGAGGTCCCACCGAGATCATCGGACTCCTGCCCATGGATCCAACTGACTCCCACCGGGAGGTAAGCTGGCCAGCATTCTTGTCTCCTGTTTCGTGCTCTTGTTTGTCTCTCGTCTTGTGAGGCCTCTGTTCTGCCTGTTCTGCGGGTAGCAGTATAGGACTGTACAACAGCGCGCGTTGTTGCTCTGTATTCTGTAGGCAGCTTGAGAAGGAGTTGACGAACTCGGACTTCTCCCCTGCCACCCTGGGGGACGCCCCAGGGATCTGTCCGCCACAGAGGAGCCTTTTGGTTCCCCTGGGCTGGTTCTGTCCGCCGCAGAGGAGCCTTTTGGTTCCCCTGGGCTGGTTCTGTCCGCCGCAGAGGAGCCTTTTGGTTCCCCTGGGCTGGTTCTGTCCGCCGCAGAGGAGCCTTTTGGTTCCCCTGGGCTGGTTCTGTCCGCCACAGGGAGACCTCGTGGTTCCCCTGGGCTGGTTCTGTCCGCCAAAGGGAGACCTCGTGGTTCCCCTAGGCCGGTTGAATTTGTATTTTCGGTTTTGTACCGAAATCGCGCAGCGCCTTCTTGTTAATTGTTTTGTGTGTCTTGCTTATTGTCCTTGGTGTTTTCTTTGACTCCGAATGGAGGCCAACAATGTATGTCTTCATGCATGTCTCCATGTTATGTCTTTAAATGTGGATATATGTTCCTTGTACTGGTCATGAAGGTTACATTCTGTTTAAGGGGACTCTGGCTTTATTTCTCTCTGTTTCTCCTAATAGATGTGGGGGGCTTCTCCCTCACTCAGTTCCCATGTAAATGGCTATGACTGGAGCCAACTGGGGTTGGTCTAACTCGAGACAGAGACCATAAGGAATATTCCCAAGCAGCTGCCGAAACTCTTTGTTTCGGGGAAGTTTCCTTGTGTTCTCTGGCCTGACTTGGACTGCCTAACCCCTCCCCCCTTGCTGGTGGGAAAGCATGGCCTCTGCTCCTCTGTTGGGGCTTATGAGCTCTGAAACCGGGAATCTTTTCTCTGCCTCCTGGCAGCACTTTGTTTCCTCTGTTTTCCCCTTCTCTTTCTGTACCGTACCAACGTGTGTGCAGCCTGCATGACTGGCCTCTAGATCATGCACCACGGCTCCTTCTCTTTTCACTGTCAAGGAGCAAGAAGAGCCCCCCCCCTGGACCTAACACCCCCACTCCAGATCTTCCCACGCATGTCTCAGGTAAACATTCAAAGTGGAGTGGGCCCAGGTGGAACGTAAATCACTATTGGAACTAAGTTAAGTTTGTTGGTTTAATTAAGACCTGTCTTTTAAGTTAGCAGTAAATGTGAAACTTCAAAATTTACTGAAGGTCAAATAAGCTTGTGTTACTTGTTAAAATTTGTTAGCAAAGAAATGACAAAACTGATGGTTAATTGTCTGTCTCAAAGTTCTAATGGGTAATTGCTGAAGTAGCTTTCAAAGTCTTTGGTAACCTGAAAGTTTTAAAGTTTTGCTTGGATGACAAATGGAATTGAATTGTGGACATCTAGGTCTTAACCAAACAGGATAAAATGCTAAGTCATAAATTACTGAATGTAGGTTTGTGCTTTTGACTTCTTACTGCAAAGAAACTAAGAGTATTTAAATCTGCTGGTAAGCTTGTTTTCCACTTAACTGATTCATAAATTTGCCACCTGAAGAATTCTGTTGTAACAGTTCACAATTGGTTAATAACTAAAGGTGTTTCTAAGAATACAAAGTTCTGCTTAGTGTAACTAAGATTCATGGAAATAAAAGGAAACTCTGTATGTAGGAAAATAGGAGATATGTAGGAAAGATTTAAGGAATGGGAATACATTTTGTTGAAGGTAAAGAAAGATAATTTTGTCCTAAATGAAATGGTTGTTTAGAAGGAAGTGGCTTGGGACAAAACCTGAATGCAAAGGAAAGTTGTAGAAGGTTTGTGAAGGGAAATCTTCAGAAAAGGAATTTTATCTATGGTCAAGAATGGATTAAGATTGAAATGAATGGGTTTTAAAGGTACATTGGTACAAGACTGAAATTCTCTGTTCAAAAGGACAATGTTTTCTTAGATCAATCTATCTGCTGTTAAGAAAATGTAAATGGTTTTTTCTTTGCCTGCCCAGAAAAACGAGTTTCTATGTTCAGTTTTATCAGGTGTTTAACATCCCTAATTATATTTAGGCATGTGCTTTAAAACTTTCTAAGATTTTAGCAAATGTTGACAAGATTTAAGTTGTAAATCTCTTTAACTCAGGCTTTTCCTTGGTATGTGAAGTTGCTCATGAAGTACTACTGAACCAATGATAAACCTTGGGTTACATTTGGGAAAATGCTATAACTATTCTAGAGATTCTACGCACTTCCTAAAGTTTTAACGTTTTGAGAGATCATCGCTTGATACTGTAATTATGGAAAAGTTATGTATCACAGAAATAACCTGATTTCCTTGCAGCTAAATTGTAAACTCCCGTGTCTCTTTAGCTCTAACCGTATCCATTCTGAGTTTTTGTCATTTATAATTGTTTTAATTCTCTTGTAAAATGAGTTTTATCTTCAAGGAGATTCCTATAAAGGACTTTTACAGATATTTGATATGCTTGAAAATCCTAAAACTGAAATGGGTAAGAATTTCCAAAACTGACTAAAGCCGCATTCACCAGAATTAGTAATATGGGACTAAATGAACTAAAAGATGATAATGTTATGTCTCTTAATGTTTTATCTTACTTTGAACATTGCTGGTTCTCTCTAATGTTTGCTCTTCCAGACTAGAGATACTTCCTCCTAGTTATCTATAACTTATAGAGATGTAAAAGTGCTCATTTGTAAAAGTGCTCAAGGCATTCAAATTTTCTCTCTATCTGAACCCTCTGAAACCAAAAGGTCTTAGTAAGTATTCTTTCTTCCATGGCAATCAGTCATTTGCATAAGTTCAATAAGAATCTGTTCTCCTTGTAACAGGAAAGAATTGGAAACTGGTTATTTTACCAAGGCTTTGACTGGAATGTCATATTTGAGAAAGACATGCATAGACTCAGATATGACCAGACAGCTTTAAGGAACTAAGGTTGACTTTATGAAACCTGGAGCCGTAAAGCCCCTTGGGACTGTTGGCCTGATACCTTGCTTACAGAGTTCCCAGCAGCCCCACCAGGTGAGTAAAGAATGTCACTCCTTGGTAGGTGCAGTCTCGGGAAGAGGAATTCGCCCAAAGGCATTGCAGGCATGCCTCACGGCAAGTACAGGGCTTGGCTTCTGGCCCGGAGAGGCTACTAAAAGTTCAACCTAGAGATTCCTTATACAAAGTTCCAGCAAAGCAGATTCTAAAAGATCTATTGATCACAGTCACTGTTCTTGCTGAGCTTATGTAAATAATTAGGCCAAGTTTGTTAAAACTGGACTTGTTTCACAAGTGAATTAGTCCTGATTTGGCTATCTCTGGAAATGAGGGTTATTTTAGAGAGAAAAATTGTTTTAGTAACACACCTTTATGAATGTTAAATTCTAGATTTGATTGTCTTTAAATGTTTACCTAAGCTAAACAATTTGAGGTAAACTTCAGAGAAGTTGTACAATCACTTCTTTAGTCAATCTTACTGTTTTGTGGGGATATTAGCAGACCCCACGGCACATGATGAAATAACTGGAATAATGAAATTGTCTAAAAGCCAGCATACCGCACTCCATAGGATTAACTATGGACTTGTGGAGATAATGGATGACCCTACTTTCTTTATGAGTGGATTGGATGATCCATGAGGGACTCCCCTTATCTTTTGACAAGTTTTCTCCCACTTGACAATGATCCTCTGTAATCAGGATATTGTTAAGGCTGGACCACTCAAAGGTCGTCTTATTGGTTTCATCCCTTAGTCATATTTATCCTAGAGGCCACCTCTGTTGAGGTGCAATTGCAAACAGATGCTTTAGCTAAGCATGGAACAGCCCTCCTATAAAGGAGCCTCAAAGCTCACTATGGAACAGTCCCTGACTGTAATGACTTCACATCAGGTCCAGATTTGTCTTAGAAGCCAAAGGCCACCAATGGATGATGGAGGCCAACTTATTAAATACTGGGCTACATTAACAGATATGCCAGAAATAAAACTTGTCAAACTTTAAACCTAGTTACCTGTATGCCCGAACCTAACCACTGTACTTCTTTCTCTATAGAGCAAAAATGTTCAAAAGTTATTGATCTTGCTTACTCTATTTGTCCAGATTTAAGATGCCCCTGTTAAAAATATGAATGACAGTTGGTTTTCTGATGACAGTAGTTTTCATAGAAAAAAATAAGAAAAGCTAGGTGTGCCATAGTGCTCACTAGCACTTTGCAATTGCCAAAGTCTAAGAATTAACATTTATACTGACTCCAAATATGCTTTCCTGGTACTACATGCCCATGGAGCTATTTGGAAGGAAAGGGGATTGCTATCAAGCCATAACTCCCCAATCCAATATGGGCCTAAGTTCCAAAACCCTCCTCATCGCTATACTAAGGATGGCATATATCAAATCTGGGATATACATCTGTGACTTACACCCATGATTGGACAGCTCAGTCAAAAGGCAGTTTTATGCTGGGAACAAAAGAATCATACGAGTAATACTTGGGCAAATAACACACAGTATCGAGGATGGCTATCATTAGAAATGTGTTCCCAAATAATAGTACTCCAGGCTACTGACTGGTTTGCTACTGATTGGGCAAGGTGACCTGGCATCAGATGGCCAGCTCCAAATGGAACCCACTGGATATGTGGAACCAACCTGCGGCCCTGGCTTCCTCCCGGGTGGATAGGTCGCTGTACTTTAGGATTTGCCTGGATTCATGGGCGCATTACTAAAACCATCACAACTCCAGCTAATCTCCCCAACTTGAAACAAAGATGGACACAATCTGTTTTTAGATGAGCTACCTAGATGATCTCCGGCTAGCTGAAGCAGTCTCAGCTTGCTACTTCTCCACCATCTTGACTCCTCCCCACAATCTGTTTTTAAATGGTGTGATCACTTAGCATCCATCTTTGTTCCATCTGCGGGACTAGAGAATGTCATGTGGCATGTAGAAGCCCTTAATAAATATACTACAAAGGCACTCAATGATTCACTAAATGGCATCTCCCTACTTAATACCGAAGTGTCACAGACACGCAGGGAAGTCCTACAAAATAGGATGGCTTTAGATGTCCTTACAGCAGCCCAGGGTGGCACATGTGCAATTATCAAGACAGAATGTTGCGTATACATCCCAGACTATCACAAAAATGTCACAGGAATAATAAAGGATATGAACACCCAGATTAAGGCCCTACAAGATCCTTCTCTCTCAGTAAATGGTTAAGTTCCTAATTTGAAGGAGGACTATGGCCGAATCTTTTTCGGGCTTTTCATTCTTATCGCCTTATTAATCTTAATATGTTACTTTGTTCCATGTTTCTCTACTTGGTGCCGAGACTCCATTGCTAAAAGGACTTCGCCACGACAGACGATCCTTGTCGCGCGCAAGGACGCCTCTTCACTGTCAGCGCTGGATTCAGCTGCCTCCACCTTTGTAACTCCCTTATGTTCCTACCCTGATCAATATTGACCCAAGCAGGCAGGGACAGCTCTACGCCCCTATTCAGCACGAAGAAGTTACAGAAGATGAGACCTTCCACCTTCAACCCCCTTAAAGATTTCAGGGTCAAGATTGTTCAGGGGGAAATGAAGGAGCAGGAGGCTGGTTGAGGATGGAGAAGGGGCTAATGCCTTGCACCCCTCTCCACCCTTCTCCACCGCGAAAACTGGTTCAACAGATTGCCTTGGCTTACTACTTTGTTGTCATCTATAACGGGCCCTCTCATCATTCTGTTATTAATTCTAACTTATGGTCCTTGTGTCTTAAACAGGCTAGTACAGTTCATTAAAGATCGCCTGTCTGTTGTTCAGACAATGGTACTGACACAGCAATACCAACTCCTCAAACAAACAGAGCCCCGGACTAGCTCAATGGAAGGGCAGGACATGCAAGAACAAGACAAATGGATAGAAGATTCTATCCATGATAAAGAAAAAGGGGGGAATGAAAGACCCCTGCCCTGGAAAGTCCCCTCCCCTGGAAGATAGATAGGATAACTAACCGCTTGTTTGCTTTTCTGTGAACCGCTGGCTTTTAGGCGTAGATTAGGTTATTAATTGCGTGATTAATTGCTCTTTTGCCCTTCTGTAACTGTTTGGCTTATAGAAATAATAGAAGACGCCATGATGGCATTCCTACCTTCCCCCTTCTTGTTCCCCCTCCCTGCCTCTCTCCTCCCACGCACGGGCCCTCAGAACCAATCAGCTTGTTCCCCCTTCCCGCCTCTCTCTTCCGCGCGAGCGGGTCCCCAAAGCCAATCAGCAAACTCCACATATGCCTTTTTCAAAAGTTCTAACTGTCAACCAATCAGTTGCGTCCCACCCAAAACTTGTTTGCACCTGTCTATAAAAATCCTGCACCACCCCAGCCAGGTGTGCTCAGCTAGCAGGAGCTGCTGACCACCCGCAGGCGCGCGCTGACCACCCGCAGGCGCCTGCGTAACAATAAAGAACCTCTTGCTGATTGCATCCAGTGGCAGTGTTGGATTCTTGGGTAAGGGGATCCGCGGGTCTTTCAGCTGGTATTACAGTGAGTTCCATATCTGTGTTACACTGAGGTCCATGTCTGTAGTCAGTCTTTTTTTTGTTTTAGTTTATTTTCAGGGATCCAAAATTCATTGTTTATGCACCACACCCAGTGCTTCATGTAAAAAATTCCCTCCTTAATACCCACCACTGGGCTCACCCAACCACCTGCCACCCTCCTCTTCAAAACCCTCAGTTTGTTTCTCAGAGTCCACAGTCTCTCATGGTTTGTCTCTCCCTCCGATTTCCCCCAGCACACTTCTCTCCATCTCCCAGTGTCCTCCACGTTATTCCTCATGTATTGAGTCTTATAAAAACTTTTATTTCTTTCCCTATTCTGCTTTGCATATGCTTACCTTAGATGTTAAAATGTTATAAACCTCTCCTGCCTGGTCCATTTTCTCTCTCTTCTCTCATGATTTCTCATGCTCTCCCTGCCAACCCCACATGCCTTACAATATCTGGATATGACTAATTTCTTCTTGAGCTACTTTATTCTACTCTGCCATATGGTTGCCCTTCCCTCTTCTGTACCATACCTTCTATCCCCTGCATTTGTGCTTTAACAATACCTAATTCTTTTCACTACATCTGTATCTTTGAGGTCAATACTCAGTAGTGCAATCGCTGGGTCATACGCTAGCTCTATTTTACTGGAAAGAAGGGCCATATGCACCCCAGTGTTCATAGCAGCAATGTCCACTATAGCCATTCTGTTGAAAGAGCCAAGATCCCCTACAACAGACAAACGGATAAAGAAGATGTGATCCAAGGATACAAAGGAATATCACTCAGCCATCAGAAAGGATGAATACCCAACTTTTGCATCAACATGGATGGGACTGGAGGAGATTATGTTAAGTGAAATAAGTCAAGCAGTGAAAGTCAATCATCATATGGTTTCACTTATTTGTGGAACCTAAGGATAGCATGGAGGACATTAGGAGAAGGAAAGGAAAAATGAAGTGGGGGGATTGGAGGGGGAAATGAAACATGAAAAACTATGGACTCCAAGAAACAAACTGAGGGCTTTAAAGATGAGAAGGATGTGGGGATGGGTGAGCCTGGTGATGGGTATTAAGGAGGGCACATATTGCATGGGGCACTGGGTGTTTTACACAAACAATGAATCATGGAACACTACTTCAAAAACTAATGATGTATTGTATGGTAACTAACATAACATAATTAAAAAAAAAAAAAGGAGGGGGACAATACCTAACACTCAATCTTTGCTAGTTTCTTGTTTACCTCCTTTTAAGAGTAAACTCATTAGTGTTTTTTTTTTTTTTGGTTTGTTTTTTTTTTTTTTGTCTCAACTAAAAGAAGAAAAATAATACACATTATTTTGAAAACTTTTTGAACAGTGTACAAACGTTAGTCAAGTCCACAATGTCTCATCTCTTCTTCCTCCTAACATGGCTAAGTTGAAAAACCCTTTATCTGAGAAAAGATCATTCTCCAGCCACCTTGTGTAAGATTTTGGCTTTAGGTTAGATTATCCTTTCTTTCCTTTTCTGAAAATAAGTTGAAAATATTAATAGCCTCAGTTTCTTCTTCCAAAATATGACTGCTTCTTTACCAAGTGCAAAAGCAACCCATTTTGACCATAGTAAACAGCTTGGACCTACTTTTTTTGGCTCACTGTTTTAGTGAGACAAGTGGAGTGAAGATGACACACCATTTCCAAATGTATTAATAATTGGTAGACCATACTTCTAAATTGAAGAGTTGTTGCCATTAAACTACAACCAGACTCGCTATAATTACAGAGGTAAATTCTTTATATTTACTATATTTGAAATTACCATATAATACCAAAATAAAATTATGATTATGTGAAGAGTCTGTAATATTAAGAAGATGACTTTGAAATGATTGCTTATCTAAATGAAATTTCCCATTTTATAATCTTGTATAAGCTTCCGTTGTCATTTCCTATTTAAAATCTATTAGAAGGCACTCTTATTTTCCCTTAAGTGGGAAGTCAAATGTGGAACAAATTCATCCCAAAGGAACTGATTCTATGTTCCACTGAAGACCAGGTGGCTTCCATGTGGCATTTTGCTTCTTGCATATTGTTCATCTCCTACAACAAATGGGGGTATGCTCTTTATTAAACTAATTCAACTCAATTAGAGACATTGTCTTCAAGGGATAACATCATAGAGACTAGAATCAGCATCATACTTTTGGGAAAATTGGGCCCAGGATTTTTGTTTTGTTTTGTTTTAAGATTTTATTTATTTATTTGACAGACAGAGACCACAAGTAGGCAAATAGCGGGGGTGGGGGGGGAAGCAGGCTCCCTGCTGAACAGAGAGCCTGATGCAGAGCTCGATCCCAGGATTCTGAGATCATGGCCTGAGCCGAAGGCAGAGGCTTAACCCACTGAGCTACCCAGGTGCCCCTGGGCCCAGGTTTTGATGGCTTCTTTCCTCAATCTTATAAAACCTATTTGAACTCTACTGGATGCCAGAACTGCTTAAAAATATTTGGTCCCTTGTAATTTTAACCTTCCAGTATTCAATGCACCTGATCCATGTAATATCCTATAGTATTTTTGTCAAATCAAGACTCTCAAAGTGTGTTTCTTGGGAGACACTTTTCAATTGGTTCCTTACATTTCTGCATTTATTATTTGTTCTAGGCCATCCTTTGAAGATGGTTGTATTGAATAGACTTGGAAGACAGAGATAGTATCTTTTTTTTTTAACTTAACCTGTTGTGTTTGCAAATATTTTCTGCCTCTGTTTTGATTCTTCTTGTGGGAACTGAGGCTCAGAACTGATATATAACTCCCACCCCTACACACACACACACACACACACACACACAAACACACAAACACACACACAAATACTGTTAATATTCTGGCTACCTCTATTGCTGTGAATAATAAACTATATTATTTCTGAACCATGAGTCTGCGTCTTCTATCAACACCCAAGAAACTACGGCAGACTTATACACCAGCTTTCAAATAAGGGAAAATAATCTCAGATGCTTTATATTTTTTGATAGTGTTACCTACTTCTGAACATATGACTGAACACATATAAAGCTGGAGCCATGACCATTTAGAGCTTCTTCTGTGGAAGAACTATGCATTCACTAGTAAACAAAAGTAGTTTCATCTTTTTTTTTTCTTCCTCCTGGACACCATTTCCTCTCTCACACTGTTGCTCAAATTGGATGGAGTCTAAGGTCCTTTGAGGAAATTTTTTTTAATGATTCAAAATAAAATAGGAAGAGTCTAAAGTGCTAAAAATACTTCTAGATAAAAGGTATAAGATAATGCCAGAAAGGATAGTAATTTTATCTAACAACTGCCTGTTCACCCCTTTTTTGTTCATTAACTAATCTCCAAATTCCTGACTAAATCCCTTTTGTAAGCCAGAATGTGAGCTAAAAACTGGGATTTTAAAAAATTTTCATTTGAAATCCAGTTAGTTAACATATATGGTTGTATTAGTTTCATGTGTACAATATAACATATAGCACTCAGTGCTCATCATGACAAGTGCTCTAATTAACCCCCATCACTTATTTAATCCATCACTCCTTTCAGATACCGTCAAGTAACCATCAGTTTGTTCTCTGTAATAAAATGTCTGTTTCTTGCTTTGTTTCTCTTTCTATGTCTTATTATTTCCCCTTTGCTTGTTTGTTTTGTTTCTTTTATTCCATATATGAGTAAAGGTATTTGTCTTTCTCTGACTGACTTATTTCACTTTTAGCATTATACTGTCTAGTTCCAACCATGTTATTGCAAATGGCAAGATTTCAGTCTTTTTTATGGCAGAATAATATTCCATTGTATATAGATACCACTTATTCTTTATTCATCAATTGATGGATACTTGGGCGCTTTCCATATTTTAGCTTTATAAATAATGCTGCTATAAACATAGGGGTGCTAGCATCCCTTTGAATAAGTTTTCTTATATTCATTGGGTAAATACACACCAACAGGTTTGTTGGATCACAAAGGACTTCTATTTTTAAATTTTATGAAAATTCCATACTGTTTTCAAATATGGCTGTATCAGTTTGAATCACCACCAACAGTTCACAATTGTTACTTTTTCTTTTTTTTTTTTTAAGATTTTATCCATTTGACAGAGAGAGATCACAAGTAGAGAGAGAGAGAGGAGGGAGCAGGCTCCATGCCTGGCAGAGAGCCTGATGTGGGACTTGATCCCAGGACCCTGAGATCATGACCTGAGCTGAAGGCAGAGGCTTAACCCACTGAGCCACCCAGGCAGCCCCCACAAGTGTTACTTTTTCACATCCTCTCCAACACCTTTTGTTTCTTGTAGTGTTGATTTTAGCCATTCTGACAGGTGTGAGGTGGTATCTCTTTCTAGTTTTGCTTTGCAATTTCCTGATGATACATGATGATGGCCATCTTTTCATGTATCTACAGAACATTTGAATGTGTTCTTTGGGGAAACACTTGTTCATGTCTTCTATCCATGTTTTTATTGGATTATTTGTTTTTGGATGTTGACTAAAAACTGGATATTAAGTAACACACAAGACAGGTTTCCTTGAGCTTAAATTTTATTTGCATGAGTATCATTAACAGGAAAAAATATGCATATGTGTATGTACAAGTGTGTTTATGTATACATCTATCTATCTATCCTCTATCCCCTGTCTTCTAATTGTGGTAAATCCTGTAAGGTGGGGAATGGGATAGCCTGAAGAAATATGCTGCTGGATATGCTGGGTAAGCAGATTTAATTGCACTCAGATGCATTGGATATAAGTGAATCACTCAAATGAGTTATTTAATATTATATAGAAACAAATTAAAAGTTTATGCAGTTGAAAATAATAGGTAGTTAAAATAATTTTTTTGTTTGTTGTTTTTGTGTCTTTTTTTGTTTATATATACTATGGTGTGAATGTTTATGTCTTCCAAAATCATATTATGAAATCTCACTCTGGAAGTGCTAGCATTAAAAAATAGGGGACTTTGGGAGGTGATTAGGTCATAAGTGGGATTACAGTCCTTTTAAAGAAGACCCCAGAGAGTTCTCTTGCTTCATTCATCATGTACGTTTACAGTGAGAAGATAGCCATCTATGAGGAAGTGGGCTCTCCCTGGATCTGCCCATTCCTTAATCTTGAACTTCTCTGTTCTAGAACTGTGAGAAATAAATTCCTGTTCTTTATAAGCTATTAAGTCTATATCATGTCCGTTATAGCAGCCTGCATGCAGAAGGACACTATGACCTAAAATGAGAGCAATAAATATAAAGTTTCAGTAAAGTCAGTTGGTACAATGTTTTTTTTACTTAGAGAAGACATGCTGCTTCATGTTAAACCTTGATATTGTATATGTTTCTTGAAGGGCCACTTCTTACTCCTTTGTGTGTTTTCCACAAAGTCCAGGATGATGCCTTACATAAAGGTAATATTTTATAAATACTGTTGGAAATATATACTTCTCTAAAATCTTATTTTGCCTACAGATTACTTGGATCCACTTTGCCTTGTGTAGAATATTTAAAATATATTAAGAACAGAATGTCTCTCTAAATAACATTTAGAATCATCATTAGTTTATGACTCCTGACTCATTTGTTTATGCAGTGATACTTACTGCAAGAACACTGAAGTTTGTAATATAATTTTGAATTAATCACCAAGCTAGTTTATTTTAACTTATGAAAAAATAATTTCTCATGTTGGTTTAATTCTGCTCTTATGTTATGGTCATGACATTTTCATTAAAATAAAGTAGAAAATAGAAGTAAATAATAAATGAAAAATAAAAATTAAAAAATAAAAAAATAAAAGCAAATCTCTTGTGAAATGTTACACTTTTCTTACTTATTTTGTTTTGCTTTTCCTCTACCATGCTGGCAAAGCCGTATGTTGCAGATAGGTACAATTTTCTAGGTGCTAGGTTTGTTACTTTTGCTAAAATTTTCAAAATATAAGGAGTTGAATAGTCATGGATTGTTTATTAAACTCCTTATCTACACATATAAAAATAAAACAATGATGGTGACCTGGGTATTTCTAAAATTGTATTCTGTTTTTCCATATTATGGTTTACAATGTAATTAATAAAGATTCTGCATATATTAACATCCATCCCCTTCTATCTCATCTGTATGTCCATACAGAGCATGTATGATTTCTATTCATTGCTATGTTGTGGTGAAGAGATTGTCTGAAGTAGCCTATATTTATGCAGGTAGATCTTAAGCTACGGTGCTCTTGTTTATTTACTTGTTCATGATCAGTATGTCTGAAAGATGGTAACTATTGCATCAGGTGTGATGATTAAAAAATATTATTGGTGCCTGATACACTGTGATGAAATAGGTAAGTCGATTCATAATTTGTTAATTAAATTAGAAAAGAAATTCCTTTGGATTTGTTCTTTATTAAGAGTTTTTTTTTTTTTTAATGAATGCCTTGGGATGTTTTTTGTGTAATATATATCACATGCCTCAACCTTTAAATTTGAATTTAGAAAAGAGTTATCAGAATGAGCCTAGAAAATATTGTTATGGGGGCGCCTGGGTGGCTCAGTGGGTTAAGCCGCTGCCTTCGGCTCAGGTCATAATCTCAGAGTCCTGGGATCGAGTCCCACATTGGGCTCTCTGCTCAGCAGGGTGCCTGCTTCTTCCTCTCTCTCTGCCTGCCTCTCTGCCTACTTGTGATCTCTCTCTGTCAAATAAATAAAATCTTAAAAAAAAAGAAAACATTGTTTTGAAATATTTTTGTTCTGTTATATTATGTTAACTTAGGAAATAATGGTAGTTATTTTTATTAGCATTTCCTAATTTCCACATGCCCTTACAGATGAGATATCATGTTTTTCCTACTCTTTTTATCGTGGTTGTTATATTCTTCATGATCAATAACAATCAATGAAAATTCATAACATTAATTTTCTTTGGGAAAGTGATATTTTAGCAGGAATCCATGACCAAAAATTTTAGCTGTTGTTCTTCCAGGAGATGAGACTATCAATGTTCCCGAAATTTCAAGAAATAGAACTTATTAATTGTGTTGGTTGATGTTTATTGTCTCTGAACTTAGAGGTGCATAATTCAATTTAAAATTTATTTTTGGGGCGCCTGGGTGGCTCAGTGGGTTAAAGCCTCTGCCTTTGGCTCAGGTCATGATCCCAGGGTCCTGGGATCGAGCCCCGCATCGGGCTCTCTGCCTAGCAGGGAGCCTGCTTCCTCTTCCCTCTCTCTCTGCCTGCCTCTCTGCCTACTTGTGATCTCTATCTGTCAAATAAAATAAATAAAATCTTAAAAAAAACGGAGTGGACCTTATGGGGGTGCTTATCTGAAATTGAGGGACATTATAAAAAAATAAAAAATAAAATTTATTTTGAATTGAAAACAAGATCTTACTGAAGTTTAGGCATCCCACTTTATATCAGGCCTCCAGTACATTCTAATTTATTTATAGAAAATATCATAAACATGAATGACACTTTTCCTATTGCATTTATATGATACTGCAATGACTCAAAGATGTCAGATTTGAAAAGCACTACCTTTCTATAATTTCTGTTTCCTAGGAGGAATGGATATACCATTTTAGCACAATTATCCAACAGTATTCAAAACCACCATGAATTTTAAAACATACTTATTACACCCTAAAAATCAAGTATGAAAATGTATAAACAACCAAATCTCTATCTGTAAATGAAATACTCCACACAGACGGGTTTTAAAACTTTCTAACTTAAGGAATTTGATAGCACAGACTCAGGGTAGTAGTTTCAGTGCCTACAGTATACTTTCAGGGAGAGAGTAATGTAAGCTCTGAGTCACTTTCTGCCTAGAGATGACCTAATAGTGGTTCTGGCATTGTTTGTTTGTTTTTGAAAATACGTTCCTGGGCGTCATTCAGAAAATGCAGTTTGGCATCTATATAAATTAAGGATGATCTTTTTGAACTTTTGTCTTTCATTACATCAAATTAACATAATTGTACAGAAATTCCACTAAATTAAGCATTGTTAGGAAATGTGTAAATTGGAGCTACTCAAATTAGTTGCTCTTTGAACTATGTGCTGTTGGTTCAGGATTAGATAAGGATTTTGAAGGCAAACCTAAATCATTGCTTCCTTTTTTGAGAGATTCTCAGCATATTTTCTTAAAATTAGCTGAAATAAACAATGTGTTTAGTCGCAAAGTGATTTGCATTTTTGCACAATCTCCCTATCTCCTTGAGAATTATAACAAATATTTCATGAAACATCATTGATCTTTACTTTGTTACACTGCTGTAAAGTACATTCAGAGTTGCCTGTTAAAGGTGTTAGTGTTGAGATGAAATGTCATGCATTTTTCTTCACTTCCATGCAAATGAACACAGTAATTTATTAAGACACAATGAAGAAAAAAAATTGACAATGAGTTCCAGATTTTAAAAATCACTTGCCATTCAATCCAAATTGTGAGCTTGATCAGTTACCGAACACTTTATAATGCACCCCCGGTAATTTTACAGAGATTACTTTTTTCTTACCAATTCTTGATTATTCTGTCTTGCAATGCAGAGAAAGCTAACTAATTTAAAATAAACTTCCGTTAATTTTGATTGTTATAAACTTAAAATTGACTAATTTCCATATACAGAGTTTAAAATGTTCACAATTTACATTAAATATATATTCTGTGTATACCTTGGAAAAATTATACTGAAAATTGAAATTAAAATGATGTTGTATATAGCTGCAAGAAGCCGCCTGTCCCATTTCATCTTACTATATAAGTCGTGTCAGGTAATTTATAAAATCCCTGCTGCATAACAAATCTATTTTTTGTTGGAATGGGTAGTAATGTTTCTTCTTATTTCGAAATAAGAGTTGGTCTATGAGTGCCTCTGCAACTGTATTTTTCCTAAGTGGCTTCATGGTCTTGAACTGAGAAAGCTCAGAGCATTAAACATCAAAGTAATATATTTTGACATAATTAGACATCAAGGAAATGCAATTAAAATGACACTGAGATATCACTACACACTTACCAGAATGGCTAAAATAAAATATAATGACAAGCCCAAAAGAAAAAAATATATCATTTGATGATACACAATGGCAAGTTGTACCATAACTTAACCATCTCAGACTAGTGTAGTGTTAAATTTGTTTTTCTAAGCCATGTTTTGGGTCACTTACCACTTTTCAAGGATATAAAGTGCTATCATTTTACTTAAAACTGTGAAATTTGGTCAGATTTAAATTTCAATTTATGTTAAAACATTCTGTAAACTGTGTTAGACTTTGACATTTGTTCCCTCAGTTCAGTGAATAACACTATATCATATTCTGAAAAATACGCTAATTTTTATTTTGAAAAATATCCCTTTTTCCTCTTATGGTAATTATTAATATGAATTAATAGTAGAATTTGATATGGTCCAATATGACCATAAATACTTTATTGTATATTATCAAATTTAATAATGAATATAATGTACTTCTTTGGACAATTTTTAAAGACCAGTCTACTCTTAAAACAAAGAAAATGGAGATGCACTTCTTTAGTTCACACAAATTTCATTTTATTATATATAACCTCAGATAAATTTCAACAAATCATAATTTATTTAAATCATGTCTACTTAAAACCTCATAGAAGAGTAAAACCATCAAAAATAAAAATAAACACACACAACACACACACATCACCCATGTGTTGGCAAATCACAATTGCTGTAACAATACATTAGGCATTCCACAGTTAAGGGCTATCAAAATTTCCATCAGTGACAAAAAGATTTGTATCCAAATGGACTGATTTTCCAGAATCCAAGAAAAAGTCTCCTAGGATTTATTTAAAGGTAAATATTTGAACAAATACTTCTTAAATTTAGGAAATTCAGAACATACGATTAAAGAATATTTGCAGTGCAGGCTATATTCAATCCTTCCTTCAAAATGTGCCTTTGAGTACATAATTCTGTTTTCTCGATCTAAATTGAGCTGTCTTCCAAGGAAGTTTTCCAAAATGTGTGTCTCTGTGTGATAAATGTTCTAAGACCTAACATGCTTCATTGTATTTTTACTGTGCTCTCAAATTTAATCAATAATTTGGATTGATGTATAATACCTAGTTTCAAATATCTTTTCCATCTATAAAAACTCCCAGCTGTCTCTTTATATGCTATTACTATTGAGCATTGTGCTGTCAGTATTATTCTTGTACATTTTAGGTGATCTGTTCTTCTCTTGGGCATCATTTATGCTCTTCTCTGTTTTTGATATTCTTAAAACTCACCATAATGTATATGAGTGGTTTTTAGTGTGTGTAGTTTTTGTTTGGTTTTGTTTCTGATATCTCATGTTTGGCATCATTTTAAGTCTGGTATCTTTTATCTTTCTTTAATTCTCCAAAATTTATCTCAGTACTTATTTAAATATTTTCTTTATTTTTTTTTCTCTTCTGCTGTATTTGGGCAGAAGTCATTAATTTGTTTGTTTGTTTTTCCCAACTCATTTATTTATTTTACAGCTATATTCATCTTAGTCTCCATTTATTGTATTCTTTATTTCTACAATTTTCACTTAATTTATATTCACAGTATAGTATCTTTCTTTTCCTTGTATATGTATATCATTATTTTATCATATACTTTTAAGCTATTTTTAAAAATATTTTATTTATTTATTTGACAGTGAGAGATCACAAGTAGGCAGAGAGGTGGGCAGAGAGAGAGGAAGGGAAGCAGGCTACCTGCTGAGCAGAAAGCCCGATGTGGGGCTTGATCCCAGAACCCTGAGATCATGACCTGAACGGAAGGCAGTGGCTTAACCCACTGAGCCACCCAGGCGCTCCTTTTAAGGTATTTTTTAAAAGTACAGTCATTCTTTTTTTTTAAGATTTTATTTATTTATTTATTTGACAGAGAGAGATCACAAGTAGACGGAGGGCAGGCAGAGAGAGAGAGAGGGAAGCAGACTCCCTGCTGAGCAGAGAGCCTGATGCAGGACTTGATCCCAGGACCCTGAGATTATGACCTGAGCTGAAGGCAGTGGCTTAATCCACTGCGCCACCTAGGCGCCCCTAAGCTATTTTTTTAATTCCTGTTCCAATAACACTTGGATTGACATATAAAGTTAACCACATCATATTTTTTAGTTAAGTAATTGTACTTTTTATGTGCATAGTTATTTTGGTCCATGAGTTCAGCTCTTCTTAGGATCATCAAATCTCTGTAAAGTCTGGGTATGCTAGGATTTTCTAAGCAACAATAAAATACATTGAAACCTGGTAGCTTAATTATAATAATGTTTTCTTTCTCAATCATTCACAATAGTATTCCATTCTGAGTAGCTTCCTTCTATTTT
The DNA here is from genome assembly GCF_964662115.1 of Mustela nivalis. Classification (NCBI taxonomy): domain Eukaryota; kingdom Metazoa; phylum Chordata; class Mammalia; order Carnivora; family Mustelidae; genus Mustela; species Mustela nivalis. The sequence continues at coordinate 80,067,338 of NC_139040.1, forward strand.
GCAGCTATAGTGTTTGGAAAAACTTGAAATGTGATATCACTGTGATAATGTGAATTGGTCAGGGTTTTTTAGAGAATCGGGAAGAGAAAAAAAGGAAGATATTCTCCAGGGCCAACTCTAGAAGTGACTATTTAAACATCTGTCGAAATTCAAGTGAACAAAACTCAGAAATGCCATCTCCAGTGAAATACAAAAAAGATTATATATAGTTCTGGGCACACACATCTCATTTGACCCAATGATGTACATCAATGAAAGACTGAGGCCAATCACCACTCCATGGGAGAAATTAAAACTAAATTTACTAATGAGGCCAAGAATTCAGAATCACAAATACTTCAGAACTAATAATAACTGCCTTCACTTGATGTTATTCTATAAGATAAATCCTATGATCAAGTTTCAATTTTAAATTCTTACAATTTTAAATTCTTAAATCCTTATGAAGAAGCATCATTTGGAGGGAGCAGTTTTCATAATTTATCATCCATCAGCCTTTTTTTAAAGATTTTATTTATTTATTGGACACACAGAGAGAGAAAGAGAGAGAGAGAGATCACAAGTAAGCAGAGAGGCAGGCAAGCAGGGAGGGAAGCAGGCTTCCTTTTGAGCAGAGCCCGATGTGGGGCTGGATCCCAGGACCCAGAGACCATGACTTGAGATGAAGGCAGAGGCTTAACCCACCACCCACGTGATGAGAGAGCCACTCAGGTGCCCCTCATCCATCAGTCTTAATTGATTGGAGGAAAATGTGTGGAGGAATAATGCCTTAGGGAGCTAATCTCTCTAAAGAATTTTCAAGTCTTTACCCCTTCAAGGTTTTTGTACAGTTCTGATAGCCTCTAAACATCCAGCGGATTTCTACAGTGACAGGCCTGTTAAAACCTGTCTTCAAACCAGGAATAGAGCTTGAAACATACCAGTCAAGGGCAACTTTGAGTCTTTTAAGGAATTTATCATTATTTCTTTCTTTTTGGTTAATATCTGAAATAGTTCCATATTACACTGGCATAATTTCTCCAGAGCTGACTTTGAAGGAGGCATTCAGTTCCAGCTAGTTCCATATTTTGGCAAGAACTATACTTCTATATTAAAAAAAAAAAACATTTTAGGGCGCCTGGGTGGCTCAGTGGGTTAAAATCTCTGCCTTCGGCTCAGGTCATGATTCCAGTTTCCTGGGATTGAGTCCCACAGTGGGCTCTCTTCTCAGCTGGGAGCATGCTTCCATTCCTCTCTCTCTGGCTGCCTCTCTGCTTTCCTATGATCTCTGTCAAGTAAATAAATAAAATTTTTAAAAAAACATATTTTATACCAGTTATTCATGTTTATTGACTAAGATATCACAATACAAATAATACAAACAGTTGCTCTTTATTAATACCTTCAACCAAGATCAAAAAATATGTCATATTTTCTCCAAAAATTTTATATCATCTGATAGGTCAGATATATATAAAATTACATTTAAAGTTTTAAAAATATCAGCAAATATTTTCATTTAAATGCAAATTTAAAAAGAAATCTACTTTTCCAAACACGACTTTTTTTTTTAAAGATTTTATTTATTTATTTGACAGAGAGAGATCACAAGTAGGCAGAGAGGCAGGCAGAGAGAGAGGAGGAAGCAGGCTCCCTGCTGAGCAGAGAGCACGATGCGGGACTCGATCCCAGGACCCTGAGATCATGACCTGAGCCGAAGGCAGCGGCTTAACCCACTGAGCCACCCAGGAGCCCCCAAACACGACTTTTTATCCTATTTATTTTGAATTTTGTCAACAACTGATAAAATGTTTAGCGAGACTATAAATCTTAGATCGAAAAAAATGATTAATAGATGTAGGTTCAAATTATTATGTTCCATTAAAAATGATTCAGTCTTTGATGAACATCTGTTTGGTAATATGTTGTATCCAGATATAGTAAATTAAAGACATATATAAAATTATAGGAAAATGACATCTTCCGTTCCATTATGAGTAGAGCTTTTAAAATGCTATTTGTCACAACCTGTCATCTTGTCATTATGTAGCATTATGTAGCAATTAAAAATGTATACTCTTTACTTCGAAGTCTTTTGGAAATCTAAAATATGACTTTCTATGGTTTGTGTCTCCATATTGCTTTATTGCCAGTTAAACAAATCCACATGCTTTGATTCAAAGGTAATAAATTCCTCTTATTTGGAAAAAGGATGTTTATTTTTGTTCTCTCACCCTTAGCAGGTGGTTTCATTTTAGCACACTTCAGAGTTATAATTTCATGCTTATTAAAAACATTTATTTTGGGGGGCGCCTGGGTGGCTCAGTGGGTTAAGCCGCTGCCTTCGGCTCAGGTCATGATCTCAGGGTCCTGGGATCCAGTCCTGCATCGGGCTCTCTGCTCAGCAGGGAGCCTGCTTCCCCCTCTCTCTCTCTGCCTGCCTCTCCGACTACTTGTGATTTCTCTCTGTCAAATAAATAAATAAAATCTTTAAAAAAAAAACATTTATTTTGATCTACATAGATGAATGAAATTTTTATTTTATTAAATTATTTGCCAAAAAATCTGTGATTTTTAAAAATGTATTTCCTTTGAAGGGTTATTTTAGAGCATTCAAAGAGCATCTAAGAGTGTGGTATTATGAAGTTTTTAAGTAGGTATGAAATGGTTAATTATAGGATTGTTTCTTTAAGGCTTATGTATATTGTCCATTATATGCTATAAAATATTTTGAAAGTAAATTTAAGGTATGTTTTACGTAGTTTATTTTATGGAAAAAAATATTGAAATGACTTATGAAATTCAGTATACTCTCAACATTAATTTATTTTGAAATTTACCAGTTGTGTACTGAACTATTATATGGCAGATATTACTTCAGACTACACTGGTAAATGAAATACTTGGCTTTGTAGAACTTTTATTTTAATGGGTGAGACAATTCAAAGCTATAAACCTTAATAAAAATGGCATAGTGCATTCAAAAAGGAAGAGTACAATGGGGAAAAAGAAAAATTCGATCAGGGTGAGAAAAATCAAGGTTGCTAGGCAGGGGATGGGGAGTTAAAATTTTTAATAGAAAGATCAGGGTAGTTACAATGAAGCTGACAATTGAACAAATGTATGGAAAGGTGATGAATTTGCGCAGAACTATCAGCAATAAGGTCACTCCAGACAAAGGAATTGGCTATCTTGAAGGCCATAAGGTTGGATCATGCCTGGCATATCTGAGGAATAGCAAGGAGGCCACTGTGAGTGACTGAAGAGTAGCAGGGAAAGAGGTCACAGAGGTTAAATGAGTGGCTAGATCATGTAAAAGCTTAGAAGTCATTGTAAAACTCTGGCTTTTATATTTGGAAACTTACTGTGTGATAGAATTTCTGCTAATAACTGAGAGTTCAAATGTCCATAAAATTTCAAGGATTCTTATTCTAGTAAGACAGAATAAAGAGAAAGAGTTCATATTTTCACATGGTGTAACAAATGCTCGGAGATCCAAGTGTAGGAAGCTAAGGGAGCACAGAAGAAGGCACTAAAATCACACCATATATTTGATGACTGTGACTATATATAAATTTGTATTTTCTAGATTTTTTGTAGTCATGGAATCACACAGTATATATAATTCATTGCCTGGATTTTCTTTTCTCAGCATCATTACTTTGAGAATCTCCAATTGTCTTTGCTCTATTGATGGACATTGATGAACATTTCCACTGTTTTTAATTCTTAAAAATAAAGCTGCTATGAAATTCATATACAAGTCCTTGTATGAACATAGGGTTTGTTTTTCTTGGTTAAATGCCTAGAATAAAATGGCTATTTGTGTAACTGCAACATATTTTGCATTTAAAAAAATTTTCAAACTATTTCCCGAAGTGGTTATATCATGATATATGCCAACAACAGTTTAGATTTTTTGTTGCTTCTCAATCTAGCTCAGACCAAGTACAATTAGCCTTTATAATTTTAGCCATTCTAATAGATAAGTAAGCATGTCTCATTATGATTTTAATTTTTATTTCTTTAATGTTTAAATGTTGAGAATTTGGCCATGTGCTTATAAGCCATCCATATACTTTTGGTGACATGGCTCTTCCATTATTTCCTTCACATGTAAAATTGGATACTCTGTTTGGTTATTAGTAAGGTTTTTTATTTTTATTCATTTTTAAATAATCAGAGTAGATGTCCATTCTCAAATATTTAATTTGCAAATCCCTTCTCCATCTTTTCAGTTTCTCAATGGAGCTTTGATAGCTGTGTCTTTCAAGAAATATGCTACTTCTTTCCTGGTACACGGAGGTATGACTAGAACATTATCAATGTTGACCTTTGCAAAGAAAATCATGGCTTAAGATATATGTAGTCTGCAGTTGTTGGGAGTGTTCACCATCCTTGCCTCTAACTCATCTCTCACTGCCCACACATTCAGGTATAGGGGAATATTGATTGACAAAATATTAATTGCCAAATAACACTAGTTAGAGAATAAGAAAAATGCAGGCACCTGATTATATAATATTCCTTAAATAAAATATGTTTTTATAAGTGCTATTGGAAGTAAATTCCTCAATACTTTAATCACACAGAATGATGGAATCCTAGATTTTTTTTCCTTGTATTTACTAAGAAAATGATCATGCCTCAAGTATATTAAAATGGAATAGGGAAAATTAAAAATTGTTTTAAAGTGATTTGCGTGTGTTGTGCGTATGTGAGAGAGAAAGTGAGAGAGAAAGAGAAAGAGAGAAAAAGAGAAAGGGAAAGACAGAGAGGTGGCTGCAGTGAATTGATGAGTTGGAAGATAGATTTTAAAGTTTTGTCTTTTGCTTTCTACATTTCCTTTTCCTTAGGTTCAAGAGAACAATCAGTAATATCTCAGATGCCTGCTGGTAACATCAGCAGAAAGAGTTAGAGGTTCCTAGAAAATTAAAGAAGAGATATAGTTTTCCTGACATAAGAAAAGTCATTTTTTGTCCCCAGCTATTTTCAATGATCTATACCCCACCTGTGTACTTGCCCAAGCACACTTCTTCCAAAACTTCCTGGGAGGTTCTTACAAAGAAATGCAAAAACCTCACTCCTTAAGGATTTTGAGGGAACAAGGCAATGGGAAAACTAACAGTCACCACCAGACCAGGAAAAAGCCTAAGCTATTGAGACAATAAATCAGTGGTAAAACTCCTAGTGCTATTTCAAAAGTAATCAAGGCCTTGCATTCCTTGTCCCAGAAAATGAGCCCAAGACCCCATCTAGTTTATATCTGCTCTTGAAGCCTGCAGAGTCCCTTTCCCTTGTCCAACAGTTACCTCTGCTTTATTCTAACGTTGACATTTCTGCCCTCGGTGGAATACAAGCTTCATTCAGGTGAACATGCAATACATATTGCACAAATACATATGTGGATGTGCATGCATCCACAACCTTATGACCAACCATACACGGGATAATAAAACTCTCCCTTCTGAGTATTCATCTTAAATACTAAATAAAAATCTCTCTCCTGTTCAAACAGTCAAGGCTTTGGAACTTATTCCCTGTGAACTCCTTGTATGTTGTAAACAAAGATTACTTTGTTTGACAACTCCACCTGTTTCTGTGATTCACCAAACACTGACCTCAATTAGTTCAGTTACTGTAATGTAATATCAAGCATATCTACTTAGTTGATCATTTTGTTCAAGTCTTACATATCTTACCAATGTGATGACCATTTGTCTATGTAATCTTAAAATAAGGGTGTTGAAATTATTTTCCATTTGTCGTCCAAGGTAGAAGTTATGATTTTTGTTCTTAGTTTTTCCCTATATATCCCCAAATCTGTTGTTACATATTAAAAGTCAAGAATTATTATACTCCCGGGGCACCTGGGTGGCTCAGTGGGTTAGGCCGCTGCCTTTGGCTCAGGTCATAATCTCAGGGTCCTGGGATCAAGTCCCGCATCGGGCTCTCTGCTCAGCTGGAGCCTGCTTCCTCCTCTCTCTCTCTCTGCCTGCCTCTCTGCCTACTTGTGATCTCTCTCTGTCAAATAAATAAATAAAATCTTTAAAAAAAAAAGAATTATTATACTCCCTGATGAATTCATCCTTTTACTCTTCTGTAATTTTGACTTGATCTTTATGTCTGATAATGAAATTTGCTTTAAAATCACTTTTCATTATCTTGATATAACCACCAAAGTTATAGTGTGATTAGAGTTAATATAGCATATTTTTTCTTTTACTTTTGAATCCTGACAAAGAAACAAAACAGCTTTTTAACTCTGGAAGCATCTTTCTAAATTATCTTTTTTTTTTTTTTTAATGAAGCAGTAGCAATTTTTGTTAAGGGACCTAAAATGAAAGTAGGTTTAGAAATTTATTTATTTAGTAAAAGATTTTATTTTATTTATTGACAGCAAGAGAGAGAGAGAAAGAGAGAGAGAGAGAGAGAAGAAGCACACAAACAGGGGGAATCATGTGCAAAGGGAGAGGAAGAAGCAAGCTCCTTGGGGTGCAAGTAGTCCCATGCAGGGCTGGATCCTTGTACACTGGAATCATGACCTCAGCCAAAGGCAAACATCTGCTTAAACAACTAAGTCATCCAGGCACCCCTAGAAAATTAAAAAAAAAAAAGACCTTTTAAAAACATTTTGTTTCTTTCTTGTTTTTTTTTTTAAATATTTTATTTATTTGACAGACAGAGAGACAGGAAGAGGAACTATAAGCAGGGCAGAGGGAAAAGGAGAAGCAGGTTTCCCACTGAGCAGAGAGCCTGATGTGGGGCTCCATCCCAGGACCCTGGGATCATGACCTGAAAAGAAGGGACACTTCTTGGAGGAAGCCACCCAGACACCTCTTTTCTTTGTTTTTAATATATGGCAACTGATGCTTCCCAGCCACGAGGAGCATATTACCCATTGATTAAATCTTTGATAACAACCTATTTAAAAAGGTGTGTAAATATATACTTACTCAGATTTATACACTTTGTGTTTTCTTCATAGTTTGGGGCTGGACCCCATGGTCACAACACTGCTTCCAGTCTTTGCCTTCCCATCTTTGGATACCAGGTATTTGGTCAGCAAAGCAAATTAGTATCAAAATTAATAAGCCCTTGGCACCATATCTCTGGAGCAGGGCTTGCTCTTAGCCAAGGCCCAGAGCAGTTGACCTCCCCTCGCTAGTGCTATAGCCCCAAGGACTAGGTCCCTGCCACCAGAACTCAGTCTTACATGTTATGCTAAGCAGACAAAACCAAAACAGGAAAGCTCTGACAGCTTTCACTGGCATGCCTCATCTCCAACTCCCTCGACGTCTAGGCAGTACCAGATGACAGGGAGGGGTCTTGGTCCAACATATGGGAGGGAAGGAAGTAGCCACGAGCAAGTACCTGCCTCTCTGTTCCTTTCTTTCATGAGCAGGTTGTAAGGAGGAGGAAGAGGAAGGGGAAGAGAGGTGAACTTCAAGGGGTGAAGGCCTCAGGTAGGCAGCTGGCTCCTGCCAGTAGGAAAGGGACAAAGGAGAAGGCAGTGAGTCTTGCAGGGAGGGTGGGGGGTAAGGGTTACAGCTTATGACGGAATCTGGACAGGAGTAATAGGGATACTAGTCATTTGAGTCCACCATTGGCAAGCTGGGCTGGGTGTCAGGGCAGATAGGCCTCCCTGGGCAACGGCACATGAGAGAAGGTGGAATTCTTCTCTGAGGAGCAGGTGGAGCTTTGGGTGTTGGGAAAGCATAGACAGTATTGTTCCAGGGCCAAGGACAGGTCCGGGTACTCCTGGTTGGAGGTCAAGGCCACAGTATGATCCAGGTCTTCTACCAGCAGCTTGAAGGTACCACATGCCAGCCACCCCTCATTATTGTGTCTAACTCTCTGGTGCACTTATTGGCTTATCCATCAAATGACTCCTTCAGCAGCTTAAAAACCACCTCCACAGGCACTCCAGGATATGGGAGGCTTCCAGAGTGAAAATTTTGCACAGGATCACCCCAAAAGACCAGAAGTCACTCTGGTGGATGTAGATCTGGTCAAACATGGCCTTAGAGACCATCCACTTCACAGGCAGTCCACTGTTGGTTCTCATTTTATAGTAACTGATGTGGTGATATCTCTGGCAAGGCTGAAGTCTGAGATCTTCTCATGTTGTCCTTTGTCACCAGCACTTCCCTGGTGGCCAGGTCTTGGTGTATGCACTTCTTGGAGGCAAGGTACTCCATGCCTCAGGCTACCTGGTAGGCACAGGATACCGGGTGCTTGGAGGAGAGTTGCTCTGCTGCATTGTGGCTGATATTGTAACAGTACTCCAGGTCAGGAGGCCTCTGGGCCTGCAGGTACTCCTGTATGTTGTCTTTGGAGGCATATTCCATGATAGTGTACGAAGGACCATCCTGTGTGCAGGACCCAGCAGGTTGATGGTGTCCTTGTGCTGTCCAATCATCTTCATCATCTCCATTTCTGAGATTAGGTTTGACAGGTCTTTCTCTGCTGCATCTGACTTCAACATCTTCACAGACACTTTAGTCAAATGGTTGGATTTGTCTTTGTCCAGCCCAATGGCCTCCTCCAACACCACCTGCCCAAAGTAGGCCTCTCTTAGGGGTCTGCCTAAACTGCCTACAACCAGCCTGCCTCAAGGCAGTTATGAACTCTAGATTATCCTCAAAAACATTAAACCACAAGCTAAAAATTCTCTTCACTAGGTCTCTGTTGCAGGTCTAATTTTCTTATCTTTCATCATTTATCTTTTTCCTAATTCTTATTTTCAGTATAGTTTATTTGGCTTCCAGGTGTTTCCCCGGGTTTCTGTATGCTGTTTCATAGGGAAGAATTATCCTGTCATAAAATTATTTCTTGAGCATTCATTACATCTCTCAGTTAAAATGGGTTCTTTTATGGTATTGATTCATTTGAGTTTTCTCAAAATGGGAAGAATTTTCAAAATGGTGTTTTCCTCAAGGTTCAGAGTATGTCTTAGCCTCATCTTTACTCTTTTTGAAATTCACTTTTCAAATTCTTGTCCCTCTTTTTATCTTTTTAAATTAAAATGTTTTCTTTTTACTATTTTTTTATTTGAGTGTAGTTGATAGTCAGTGTTACATTGGTTTCAGGTTTTCAATATCTCCATACATTATTCTATGATCACTACAAATATAGCCACCATCTGTCACCATATAACACTATTATAATATCATTGACTATATTCTCTACACTGTCCCATATCTCTTTTTAAAATCTCTGATTTTTATGTTTTCTGTTATTCCAATTTTCGACCATCTTTTTACTTGGTTACTTTAATAAAATATGCCTGATTACACACTCTATGCTGAAAACCATAGCATTTGATTTATAGTAGTCTTCTTCTTCTTCTTCTTCTTCTTCTTCTTCTTCTTCTTCTTCTTCTTCTTCTTAATTAACATATAATGTATTATTAGCCCCAGGGGGACAGGTCTGTGAATCACCAGGTTTACACACTTCACAGCACTCACCACAGCACATACCCTCCTCAATGTTCATAACCCCACCACCCTCTCCCTAACCTCCCCACCCCCCCGGCAACTCTCAGTTTGTTTTGTGAGATTAAGAGTCTCTTATGGTTTGTCTCCCTCCCGATCCCATCTTGTTTCATTTACTCTTTTCCTGTTCCCCAAACCCCCCACATTGCACCTCCATTTCCTCATATCAGGGAGATCATATAATAGTGCCTTTCTCTGGTTGACTTATTTTGCTAAGCATAATACCCTCCAGTTCCTTCCATGTCAACGCAAATGGCAAGATTTCATTTCTTTTGATGGCTGAATAGTATTCCATTGTGTATATATATATATATATATATATATATATATATATATATATATACAAACAAATATCATTCATTTGTTGATGGACATACTGGTTCTTTCCATAGTTTGGCTATTGTGGATATTACTGCTATAAACATTTGGTGCACGTGCCCCTTTGGATCATATACAGTCTTCTTTACCTCTATCAGAACCCCAGGAAGCTTTATTTATTTATTTATTTATTTACTCACATAAACAGATGATCCAACACAACGTTTTGTTCAAATGTATTATAATGTCTTACCGCTTAACACTATGCTTACTGCTCTCTTTCACTGTCTGACTAAATCCTCATCATCACTATGCCATTTAATGAGAAAGAACATTTGAACTCAGAGTTCTCTCCATATCAGGGAATGAAGACTCCACCCTTCTGTTTGTGCAGGTAAAATAAATGTTGATGTCTGTCCTGCACATACCCCATCCTGTTCACCAGAATATTCACCATCAAAATATATACACAATGAAAACCATACCTCACCACTTCTATTACCACCCAGCATGCTAAAAACACCATCATATGTTCCTGAATTATTGACTTGATTGATAACCCCACTTCCACACATACTGCACTCCTTTCTCCATGCAAATTTATTTTGGTACAGCAATTTAACCTAAAAATCAAGTCAGATGATTTTATTCTGCTGTTGAAAGACTTTTGGTATCTTCCCCTTTCATATTAAATAAAAACTGAAGGCGTTTCAATGTACTAGAAGGTCATACATCAATACGTTCTTCCTCTCTCCACCACTATGAACTCCTCATTGGCCTCCTTGCTTTTCCTCAAAAGTAACAGACAAGTTGTTCACACAAAGTCTATATACTTACTTGCTCTGCCTAGAGCAATCTTTTCCTTTAATATTTGTATAACACTCTCCTTCACTTCCTAGGTCTTTGTGCAAATAGCATCTCATAAATGAGATATAACCACCCAACACAAAATAAAATTAACTTTCATCCCAGCATTCCCCAATGGCTTTTACCTTTCTTGTATTTCTTTGTATCACTTATCACCATCAACCATCAATCATTATTCTATTACTGGTTTATTTTCTTACTTGAGACAGAGAGAGAGAGAATAGGGAGGGTGCGCAGAGGAAGAAGAAAACACCCCACTGCCTAGAAAGCCTGCTGGGGAGTTACATCCCAGGACCCTGAGATCATGACCCAAGCCAAAGGCAGTCACTCAATGGACTGAGCCACCCAGGTGCCCCTCTATTATTGGTTTATTTCACTATTATATTTCAAAAGAATGTGAGCTCTTTGTGGTCAGGTATTTTATATGTTTTATTAATTGAAGTATTCTCAGAAAGGTAGCTGGCAGATTGTAAGGGCTCACTAAACTGTATTTTGTTGTTATTATTGGGCTCCTTTATGGGCTTTACCTCTTACGCTAGAAGTCTATCCTTCAGATGTAAGTGATAAGAATAGAGCCCTGCTGCCTGTTCAAATGTGTAAAAAGCCTGTATTAAGTGGATATTTTAAAAGCTAAATGAATGGCTTAATAGTTGTATATAGGGGGAAAGGGAACATATTTTCCACAGTTTAGAAGTGGAGTTCTTTTATAGAGTTCTTGTACAAGCGTACACTATGGAATGATAATGGGCAGTTGTACATTACAATTATACAAACACTTTGGTAATTTATATCCTTTTTTTGTAATTCTTGACTGGATCATTTAATTCCTTAGGAGCATTATAGCATTTCAACTTTTCATGTTCAATAAACTTATTGGGGTTGCTACCTTTTTTATTCAAATGGAGAAATAGTCATGATTTAATCTAAATAAAGTGTTATTGATTGTGTTGTTTTCTAGGAATGAGTCGCACATGCTAGTTTAAAAGTTTTGTAAGTTCCCAAGTCTGTCACTGATAAAAGCCTTTTGTAGATTAGTAACTTGATCAAAACGGAAAAGTTATGTAACACCAATTGTTATACTATCTTTGTTTCCATCTTGCATTGTAATAACACCCATCTTAACTCTATTTAAGACAAATCATTGCCAGATGGATTTCTGGCATTGATTGCAGGATATGAAATCTAGTATAACTAAAAGTTTTTGTTTTTAGTAGCATATAAATCAATTTAGAAAAATATATGTATTTGAATATAAGATAAAGTTTTAAATTATTTGGCAATAGTAAACTAAACTTTTTTTTGTAAATTTTTATTTTCTAAAATTTCATTGAGCTCTCTTGAAATAAGAAACAAGTTACAAAAAATTAAGGTTTATTTACCCCAATTCAAAATTATTAGGAATATAATCATAGAGGTTGAAGTATTTAAAATATTGAACCCAAAATGTTTTATTAGGTAAATTCATGAATGCTGAGCATTCACTGTTAAAATATACTAATACTATTGATAGACTGGTAGAAGCCTAAAATCAAATATTTATTAAATATTTATATCCATATCTTTTCATAGATTGGTAATTCATTTCTCTAGTATTAAATAATATTCTATTGTTTGCATGTACTACACTTTATTGGACCTTTCACCTATGGAAGGATATCTTGGTTGCTTCCAAGCTTTTGTCAGTTATGAATAAAACTACTATAGACATCTTTGTGGGTATAGATTTCATCTTCTTTTGATAAATACCAAGAGCTGCTACTGCTGAATCATCTGGCAAGAATATGTTTAGTTTTGTAAGAAACTGCCAAGTTGTTTTCCATTCTTTATTCTCAATAGACATGGAAGAACATTCTTGTTGCTCCACATCCTCACCAACATTTCGTGTTCTGTTGTCAGTGCTCTGGATTCTGGGTATGTACTGGTGTCTCTTTTTTGTTTTAATTTGCATTTTCCTCAAGACATATGATGTGAAGCAACTTTTCATATGCTTATTTGCCATCTGTAATATTTTCTTTGGTGAGGTATCTGCTAAGGTCTTTGGCTCATTTTTAATCAGGTTTTTCCCCCATTGTTGAGTTTTAAGGGGTCTTTGTGTATTTTTGATTAACAGTCCTTTGCCAGATGTGTATTTTGCAATTTTTTTCTCATAGTCTGTGCTTTGCCTTTTCATTCTCTTGGCATTGTGTTTCACAGAGTAGACATTTTTAAATTCAGTGCTTGTGCTTTTGTAGCTAAAGTTTTTGCGAAAACCAAGGTCATTTAAATTTTCTTCTATATTACCTTCTACATGTTTCATGTTTAGGTTTATAATCCAATCTGAGTTAATTTTTGTGAAGAGTGTAGGATATCTGCCTGGATTTATTTTATTTTATATTTTTAGATTTAGCTTCACCATTGCTACAGAACCATTTGTTTAAAAGATTGTATTTTGCTCTCTTGTATTGCTTTTTCTTTTCTATTAAATATAAAATATAATTGATAATATATATTCTGTTGCTTTAATCTAGTCTTTCTGTGGTATTACAATATCATGCTTACAATTATCGTTATGGTAAACTTTTTTTTTAAGATTTTATTTATTTTTTTGACAGAGAGAGAGATCACAAATGGGCAGAGAGACAGCCAGAGAGAGAGATGAGGAGAAGCAGGCTCCCTGCTGAGCAGAGAACCCAATGCGGGACTCGATCCCAGGCCCCTGGGATCATGACCTGAGCTGAAGGCAGAGGCTTAACCCACTGAGCCACCCAGGCGCCCCATCGTTATGGTAAACTTTGAAGTCAGTCCTCAGTCTTTCTTCTCCTTCAACACTATGTTGACTATTGTGAGTCTTTGCCTCTCCATATAAACTTTAAAATAAGTTTGTTAATATTAAAAAAAAAGAACTTGCTGGAATGCATTAATTGTATAGATAAACTTGGAAACCAGTGACCTCTTGAGCTTAGCAGGAGATAGACCATGGACATCAGTTGTCACAGTGGTGCCTCTGGCAGAACCTATTGCAAATCCATAGGCAAAATGAGACCTCAAGGATCTGAGAGAATGTCTAAGAAGTACTTGATACATCCCTTGGGTATTGTTTATTGAAGTGTCCACCTGTCTGAAAGCTGGGGAATCTAGATAAGGGAGGGAAAATTAGTTATGATAAAACATATCAACAAACATCAATAAATTTTGTAAAACTAAATGTCATGGCTCATATACAATATGACCAACAGAGGGACCATCAGAAGGAAAGCATCAGTTATGTTTATTTTAGATTTCTAAAAGACTTCGAAGTGAAGAGTATACATTCACTTCTCACTTATTGCTCCTACATATTCATGAATTTGAGAGAAAATAGAGGCCCTGTGTGTCTTAGCAACTAATGGGATATTTTTTGATATTTACATGCTTACACATAGTATGTGTTATAGTCTTCTCTTTTACATGCTGTAAAAAGGTTAACCCCTTTTCTGCAGAGATCTGAAAATGTGAAACAGTGCCTGAGTAGCTGAATTCATCTAATTCAAATTTCTTGCAGGTCTAAGACCTATTGTTTTTCACTTGACTGCCTCCTTTCTCATCTGTCAATTGGTTACAAATTCTGGTACTGAAGAGAATACATTGGGGCTGGTGGCTCAGTGTGTTAAAGCCTCTGCCTTCAGTTCAGGTCATGATCTCAGGATCCTGGGATCGAGCTCCACATCGGGACATAATGTAACGACAGATAGTTTATATGGGAGCCCTTTGGGTACTCTGGTGGATAAATGTTTTTAAATTAGTTTTTCATGGATATGGGGAGTTAGAGACGAAAAGGGAGGTGGGGGAAATTGGAAGGGGAGCTGAATCATGAGAGACTATGGACTCTGAAAAACAATCTGAGGGTTTTGAAGGGGCGGGGGATTTGGAGGTTGGGGTACCAGGTGTTGGGTATCATAGAGGGCACTGCTTGCATGGAGCACTGGGTGTGGTGCAAAAAGAATGAATACTGTTATGCTGAAAATAAATAAAAAATTAATTTAAAAAATATTAGTTTTTCGTAAACTACAAAAAAAAAGAAAAGCGCTCCCATTTATAGCCTACAATTTATGGTTCACAAAGCACGTGCCAACAATAAAAATAATGATGGGTTACCCTTACACTTCATAGAAAAGGAGGTACAGGGAAATTGAATGAAATGGAATAACAAAGTAGGTTCATAAGTCAATCTACCTTGTAAAAAAATTAACCTGAAAGTGCGTTTCTGACACCTCTCTCCTGTGTGACATTTTATCGGTGGAGATGGAAAATAAATGGTCTGGTTAACCTTTCCCTCCCCCTCAAAACCCATTATTTGAAAACACAAAAAGGGAAGTGAAGGGAGAAATCCTCCCACTCCCATCCCCACTCACCTCCATAGCCACCTCCTCTTCCAAGAACCTAGCAGACAAGGTGCCAAGAAGTGTTAGGTACCAGCAGTGGTCTCAGATCTCATTCAAGGATCATGGTGAAAGGCATTCAAAGAGATTGTGGGGGCACAGGGATCCAATTAAGGGGGACAAGTTTAAGGTTTGCCTGGTCCCCTAAAAACTAATGGCACTAGAGAAGATGAGCTTTGGGAACTATAGCTTAATGGATACAATGTGTAAAAAGCTTCAGTGAGTCATGGTGGGAAGAGGCCATGAGGGCAGCAAACACAGTCTTAGATGATGTTATTAATAGCACTACAGGCTCTAGATTTCCTGTGGTGGTGTTCTTGGCAAGACCAGCCCGGCCAAAGTGGATACTCTCAACCTGGAACAGAGGGTCTTGGAGATGCCAGCACGTGAGGTATGATGAGAGGGTAAAATGATAGGAGGTGTCCTTTGGAAGGACTGACTCCTTGACTTTAAAAGGGAGAACCCAAATCTGTAGGTGAAATCTTTTTGGCTACAAAGAGGGCCAAGGCCTCCTAAGGTCAAGGTCTCCTCGTCACTTGCAAAGATGTCGAAGAACATATTCAGACTTTTCAAAGATGTCCTCATATCATTGGTTCCCACTCTGGAATTCTATCAATAAGGTGAGAGTTCCTCTAGTTGAAAAAGAGATCTAAAAAGACTTCCCTTTCTCATGTAATTTCTGTAACCTCCAGGACACACCCACCTCCCCCTTCCAGCTCTGTAATGAAGCCACAGCTGGTGCCAATTTGTGGAACTCCTTAAAGGCTATTCTCCCTTATATACCCCCGGATCAAGTTCCCATGCTCCCTCACCTGATTTCCTGCACTCACCTCCCACCTGGTGTGTTCACACCTGTAAGTGCCTTTTACCAAACCCTTTGTCAAAAGGCAGCCAGAGTGACCTTTCAAAGACCTATCAGTTCCTGGCATTTGTCTCCATAGAAATCTGCACTGATCTTCTAACAAATTCTCAGTCCTCCAAAAGCACCCATAATCCTCCCATCAGTCTCTTCATACCCCTCCAACTGACTGATGCCTGTTCTGCCCCATCTCTCTGCCCTTCAACCACACTGCCTACTTCTTCCTGTGGAGACCTCTCATGCCACCTGCCTCCAAGCACAGGTGATTCCCATTGATGGGAAGACCCTCTTCTCTCCCCCATCTCCCCACTCCAGTTACTCCCAATTATTCCTGAGCTCACAAGCCCCATGGTACACACTCTCCATGCAGCCTGCTCTCTCTTTTCTAGCACTGGCCTCCGTTTCTAGCTGTCGTTGTGTCATGGATGTCCCTCCCCAGCCAGCCTCCAAGCTCTCCTTCCCTTTAGCTCCAACACCTGACACAGTGCCTGGCACGTAGTAAGCCCTGGCTAGCTTCTAAGAGCCTCACTGAGGGACTGAAAGCATTTTAAAAATGTCACCACGTAGGCTCCAAACTGTAGGCAGAAAAAGCTTTGCCTGGATTGACATTTTAGAGACGTATTCGTCAAGTTGGATGTGTTCACTGACTTTACCTTGTAAAATTAAAAAAAAAAAAAAAAGGACCTCTGTATTGCTTCGCATCTAACGAAGGCGCATGTATACTATTAGACCACGTTATGAGCTTAATGGAAGGAGACAAGATGTTTTCGCTAAGAAAATGTATAATACTGTTGAGGTCAAGTGGGAGGAAACAGTCCGTTTGTTGGAGCATTGCTATCTTACTCTATCACAGCCACTCATAAAAATCTGACACGGGGTGAGTCAGAATTGTCTGTCGGAGATGAGTTAGATCTGGCTCATGTTCCTACAGACATGAAAGCCAGAAACGAAGAAGGAGGCTTTAAAAGTGTGGGTTGAGGAGGCGGTGTGGTTCACTGCGATGAGCTAAGTGCCCAGGGCCACCAGCAGACATGCTGGCCTGTATCCTTCCTTTGTTCTGGGGTCCCTCTTGCACCATGTGGTGAGGCTGGTGGCTGGGAGCAGCTCAGGACAGGACCCGGTGGCATCTTATTTCTCCCACCCTCCTGTGGGCTCCAGTGGGCTCCAGTAGGTCCCAAGGGACAGCCTGCCTTCCTTGAAAAGCCCAGTAGCACTGGGAGCAGAAACTGGGGCCAAAGAGTGAGCACCCTGTTTGACAAGCTGGACCAGCCACCTCTTCTTCAGATGCAGGGGGAGCCCTGGCATGCTGACTCCTCCCTTCTCCCTTTCCCCTTTCCTCTTTCCTCCCTCTTTACTTCCCCTCTCTCCTTCCCTGGTGGTGCCCTTTCCCAATGCCCACTTCATCCCTTTTCCTTTCTACATGCCTGTCTTCTAGAGTTTCTTCTCTTTCCTCCCCATTACTTCCCTTCACCTGAATCTCCTCTTTGGTCCCTTAGTCCCTGCTCTCTGCTCCTCCTCCTCTTCCCTGGCCCCTGTTCAGCTCCATACTGAATGCAGGCAGAGCTGGACTAACATGCTCACTTGCTAGCTCAGCCACCCTCCAGAGAAGTCACTCTTCGGTGGCCACCTTCCTGACCACCTGGTCGCTTCTCCACTTGTTCAGATATTGCTCTGAAGTCTGAGGAGGACAGAGCGGGGCTGCCACAGAAGCAGGCCAGAGGAGAAACCAAAACATGTGTCCACACTGTCCCCCAGCACTGGTGCTCTGAGAGCTTTCAGAGTCCTCAACAGGGTTAGGATTTAGGGGCTTCTTCAGAACCGGGAGTGAAAACAACCATAGGTCAAAAGAAAAGCTATGGCCCACACAAAAATAATAATCACAAATGAAAACTATGTTAACTCT
The DNA here is from genome assembly GCF_964662115.1 of Mustela nivalis. NCBI lineage: Eukaryota > Metazoa > Chordata > Mammalia > Carnivora > Mustelidae > Mustela > Mustela nivalis. Next base: position 80,085,158 of record NC_139040.1, read on the forward strand.
GAAGTCCCAAAGTCGAAGAATTGCCTTGAATCTGTCACTAGAAAGCACCCAAGGCCTCACTCTCTGGGTTCTGGGTGCCCTGGGAATGGCAGGAGGCTCTGACATGCACGTGGGGGCGCCGAACTATGGGGGCTAGCCTGCCTGCTGGCAGGGGTGGGGGTACCTCCTGTGGCACTGTCCTGGCCCGACACCCTGCGGAGGGGGTGTGGCGCGGCGTCCGGGGTGGTCTTGGTGCCCTAGGGTTGGCGGGAGCCTGGGCCCCGACCACTCCCCCCGCCTTCCCCCGCTCCTGTCCTGAGTTTCTGCTTAAGGTGAGGGCGCGACGAGGTGTCACTTTACCTGTGAGCAGAGGGTCCTCCAGAGAAGCCATGGGGCAGGGAGGGGCAGCAGGCGGCAGGAATGAGAACGGGACACCGCGGCCTCTGGGGCTAAACTGGAGCATGGGAGCGCAGGGGCAGCGAGTATGGTGGGTCCTGCAGTCCCGAATGGGCTGCAGCACAGCACCCTGGCGCTGTGCGCCCCTCCTTCCCGCCTGGGCAATTAGCAAAGCCCCTTCTCCTGGCCGCCCCCGAACCGCCCCCGCCCCCTCCCTCCTGAGTCCTCTGAGAGCTCACTTCCAGCTTTGGAAATTAGCAAAGACCCTTTTCTGCGCCGGCCCCGCCCCCTCACTCCTGAGGACTGAGCCCTGGCTGGGGTGCAGGGCTATGCCCTAGCATGCTGCCCCATTGCCAGCGCCTGCGCTGGGCAGACTCCTAGCCTGGCTTTCTGAGCGGGTGTCCACGGGCAGCCTGGCTGCGAAAAGATCATCAGTCCTAAACGCCAGTTGCACTCTTGGGTCAGTTTGCTGGCTTCCAGATTGCGCCCAAAGCCAGGAACCAGCTTCCCCAGCACAGGCCTGGGCTGAGATGCCTGCCTGGGATCTGTCTGAGGAGTCTCCTCCACTCCAGGCAGGGATGGCACTTCGACCTGGATGTTTGGGTTTTTGGTTTGTTTTTTTGGTCATTGGTTATTACATGACCTCCAGGGTAGGTGCTCCACAAAGGGAGTGAAAACAGGACGCCTGATATATATGCATACGGCCATTCTAGAAAAATAGCTTGTGGTTCTATCGGAAACGCGGCATTGGTCCTTGCACTATGGTTTAATAGAAAAGGGATTATGCACCAAGTTACTTAAATGAGCATAGGTTGAAATCGTTTACTGAGAGTAAATATTTTAAATAGTTATATTTTAACTAAATCTATCATCAATCATAAATCTATTACACGAAGGTTACAGGCAATTTAAAAGCAAGAGCACTCTCTTCAGGGTTTTAAATAATCCCTGTCTGTCTTGGCACATGAGAATGCAAAGATAGGAAATGGTTTGTAAAAGATCATATAATAGCTTTTACTAATTCTATTTATTTGACAGACAGAGATCACAAGTAGGCAGAGAGGCAGGCAGAGAGAAAGATGGGGAGGCAGGCTCCCCGCCAAGCAGAGAGCCTGATGAAGGGCTCGATCTCAGGATCCTGAGATCATGACCTGATCCCAAGGCAGAGGCTTAACACACGGAGCCATCCTGGCGCCCCCAGATGAAATACATTTCTGACTTAGAAACTTCAGATAGAATTTTTTTGTCCATGATGACAACTGAAGAAAATGTGCCATCCCTAAACCTAACCTTAAACCCTACCAATGCTGAAACCTAAGCTGACCTTAAAGCCCAAACTAGAACCCTGATTCCCAAACCTGGAATGGAACCCAAAGCCTGTACCTGAGCCCTGGATCCAAGCCCTGAACCACGAACCCAAACCCTAAACCAGACCTCCAAGTCATGAAACCTGAACCCAAATCTCAGCATGAAGTCAAACCCCAAATTTGACCTTGAACTTTATCCCATAAGCCCTGAGTCTTAAAGCGTAAATCGTAAACTTAAAGCCCTAAACTATAACTCTGTTCCCTTGTCCTTCACTCTAAATCCTCACCCTAACACTAAACCCAAAGCCTGATTAGAACTCTGACTAAAACCTGAACCTGAACCCAAATTCAAACCCTTCACCACACTTTGCTTATGCACTTGCCATTGATGGATATTTGCAGTTTCTACCTCTTGATTCTTGTGAACATTGTTTGGGTTGGGGGCTAGGGTTAGGGTCTTGGATTAGGGTAGGGTCCAGTCTTGAGACCAAGTTGAGGTCAGAGTGTGGGTCTGCATCAGGGCCATGTTCAGTGACACTGTTTGGGTCAAGGACTGTTGTAATTCCACATTGTTTCCAATTCATTGTTCCTTAGCTATTTGGGGGGAAGTTGGGGGGTATTGGGCTCCATGCAGCTTGAATTTCCGGAATGAAATGGCGTCAGCTGGACCCCAGGAGGGAGCAGGATATTCCACTGAAGGGTGAGCTCCCACAGTCCTGCACTGCCTTCCACCGCCTGCAGAGGGCGCCAGACCCCAGCTCCCGCCCTGTGCCCAGGCTGCACAGCCATAGCTGGGACCTGAGCCCTGCCTCTTCAAAACCCACTGTTGAGACTTCTGGAGAATGTGGGGCGCCTCCCACCCTGACAGGACAAGCTGAGGAGGGTGTGGCTCTGCATCCACACTGACCGGACCCGTTGTGGAGGACACGCCCACACTGGCAGCAGTCCAACCTCCTAAGGACCAGACGCTCGAGGAGGTGAGAAGTCCCTTAGTGGACTGTCAAGGGGTTTGTGGTCTCAGGACCCCTCAGAGAAAGGGCGCCCTGTGTAGACACTGGGGCTTCCGTCGTTTTGTGTGAGGAGACGTGGCCTCCTGCTGTGCTGTGCGCGGGGCTGTGGGGTCCCCCCTTTCTGGGCTTGGGTGCTCCTTGGTCCTTGTCTGTGTTTGTGTGCTCGCGGATTCGGTTCCTTGTTCTCCTCAGATGGTCTGCAGTCAGGGAGCGTCTGCCTTCTTCGGTGCTTGTGCTCTCCCCACCTCAGCCCTGCGGGGTCCTTCCCGTGTCCACACCCACTCCAGGCTTGCTCCGAGTCCGGAAATTCGGGAGCCAGAGTGAGGACTCTGTAGCCGGTTTTGGGGAGAGTAGGTATTTTCCCAGTGTGGGTACTTCCCTGAGCACAGTGCCTCCCCATCTCCGTGTGTACCCCTCCCTGTCTGTCGTCATTGTTACAGGGCTGTCACTTTCTTGGTTCAGGGGCCTCCCGGGTATCTTGCTATCTTGGATGCAGGTGTAAATGAGATTGTTCTCCGCAGTCTCTTTCTGATGGTTCCTTCTGAGCACCTAGGAGTGCCACTAATTTGTGCATATTGATTTTGTTCCTTGCAAGTTCTTGAATTTATTAGTTCGATTGGCCTTAAACTCAATCTGCCAGTTATTTGACCAGCAGCATGGGCTTAATTGGGAAGAGCAGAGAATGGCAGTCTGGGCTGAGCAAGCTAAGGTCCCATCACAGGCAAGTGCGAGAAACAAAGGAGAGGAACATTATTTCATGGAGGAGGAAGAAGTTGGGAAGGGTGCTTGAAGGAAAGTCCCTTGGAGAAAGGCAGGGTGATGGAGAATTCTCACCAGCTGAGCTGCAAAGCTCCTACAAAAAGTCAGGAGATGAACCTCCAGCTTCCCCTGTGCGGCCTTAAATTGGTGAGTCTCTCCTGTCGGGGATTGCAATGTGGGGTCTGTAATGGGCACTGAGCAGCAGGCGCCCCCTTCCAGCCTCCCCTTCTGGCATCCCCAGTCCACTTTACTGGGGCTTCCCTTCCTGCTTTTGCACAGTTCTAACCAGCTTGTAGTGGAACGTTGTGGAAAAACTGAAATTCCAAATCCACTGCTTCTACTGCACCTGAGATACAGGGGCCCATGATTTAATCCTCCCAGGAGTCTCTTGCTAGCCCCACCTGTCCGTCACTCATTTTGAGAGTTGATATTACCAAAGTACTGTAATTCTAAAAATTTCTGAATCAGCTGTATTATTTCTTTTTAGGTATGAAGTTAACTTCCAATTATATGAATTTAATATTTTGGTCATTGTTTTCTAATTTTATTGCCTTATTCTTGGAAAATATAGCCTGATATTTAACTCTAGGAATTTATTGGCATATACTTCTAGCCTAAATAATGGCCTGTTTGTGTAAATGTTCAACTTATGCTTATATACTTACTGAAGACTCTTGTTTTGGGGTCAGGATGGCTACATTTATTAATAGATCAGGACTATTAGATTCTCTAAATTTTGATGTCTCTTAATTTAATCTAATTAAATTATCAGTTAATGAAAGAAGTTAAATTTTTTATGTACTACTGCATCTAAACTTATCAAAGTCTTTTGCTATAATTAGACAAGTATGTCATCCTGTTTTTATACCAAGTCTTACAGTAAAAAAATCATACTACCTGAAATATTATTTATTTTTATTATTATTTATTTTTTTTAAAAGATTGTATTTATTGGGGTACCTGAGTTAAGTGTCTACCTATAGCTCAGGTCATAATACCCGGGTCCTGGGATAGAGCCCTGCAGGGGGTTCCCTGCTCAGTGGCGTGCTTCTCCCTCTCCCTCTGTTATTCCCTCTGCTGTGTGCATGTTTTTCTTTTCTCACTCTCTCTCAAATAAATAAGTAAAATTTAAAGATTATCTCCCTCAAATAAATAAGTCAAATTTTTTTTCTCAATAGGAGGGAGAAGCAGACTCTCCACTGAGCAGGGAGCCTGATGCAGGGCCCAATACCAGGACCCTGGGATCATCACCTGAGCTGAAGGCAGACACTTGAACCGACTAAGTCACCCAGGCACTTCAGCTGTTTATTTATTTATTTATTTTTATTATGCATATGTTTTATCTCTCTTTTCTACAAGTCTTTTTTTTGATCTTTTTACATTTTTCATAAAACTGAATTATCTCAAGATGACTTGGTCATCCTCTTTTCCCCAACCTCAAAGATCATAGAGTATATTTTAACTGTTAAAATGATATTAGTATTTAAGTGCTGCCTACACAAATTAAGGCAAATTATCTGTGGTCTGTATTCCTGAAAATATTTTTTTTATTATGCCTTCCTATGCCAATGACATTTTATAAGGATCTAAATGTTTCCATTTGCGATTTTTTTTCAAGATATAAAGCTATTACTTCATTCTTTTTTATATCTGATGTTATTTAAAAAATTTCTGTCAGTCTGATTCTTGTTTCTTTATTAATGAATTATTTTTTTTCTCTCTAACACTTGTGATTTTTTTGTGTGTGTCTTTGGTATGTATGCCCTAGTTTGGGATTCATAGAGTCAACTATAGTTATGAATATTTTCTTTCTTTTCTTGTATGTAAGTTTTAATCCAGTGTCTTGACTATTTATGCTTGAGAAATAGATGTACATTAATATTCAAATATTTCTTTCCTTTTTCTTCTTTCATTTAAAAAAAGTCATTTATTTTATTTTATTTAAAAATATTTATTTATTTATTTATTTGGAGTAGAGAGAGAGGGTCATGAAGAGTGGCTGATTATATACTTTCAATTTGGGAGGAGGTTAGGGATAGCACAAGCCTCCAAGGTATTTTATAAACAAGGTTTCCAGGACCTTGAGGGGGCTAGCTCTTGTTAGGGAAAGGTCATTTATTACTATTTAGTAAAAACTCAGGGAAGAGACTCTTCTGATGTGTATCAGTGGGTATATGCTTGGGAGATGATTGCCAATGTATATCTTGAGGGCAGGGGTGGGGAGTAGAGATAAAGAAGTTTCCAAAGTAATTTTTACATGTGAAAGTAGATTTTCAGTATCCTGGGGGGTGGACTAAGAATGCTTTTTGCCCTGAGTGGATGTGTCCACATGGAAGCAGCTGAGTCCCCAGAGGAGCTTCAAGGACTTGTCAACAGGCTATGAGTAGTAAGGAAATCTAATTTCTTCTCTAGCTTTTGTTCCACACACATCACCTACATCTTACACCTCTTTTATATTGATAATTTTAATGCTTTGCTGGTATCCAGATGACTATATCCTTAAGTGACTTCTTATCTCTATTGAATCCATTACGTATTCTATCCATTGTATTCTTAATTCAACTAGATTACATATATTTAATCTATTAGTACCACTAGGTTCTTATTCTTGTTTTTATTTCAAAATCTTTCCTTATTTCCTTACATTATTTATTGGGTATATTTTAAATCCCTGAAATACTCACTTATTATATATAAGCTGTCAACCGTATTCTTATTTTGAGGTAGCTATATCTTTTTGGGCTTTAGGACATCATACCAACAATGCCAAATAATTTTCAGACAACAGCAGGATCTCCAAGAATTCAACTAAATTCTGACACTATCTACCTGAACATAGTGTAAGATTTCATCAGTTAATGGATCAGTCCTCCAAGACTATCTCCAACCCCACCTCAGATGCCAGTCTCACTGTAGGCCCCAGGTTATTACCTGTGCTTGTGACTGAGCAACTACAGGTTGGAGGTCCCAGTGGCCTACTTCTTACGTTCTTTTAATTTGCTACAGGGACTCACAAAACTCAGAAAAATACTTACTTTATGTTTGCCAGCTTATTAAAAGATATAATAGAAGATTTAAATCAATAGATAGATAAAGAAGTGCACAGGGCAAGGTATGGAGAATGGGCACAGAGCTTCTATTACCTTCTGTAAGACTGCCACTCTTCCTGCCTTTTCATACATTTAACAAACTAAAAGATTTCTGAACCCAGTCCTTTCAGGTTTTCTGTGGAGGCTTCATGACATAGTCATGACTGACTAAATCATTGTCATTTGCTGATCTAATCTCCAGATCCTCTTCCCTCCCCAGATAATCCTGTATTGGGAGGAAGGGGAGGCACGTTGGGCAAAAAGTTGTGAAGGCTTTCACCAAGTGGTTGGTCCTTCAGGCAAACAGCCCTTGCCTTGAGTGAGGTCTGAAGGTCACTTCATTAACATAACAAAACACACCTCTCTCACCCTTATCACAGGAAATCCCAAGAGTTTTAGGAGCTGTGAGTCAGTAGCCATGGCTGAAAACTAAATATTCAGATGACCAAAATATATTTCTTGTAAACCACTATATTACACTACATGCTTAAGTATTTAATTATGTGATCTTTTAAACTAATATTTTTCTAAGTCTATAAACTGTTCTGGCAGTAATCTGGATTGGGGAGTGATGTATTGCCAAATTTCTGTCGTTTTAGTCCAGGAAGTCAAAGAGAAAGAACAGGAGAGCCCCTTAGGGCTGGAAGTTCAAAGTAACAATGTTGACTACTACTCCCTTTTCTTGATTTTTTTTTTAAACAAGCAAATCTTCTCTTCAGAGTTGCAGTTTAAAGCCAAGAACATGCGGAATTGGGAAAAAAAATAGTTAAATTTGGAGACTTGCAGAGGTAGAATCAGAGTAGTGAAAGCCATTACAGCAACTGAACTAACTGAGGTCAGTCTTTGGTGAATCACAGAAACAGGTGGAGTTGTCAAACAAAGGAATCTTTGTTTACAACATACAAGGAGATCACAGGGAATAAGTTCCAAAGCCTTGACTGTTTGAACAGGAGAGAGATTTTTATTTAGTATTTAAGATGAATACTCTGAAGGGAGAGTTTTATTATCGCGTGTATGGTTGGTCATAAGGTTGTGGATGCATGCACATCCACATATGTATTTGTGCAATATGTATTGCATGTTCACCTGAATGAAGCTTGTATTCCACCGAGGGCAGAAACGTCAACGTTAGAATAAAGCAGAGGTAACTGTTGGACAAGGGAAAGGGACTCTGCAGGCTTCAAGAGCAGATATAAACTAGATGGGGTCTTGGGCTCATTTTCTGGGACAAGGAATGCAAGGCCTTGATTGCTTTTGAAATAGCACTAGGAGTTATACCACTGATATATTGTCTCAATAGCTTAGGCTATTTCCTGGTCTGGTGGTGACTGTTAGTTTTCCCATTGCCTTGTTCCCTCAAAATCCTTAAGGAGTGAGGTTTTTGCATTTCTTTGTAAGAACCTCCCAGGAAGTTTTGGAAGAAGTGTGCTTGGGCAAGTGCACAGGTGGGGTATAGATCATTGAAAATAGCTGGGGACAAAAAATGATTTTCTTATGTCAGGAAAACTATATGTCATCTTAATTTTCTGGGAACCTCTAATTCTTTCTGCTGATGTTACCAGCAGGCTTCTGAGATATTACTGATTGTTCTCTTGAACTAAGGAAAAAGAAATGTAGAAAGCAAAAGACAAAACTTTAAAATCTATCCTCCAACTCATCAATTCACTGCAGCCACCTCTCTGCCTTTCCCTTTCTCTTTTTCTTTATCTTTCTCTCTCACTTTCTCTTTCACATACGCACAACACACGCAAATCATCTTAAAACAATTTTTAATTTTCCCTATTCCATTTTAATATACTTGAGGCATGATCATTTTCTTAGTAAATACAAGAAAAAAAAATCTAGGATTCCATCATTCTGTGTGATTCAAGTATTGAGGAATTTACTTCTAATAGCACTTATAAAAACATATTTTATTTATGTAATATTATATAATCAGGTGCCTGCATTTTTCTTATTCTCTAACTAGTGTTATTTGGCAATTAATATTTTGTCAATCAATATTCCCCTATACCTGAATGTGTGGGCAGTGAGAGATGAGTTAGAGGCAAGGATGGTGAACACTCCCAACAACTGCAGACTACATATATCTTAAGCCATGATTTTCTTTGCAAAGGTCAACATTGATAATGTTCTAGTCATACCTCCGTGTACCAGGAAAGAAGTAGCATATTTCTTGAAAGACACAGCTATCAAAGCTCCATTGAGAAACTGTAAAGATGGACAAGCGATTTCCAAATTACATATCTGATAATGGATATCTACTCTGATTATTAAAAAATGAATAAAAATAAAAAACCTTACTAATAACCAAACAGAGTATCCAATTTTACATGTGAAGGAAATAATGGAAGAGACATGTCACCAAAAGTATATGGATGGCTTAGAGGCACATGACAAATTTCTCAACATTTAGACATTAAAGAAATACAAATTAAAATCATAATGAGACATGCTTACGTATCTATTAGAATGGCTAAAATTATAAAGGCTAATTGTACTTGGTCTGAGCTAGATTGAGAAGCAACAAAAAATCTAAACTGTTGTTGGCATATATCATGATACAACCACTTTGGAAAATAGTTTGAAAATTTTTTTAAATGCAAAATATGTTGCAGTTACACAAATAGCCATTTTACTTCTAGGCATTTAACATTATCAGTGCACTTTGCATCCACCACCAATTGGCTGTTTTGTCACAAACTGATTAAAGCAGAACTGTCAAGTGAGGAACTTCAAAGCCAAAGCATTAAGTGCTTTGAAAAACCAGCACCTGGGAGGATTTGTCTCAGCATCTGTGATTAGAAGGCAGCAAAAAGAGACTTTGGGGACACAGTTCACCCCTTCATGAAGCAGCCATTCAGAACTTTCTCCGAAGGGCTAATGCCTAATCTTCCAAAGACCAGCAAGAACAAGCTTATGGTCTGTTAAAATCAGATTTTTAAAAGATTTTTATTTATTTATTTGAGAGAGAGAGAGAGAGTGAGAGAGAGAGCATGAGAGGGGAGAAGGTCAGAGGGAGAAGCGGACTCCCCATGAAGCTGGGAGCCTGATGCAGTCCTTGATCCTGGGACTCCAGAATCAAAATCAGTTTGATTGACTCAATACAGTCAGGGAGGACAGTCCTCAGGAGTCACAGAATGCTGGTTGCCATGAGGGAGGAGTCTTTTACAAAGTCTGGGCTCTCACAGAAGGAGTCTGAAGCACGTGTATGGAAAGCAGAGGTCAGTTCTGGATTAGAAGCTCTTTCTGAGGGGAAATGAGTAGAAGCAGGGATTAACCAGGACTTGGGCTCTGCTTTATTCAGTTCAAGTTGCTGCAACAAATGATGACAGACTGGGTGGCTGAAACAGCAAAACATGTACTATTCCTTGCAGTCCTAGAGACTGAGAAGTCCAAAAGCAAGATCCTGGGAGATCTGATATCTAGGAAGAGACTGCTTCATTATCTATAAATGCCCATATTTCTGTTGTAGACTTGCATGGATGACAGCTGGCAGAACAATCTCTCAGGTCGTTTCTCAGAAGTGCTTTTATCTCATTCACAAGTGTTCCAATCTCATGACCTCACCACCTCTCAAAGCCCATACCTCCTGATGGCACTCCTTGAGGGTCAGGGCTTCAACATCTGAATTGGGACAAGACACAAATATTCAGTCCATTAGCAAGTGTTGTCATGAGGACAGCATAGCTTATCAACTGGGTATCCCCAGGAATCCATGGGACTAGCAAAGCAGAATCTGGGGGTGTCACTGGTAGGAAAGCAGGAGGTCCCCAAGAGACAGTCCTCATAGCATTTTACAGAGACAGCAGGACCCTTGAGAAACAATAGTTTCCGTGACCCATACACCAGCCTTTATCTATGCCTGTCCTCCCTGCTGGATTCACAGCAAGCCTACTTCTTTCTTTTCCAGTACAAATGGATTTCCACTCTCTGAATCCTGATGAATTTTTGCTCTTTTGCAGTTAGTAGGTTGTCCCTCAGGATTCTGCATGTCTGGATTTGCAATCGTGGAAACTGCCAAAGGTCTAGAGACCTGCATGGCAGAACCCGGCCTCTACCACTATTGCCCAAGGTAGGGACTCTGGTCCCTTGAGCGTCCTGTGCTGCTGTCAAAGGTCTGTGTGCATTGGCTTATTCTTTTTATTTTTTTAAAAGTAATTGCTTATACGTGTGTTTCATCATGCTCAAGTGGCCTTTCTGTGAAAAGTGGCCAAGCTACACCTAGAAGTCACTGAAGAAAGTTCTAAGAACTCCTGGTTAGTATGAGGCTAGAGAGAGAGAGAAAGAGAGAAAAGAAATCTGCCTCTCTGCATTTTGCAAGTCCCTGGGCAAAATCTGTTGGCTGCGCACTCCTCACATGGAGATTCCAGGCAGGGAGACCCTCCTGAGCCTCATCTCCCTGAGTTCCTCTTCCAGGAGCAATCCCTAGTTTGAGACCAGGGTTATCGAAAAAAGAGCAGCAAAGCAGGGCCCAGAAGGAAGGACTGCCACAGACCATGGAGCACCAGGGGGACAGGCTGGTACCTCCTCACGGTTGAGGTACAAATGGGCTCAGCTCAGCAGGTACAGGGGTGCCCTTGGCCTCTCTGGTGGGCTTTGCAGTGCCCCAATCTCAGGAAGAAAAAAGGCTGGCTCAGGTGACTTATTTTTGACTGGGAAGAAGCTGACAGCAATGGAAATAAACAAGTAGGCAATGATGTTGGAAACTTGGAGGGTTTGTCCTTTATATCTCAGCTTTCTCTCCTATCTTCCCTTACTCTGTAGTGTGTTATCAAAGAAAGTTTTGGCATGATATTCCTGTTCACTGATTAACTCCTGAGCTGTGTCTTTTCTGCTGTTCAGCTCATCTGGTGAATTCTTTTACTGTAAAAAGTATCTTGCCCTTGCAAGGGCAAGGGCAAGACCTGAGAAATCTCAGAGATTTCAGCTTGCCACCCAGAAGGAAACCAGGCTATTTGGAATGCTGGAAAGAATTCAGAGTAGGGGAAATCGTCTTGGACATCTGAGACCACCCCCACATTCAGCGGTCCCCTGGACACAAACCCAGACCTTGATACTGATCCTGAACCATGCTCTCAACTCAGACCCCTGTGATCCTCGCCACAGTGCTTTCAGATCAGTGCAGCCATGCCCATAGGCACAAACTCTTAAGCCTAGATTCTGTCCTGAGAGGTCTGTCCCCGACGGCCTGGCTCCAAAGCCTCAGAGATTGGGGACAGCGAGGAACACCATAGGACTCACCCTGCCACCCTGAAAGGAACCATGCCATTTGTAGCTCCAGAAAGGATTCAGAGGAACTGAAATCTGCATTCCTACCTCTGGACACCCCCATATTCAGCAGGCCACTGGATGCAAACCTGGAGCTTGACACTCACCCTGAACAAATCCCTCGACTGCCCCCTCCCCCAGAAAGATGGACAGAGTGCTGGCAGATCGGGCCTGCCATGTGGTGGGCCCTAAACCATAACCTTTGGTTTAGTTCTCAGGATTCTGACCCCAAAGGCCTTGCAGTAGGTGCCCTACAATTTGGGGACACATGGGCAATCCCAGAGGACTCAGCCTGCCGCCCAGAAGGAAACTGTGCCATTTGGAACTCCGGAAAGGATTCAGAGGAGCAGAAATCTGCATGCCTAGCTGAGAACACACCCACACAGAGCTGACTCCTGGACACAAAGCCACAGCCAGACACTCACCCTCACATCCACTGTCAACTCAGCCACCGAGACAGCTCTCCATGGGGTCTTCAGATCAGTCCTGCCATGTCCCTGGTTCCTAACACTAACCCTTGGATGGGTTCTGTAATGATGTCCTCATTTCAGGTTATGTGGTGGTTCTGCAGGACATTGTCCTGGTGTGGGATCAAACACACTGAAGCATCCCGTGTGAAGTGGCAAACATGGTAAAGAAATGACGGCTGGGGAATCTGAGTGTGGAGGCAGCACGTATTTGTGCTGCTAAAACAAGCTGACTGCACTTTGAAATCACCGCAGAGGAAATGACTCCTCCAAACATCCATGTTAGCACGACGACACGGAAGCAGAGAGAACATCAGACTTTGGGATGGAGGCCAAGACCTCCCAAATCCAGGTCACCCAACAGGGAGAGAACACATGTTAGCAAGAGACTCGTGGGAGGATTAAATCATGGGCCCCTGTATCTCAGGTGCAGTAGAAGCAGTGGTTTTGGAATTTCAGTTTTTCCACAACGTTCCACCACAAGCTGGTTAGAACTGTCCAAAGCAGGAAGGGAAGCCCCAGTAAAGTGGACTGGGGAAGCCAGAAGGGGAGGCTGGAATGGGGCGCCTGGTGCTCAGTGCCCATTACCCACATCACATTGCTATCCCCCACAGGAGAGACTCACCAATTCCAGGCCCCACAGGGGAAGCTAGAGGTTCATCTCCTGACTTTTTGTAGGAGCTTTGCAGCTCAGCTGGTGAGAATTCTCCATCACCCTGCCTTTCTCCAAGGGACTTTCCTTCAAGCACCCTTCCCAACTTCTTCCTCCTCCATGAAATAATGTTCCTCTCCTTTGTTTCTCGCACTTGCCTGTGATGGGACCTTAGCTTGTTCAGCCCAGACTGCCATTCTCTGCTCTTCCCAATTAAACCCATGCTGCTGGTCAAATAACTGGCAGATTGAGTTAAAGGCCAATCGAACTAATAAATTCAAGAACTTGCAAGGAACAAAATCAATATGCAGAAATTAGTGGCACTCCTACGTGCCCCGAAGGAACCATCAGAAAGAGACTATGGAGAACGATCTCATTTACACCTGCATAAAAGACAGCAAGATACCCGGGAGGCCCCTGAACCAAGAAGGTGACAGACCTGTCCTTTGACAGCCCTGCAACAATGATGACAGACAGGGAGGGGTACACACGGAGATGGGGAGGCACTGTATCAGGGAATAACCCACACTGGGAAAATACCTACTCTCCCCAAAACCGTCTACAGAGTCCTCACTCTGGCTCCAGAATTTCCGGACTCGGCACAAGCCTGGAGTGGGTGTGGACACAGGAAGATCCCCGCAGGGCTGAGGTGGGGAGAGCAGAAGCACCGAAGCAGGCGGACGCTCCCTGACTGCAGACCATCTGAGGAGCCCCAGGAACCGAATCCGCGAGCACACAAACACAGACGAGGACCGAGGAGCACTGAGCCCAGAAAGGGGGGACCCCACAGCCCCGCGCACAGCACAGCAGGAGGCCACGTCTCCTCACACAAAACGACGGAAGCCCCAGTGTCTACACAGGGCGCCCTTTCTCTGTGGGGTCCTGAGACCACGAACTCCTTGACAGTCCACTCAGGTGGCTTCTCCTCAGCTCCTCCAGCATCTGGTCCTTAGGAGGTTGGACTGCTGCCAGTGTGGTCGTGTCCTCCACAACGGGTCCGGTCAGTGTGGATGCAGAGCCACACCCTCCTCAGCTTGTCCTGTCAGGGTGGGAGGCGCCCCACATTCTCCAGAAGTCTCCACAGTGGGTCCTGAAGAGGTGGGGCCCTGGTCCCAGCTGTGGCTGTGAAGCCTGGGCTCAGGGCGGGAGCTGGGGTCTGGCGCCCTCTGCAGGCGGTGCAAGGCAGTGCAGGACTGTGGGAGTTCACCCTTCAGTGGAAGGTCCTGCTCCCTCCCAGGGTCCAGCTGAGGCCATTTCATTCCGGAAATTCAAGCTGCATGGAGCCCAATACCCTCCAACTTCCCCCCAAATAGCTAAGGAACAATGAATTGGAAACAATGTGGAATTACAATAGTCCTTGACCCAAACAGTGTCACTGAACATGGCCCTGATGCAGACACACACTCTGACCTCAACTTGGTCTCAAGACTGGACCCTACCCTAATCCAAGACCCTAACCCTAGCCCCCGACCCAAACAATGTTCACAAGAATCAAAAGGTAGAAACTGCAAATATCCATCAATGGCAAGTGCATAAGCAAAGTGTGGTGAAGGGTTTGAATATGGGTTCAGGTTCAGGTTTTAGTCAGAGTTCTAGATCAGGCTTTGGGTTTAGTGTTAGGGTGAGGATTTAGAGTGAAGGACAAGGGATCAGAGTTATAGTTTAGGGATTTAAGTTTATGATTTAGGCTTTAAGACTCAGGGCTTATGGGATAAAGTTCAAGGTCAAATTTGGGGTTTGACTTCATGCTGAGATTTGGGTTCAGGTTTCATGACTTGGAGGTCTGGTTTAGGGTTTGGGTTCGTGGTTCAGGGCTTGGATCCAGGGCTCAGGTACAGGCTTTGGGTTCCATTCCAGGTTTGGGATTCAGGGTTCTAGTTTGGGCTTTAAGGTCAGCTTAGGTTTCAGCGTTGGTAGGGGTTAAGGTTAGGTTTAGGGATGACACATTTTCTTCACTTGTCATCATGGACAAAAAAATTCTATCTGAAGTTTCTAAGTCAGAAATGTATTTCATCTGGGGGCGCCTGGGTGGCTCCGTGTGTTAAGCCTCTGCCTTGGGCTCAGGTCTTGATCTCAGGGTCCTGGTATCAAGCCATTCATCAGGCTCTCTGCTTGGCGGGGAGCCTGCTTCCCCATCTTTCTCTCTGCCTGCCTCTCTGCCTACTTGTGATCTCTGTCTGTCAAATAAATAGAATTAGTAAAAGCTATTATATGATCTTTTACAAACCATTTCCTATCTTTGCATTCTCATGTGCCAAGACAGACAGGGATTATTTAAAACCCTGAAGAGAGTGCTCTTGCTTTTAAATTGCCTGTAACCTTCGTGTAATAGATTTATGATTGATGATAGATTTAGTTAAAATATAACTATTTAAAATATTTACTCTCAGTAAACGATTTCAACCTATGCTCATTTAAGTAACTTGGTGCATAATCCCTTTTCTATTAAACCATAGTGCAAGGACCAATGCCGCGTTTCCGATAGAACCACAAGCTATTTTTCTAGAATGGCCGTATGCATATATATCAGGCGTCCTGTTTTCACTCCCTTTGTGGAGCACCTACCCTGGAGGTCATGTAATAACCAATGACCAAAAAAACAAACAAAAAACCCAAACATCCAGGTCGAAGTGCCATCCCTGCCTGGAGTCGAGGAGACTGCTCAGACAGATCCCAGGCGGGCATCTCAGCCCAGGCCTGTGCTGGGGAAGCTGGTTCCTGTCTTTGGGCACAATCTGGAAGCCAGCAAACTGACCCAAGAGTGCAGCCGGCGTTTAGGACTGATGATCTTTTCCAGCCAGGCTGCCCATGGACACCCGCTCAGGGAGCCAGGCTAGGAGGCTGCCCAGCGCTGGCGCTGTCAATGTGGCAGCATGCCAGGGCTTTGCCCCACACCCCAGACTGGGCTCTGGCCTCAGGAGTGAGGGGGCGGGGCCGGCGCAGTGAAGGGTCCTTGCTAATTTCCAAAGCTGGAAGTGAGCTCTCAGAGGACTCAGGAGGGAGGGTGGCGGGGTCGGGTCTGGGCGGCCAGGAGAAGGGGCTTTGCTAATTACCCAGGCGGGAAGGAGGGGCGCGCAGAGCCAGGCTGCTGTGCTGCAGTCCATTCAAAACTGCAGGACCCACCATACTCGCTGCCCCTGCGCTCCCACGCTGCAGCCTAGCCCCTGAGGCCGCGGTGTCCTGTTCCAGATCCCGCTGCCTGCTGCCCCTCCCCACCCCATGGCTTCTCTGGAGGACCCTCTGCTCACAGGTAAAGTGACACCGTGACGCGCCCTCACCTGAAGCAGAAAACGCGGTCCAGGGGCGGGGCGTGGGGTGGTCGGGGCCCAGCCTCCCGCCAACCCCAGGGCACCAAGACCACCCTGGACGCTGCGCCACACTCCTTCCGCAGGGGGTCAGGCCAGGACAGCGCCACAGGTGGTAACCCCGCCCCCCCCCGCCAGCGGGTAGGCTAGCCCCCATAGTTTGGCACCCCCAAGCGCTTTTCAGAGCCTCCTGCCATTCCCAGGGCACCCAGAACCCAGAGAGTGAGGCCTTGGGTGCTTTCTAGTGACAGATTCAAGGCAATTTTTCGACTTTGGGACTTCAGAGTTAACATAGTTTTCATTTGTGATTATTATTTTTGTGTGGGGGCCATAGCTTTTCTTTTGACCTATGGTTGTTTTCACTCCCGGTTCTGAAGAAGCCCCTAAATCCTAACCCTGTTGAGGACTCCGAAAGCTCTCAGAGCAGCAGTGCTGGGGGACATTGTGGACACATGTTTTGGTTTCTCCTCTGGCCTGCTTCTGTGGCAGCCCCGCTCTGTCCTCCTCAGACTTCAGAGCAATATCTGAACAAGTGGAGAAGCGACCAGGGGGTCAGGAAGGTGGCCACCGAAGAGTGACTTCTATGGAGGGTGGCTGAGCTAGCAAGTGAGCATGTTAGTCCAGCTCTGCCTGCATTCAGTATGGAGCTGAACAGGGGCCAGGGAAGGGGAGGAGGAGCAGAGAGCAGGGACAAAGGGACCAAAGAGGAGATTCAGATAAAGGGAAGTAATGGGGAGGAAAGAGAAGAAACTCTAGAAGACAGGCATGTAGAAAGGAAAAGGGATGAAGTGGGCATTGGGAAAGGGCACCACCAGGGAAGGAGAGAGGGGAAGGAAAGAGGGAGGAAGAGAGGAAAGGGGAAAGGGAGAAGGGAGGAGTCAGCATGCCAGGGCTCCCCCTGCATCTGAAGAAGAGGTGGCTGGTCCAGCTTGTCAAACAGGGTGCTCACTCTTTGGTCCCACTTTCTGCTCCCAGTGCTACTGGGCTTTTCAAGGAAGGCAGGCTGTCCCTTGGGACCTACTGGAGCCCAATAGAGCCCACAGGAGGGTGGGAGAGGTAAGATGCCACCGGGTACTGTCCTGAGCTGCTCCCAGCCACCAGCCTCACCACATGGTGCAAGAGGGACCCCAGAACAAAGGAAGGACACAGGCCCGCATGTCTGCTGGTGGCCCTGGGCACTTAGCTCATCGCAGTGAACCACACCGCCTCCTCAACCCACGCTTTCAAAGCCTCCTTCTTCGTTTCTGGTTTTCATGTCTGTAGGAACATGAGCCAGATCTAAATCATCTCCGACAGACAATTCTGACTCACCCCGTGTCAGATTTTTATGAGTGGCTGTGATAGAGTAAGATAGCAATGCTCCAACAAACGGACTGTTTCCTCCCACTTGACCTCAACAGTCTTATACATTTTCTTAGCGAAAACATCTTGTCTCCTTCCATTAAGCTCATAACGTGGTCTAGTAGTATACATGCGCCTTCGTTAGATGCGAAGCAATACAGAGGTCCTTTTTTTTTTTTTTTTTAATTTTACAAGGTAAAGTCAGTGAACACATCCAACTTGACGAATACGTCTCTAAAATGTCAATCCAGGCAAAGCTTTTTCTGCCTACAGTTTGGAGCCTACGTGGTGACATTTTTAAAATGCTTTCAGTCCCTCAGTGAGGCTCTTAGAAGCTAGCCAGGGCTTACTACGTGCCAGGCACTGTGTCAGGTGTTGGAGCTAAAGGGAAGGAGAGCTTGGAGGCTGGCTGGGGAGGGACATCCATGACACAACGACAGCTAGAAACGGAGGCCAGTGCTAGAAAAGAGAGAGCAGGCTGCATGGAGAGTGTGTACCATGGGGCTTGTGAGCTCAGGAATAATTGGGAGTAACTGGAGTGGGGAGATGGGGGAGAGAAGAGGGTCTTCCCATCAATGGGAATCACCTGTGCTTGGAGGAAGGTGGCATGAGAGGTCTCCACAGGAAGAAGTAGGCAGTGTGGTTGAAGGGCAGAGAGATGGGGCAGAACAGGCATCAGTCAGTTGGAGGGGTATGAAGAGACTGATGGGAGGATTATGGGTGCCTTTGGAGGACTGAGAATTTGTTAGAAAATCAGTGCAGATTTCTATGGAGACAAATGCCAGGAACTGATAAGTCTTTGAAAGGTCACTCTGGCTGCCTTTTGGCAAAGGGGTTGGTAAAAGGCACTTGCAGGTGTGAACACACCAGGTGGGAGGTGAGTGCAGGAAATCAGGTGAGGGAGCATGGGAACTTGGTCCCGGGGTATATAAGGGAGAATAGCCTTTAAGGAGTTCCACAAATTGGCACCAGCTGTGGCTTCATTACAGAGCTGGAAGGGGGAGGTGGGTGTGTCCTGGAGGTTACAGAAATTACATGAGAAAGGGAAGTCTTTTTAGGTCTCTTTTTCAACTAGAGGAACTCTCACCTTATTGATAGAATTCCAGAGTGGGAACCAATGATATGAGGACATCTTTGAAAAGTCTGAATATGTTCTTCGACATCTTTGCAAGTGACGAGGAGACCTTGACCTTAGGAGGCCTTGGCCCTCTTTGTAGCCAAAAAGATTTCACCTACAGATTTGGGTTCTCCCTTTTAAAGTCAAGGAGTCAGTCCTTCCAAAGGACACCTCCTATCATTTTACCCTCTCATCATACCTCACGTGCTGGCATCTCCAAGACCCTCTGTTCCAGGTTGAGAGTATCCACTTTGGCCGGGCTGGTCTTGCCAAGAACACCACCACAGGAAATCTAGAGCCTGTAGTGCTATTAATAACATCATCTAAGACTGTGTTTGCTGCCCTCATGGCCTCTTCCCACCATGACTCACTGAAGCTTTTTACACATTGTATCCATTAAGCTATAGTTCCCAAAGCTCATCTTCTCTAGTGCCATTAATTTTTAGGGGACCAGGCAAACCTTAAACTTGTCCCCCTTAATTGGATCCCTGTGCCCCCACAATCTCTTTGAATGCCTTTCACCATGATCCTTGAATGAGTTCTGAGACCACTGCTGGTACCTAACACTTCTTGGCACCTTGTCTGCTAGGTTCTTGGAAGAGGAGGTGGCTTTGGAGGTGAGTGGGGATGGGAGTGGGAGGATTTCTCCCTTCACTTCCCTTTTTGTGTTTTCAAATAATGGGTTTTGAGGGGGAGGGAAAGGTTAACCAGACCATTTATTTTCCATCTCCCATCGATAAAATGTTTACCACTCCCCACTGGAAGAATTTAGATCTTTCGTTTGAATCTCCAGGAAAATCTCCCAAACTCAGACCACCACCATGTGGATTCAGCCATCTTCTGATTCACCTCCAGATTGTCTCCTCCTAACTGCTCAAGCCACAGGTTAAGGGCGAAATGTTCAATGCCCAAGCAATATAGTGGGGAACACGTTTATCTAAGCAATTATATGCAGCTCTGTATCTGCATACAGGGGGTCTCTCCCAAGCCTTTCCAACCTCAGCAAAACAAGACAAAGCCCCAGCCATCTGGGCAATATATCATTCATTCATTCCTGTGTTCAACACTCATGGCGGATCCCCACCAAGACAGTGGGAGAGCAAGGACTGGAGAAATCCTGGAAGCTGAAGTCTGAGGAGGATTTCAAATTCAAGTCAGAGATGAAAGAAACATCTGGACTCGGTCCTCAGGTACATGCAGTATTCTGAACTGAAGCTAGAACCAGAGACCATTCTAATGAAAGGCCTCTACAGGTGGGCTCTCACAGGTGGGCTCCAACTCAGTTTCATGTATATTCATTCATGAAATAGCTCTTTGGGTCAACATGCAGAAGAAAACCATTTAAGAAAACTGACAATGAGGAGTGGAAAGGGAAGCCAGAAGGCATGTGAATGGGGAGAGAGGAGGAGCCAGGGCAGAAAACCAAGAATCCCTCCCTGCCCTCCTTGCTGCCAGGGAGGTCTGAGGGACTAGTTTCCCCCTGGGATCCCAAGGCCAGAACAAAAGCAGCGGGGCCACGGCGGGTGAGGGAAGGGGGTCCTCAGCACGGGCGCATGGGGCTGCGGAAAGATGGGGGCTAGCGCGCCCGCTGGCGGGGGGCACCTCGCAAGGCGCTGTCCCCAGCCCGACCCCATGCGGACCGGGTTTGGCGCAGCATCCGGGGTGGTCCCGGTGCCCTGGGGTTCGCGGGAGGCTGGGCCTCCACAACCCCCTCTCCGCCCCCAGGTCGATCTGCGCTTTCTGCTCCAGGTGAGGGCGCGGCAGGGTGTCACTTTAAATGTGCGCAGAGGGTGGTCCGGAGAAGCCTTGGGGCGGGGAGGGGCAGCAGGCAGCAGGAGGGGGACAGCGGAGCCTCACACGGGAGCGCGCGGGCGGGGAGTCCGGTGGGTCCTGCAGTCCCGACTGGGCCGCAGCACAGCACCTCGGCGCTGCCCGCCCCTCCTCCGCCAGCCCCTCCACCTCCTCCCAGACTCTCAGCCACATCCTCTGTGAGCTCACTTCCAGCTTAGGCAATTAGCAAAGCGCCTTCTCCCCGGCGCCCTCGACCCGCCCCCGCCCCCCTCCCTCCTGAGTCCTCCGCCAGCTCACTTTTTGCTTTGGCAATTAGCAAAGCCCCATCTCTGCGCCGCCCCGCCCCCTCCCTTCTGAGGCCCCGCCCTGGCTGGGGCGCGGGGGGAAGCCCCCGGGGCTGCAAGCTTTGCCAGCGCTGGCGCTGGGCAGCCTCCTAGCTTGGCTCCCTGAGCGGGTGTCCACCTGCCTCCTGGCTGCAAAAAGATCATCAGTCCTGTTAAGCCTGGATGCACTCTCCTGTCAGTTTGCTGGCTTCCTGATTGCACCCAAAGCCAGGAACCAGCTTCCCCAGCACAGGCCTGGGCTGAGATGCCTGCCCAGGATCTGTTTGAGCAGTCTACTCATCTCCAGGCAGGGATGGCACTTCCACATGGATGTTTGGGTTTTTTTATTGTTTTTTGGTCATTGGTTATTATTACATGACCTCCAGGGTAGGTGCTCCACAAAGGGAGTGAAAACAGGATGCATGATATATCCCTCACCTCCCATGCTGTCTTTCTCTTAAATAATAAGCACTGGTGAACTATCTTAGATTCTGTACCTTCTCTCCAGCCATGAACCTATCACTGTCTTTAACTCTTGAAAACTTCATTAGACAAATTAATGTGGTGAAGGAAGCAATATGAGAAAGCCTATTAATCTGATGAGCATGGAACTGAACAAACCCTATAGATACTTTCCCTTTGATTTCTAGCCTATCAATACCTACAGTGAGTCACATACACTCAAGATTATTGTTTTTATTGTATACTTCATATATTCATTGATTTTGGACTCGTTATCATTTTGTTGAAGTGTTAAACTATGGTAATAAACAAACTTTTAATTAACTTTTCCTCCTATGATACAAATATAACTTGCACTTGAGCTTTAGCTAATGTTATGTTCTAAAATTGCCAAAACAAAATGATCAAGGTTTCTAGATTATTTACTGTATTTTCTACTATGTAATATTGTTCTATCTCTTCTGTATAATGAAAATGAATGCTTGGGGCTCTTGGGTGGCTCAGTGTGTTAAAGCCTCTGCCTTCTGCTCAGGTCATGATCCCAGAGTCCTGGGATAGAGCCCCACATCAGGCTCTCTGCTCAGCAGGGACCCTGCTTCCCTTCCTTTCTCTCTGCCTGCTTCTCTGTCTACTCGTGATCTGTCTCTCAAATAAATAAATAAAATCTTTAAAAAAAGAAAGTGAATGCTTGATAACTAAATGAATGCTTTACTGAACAAATTAAATATGGCAATAGCATTTTATTTTATCATACTTCACATATTAAACTATAATATTATATCACTAGTCTACAAATAATCTACTGACATAGTCATTTGGAAGCTTTTAGCAAAAGAATTCTTCCTCCTGATTGTAGTATAAAAGCCACAGAAATATACAGAAGACTCCTAGGATAGAAAGTTAAATCCAGTTATCCGTGATGCCTTGAGTAGGACCTGACTTATGTATGTCCTTGGATGCACTAGTAACTGTTACATGTGATAGGATTATATTTAATATATACAGTTGCATTTACTTCACAAAGGACATATAAATTTGAGAATAAAATATTTGATGAATCTATAAAGTCTATATCTATTTGTAACTAATGTGGTAGAATTAAGATGTTAATTTGAAAAAAAAATCATTGAGCACATACACATATTCAATTGTTTTTATATATATAAACAGCATTATTTATTTATGTAAATAAATGCATTGTCAGTAAAATCCATTTACTTATCAATCATAAGGGTAATTTTAAGTACTAAGAATAAGAAATATGTGAAAAGATAAGTGTTCAAGAGTGCAGTTTGTGGTAATTAATACAATATGATAGGCTCATGAAAAAGATATATTACTTGAACTTAAAAGCTTCTATAATTAAGCGATGACCACTTGAAATTTGTAATTAGTCATGCTGCAGTTTTTCCTTGCACTTATTGCCCTTCCCCAGAAGTTCATTAAGAATTTCTGTGAATGTCCTTATGTTTAATCTCATTCATAGATTCCACTACTGCTCACAAAACAAAGCCAAAAAGAGAGGTAACTCTATGTGGCACTCCATCCACAAGCAATACATTCATAAATAATTAAAAAGCTCTCTACTTCATTTGTTACCCATTCAGCTGATAATTTAAATGAGTAACTGAGGCCGTTTTATCAGCACTTTTAATAAAATGCGACTCAGAAACTTCACAGTGTTATTTAAGAAGAAATGCTCACGTGTTAAGGTTTTTATTTTTTAAATCAACAAAATAATTTTCAAATATTAAAAGCAAATGTCTCCTTTTCCTCCAAGTTTCCTTGCTATGTCAAAGTTACAAATAAATACATTACAATCGTATTTTGAGTTGTAGATAAAAACAAAAGTTTTGAAACTGTCTGTGGGTTGAGTGTCTGGATTAACTTGTATAAATATCTGAACTCAATGTATTTAGACTTTATTATATGGTTTTTTTTAGACTATTTAAAAATACATGCTCAGATAATGACAACATTATTTTATTCATTTTAATAAATAAATTAATTTATTTAATTATGTTTAGATATTATTAAATTAATGATTTAATATTTAATAATCTAAATTTGAAATATTTTAAATTTTAAAAATATTTATTTACTTAAATTTATATATTTAATATAAATATTAAATAAATTATTTAATCATTATTATAATTATGCAATACATTATGTATTGTGTAATAATTGCATTTTATTAAATAAATAAATGTATTATTTACATTATTTTATTATATTTTATTTAGTTGACAAAGAGAGGGAGAACGCAAGCAAAGGGAGCTGCAGGCAGAAGGAGAGGGAGAAGTAGGCTCCCAGCTGAGCAGAAAGTTCAACCTGGGGTTCCATCCCACGACCCTGGGATCACCACCTGAGTTGAAGGAAGCTGCTTAAGTGACTGAGCCATCCAGATGCCCAAGGCTTTGTATTCTTCACTTCTAAATATTGATGCTCCTTCATCTCTGGAGTTAGTAAATTGATGTTGAGTATTCATATCAAAGAATTGATAGTAGCTGTTAAACAGAAACATGTAATTTAGGGAAAAAAAAAGAACAGAAGGAAGAGAAAGGCCAAAAGTCAAAAGCACATTAATATAAAATTTAATTAGATAAATAAAGCTGATATTCCTGAAGGGGGCTAATAAAAGAGCTGCAAAGAGCTGATAGGATTAGGAAAATTGTCCACTCCTGGTCATTTCATAATTTTAGACTATTCCTTATTAATAAATATACTTAGTTCCAGAAACACAAGCACACAAGAACATTTCCACCAAGTTTCCTCTAACAGCATTTACAAATTAGACGTTCAAACAATGCAGTTCATTACATGTTGCATCTGTATCTTAAAGTTTAAACACTTTCTGTGACACATTTTCTAACAATTACAATTAAAAAATATATATATATACATATATATATATACCTTATCCCTAAATGGGAAAAAAATATATATATATACATAGAAACCTTATTCCTAAATGAAACCTTTCTTTGTTTATTAGCTTAAATAGGTAAATTAGCAACAACAACAACAACAAACAGCTAATATTATAGAGGTAGGAACAATTGACCTTTTCATTCATTGCTATTTTCTAAAAATTCCTATTTTATTTTTTTCTCAAGTCTGTCATAATAATTTTCTAAATCTCCTGCCTTATTCAATTTTTTTCTTTTAGTGGAAATCTCTATTTCATATTTATTTTCTCTTCCTCCACTCTTTGCTCTAATAATTCAATGTATTATTAGATTTTCTGTTTTTCTCTTTATCCAGATATATCTTTTCTTTCTTTCTTTCTTTTTTAAATAATTTGATTTGCTGGCATTTTACATCAGTACATGCTTTCTTATGGATGTTAGAAATGTCTGTGGAACTACTAGAAGAATAAACTTTTTTACCTTTAAGAAGTTTACAGTCTAGAGTGCCTGGGTGGCTCAGTTGGTTAAGTGTCTTCCTTCAGCTTAGGTCATGATGCCAGGGTACTAGGATCCAGTCCTGCATCAGCTGCCTGCTCAGCAAGGAGTCTGGTTCTTCCTCTCCCTCTGCCCCTCCCTCTCTCTCTCTAATAAATAAATAAAATCTTTAAAAAAAAGACTTACTGAAATCTGAGACTGAATTACTAAATTCAGTCTTAATAGAAGACAGCTAAACAAAGCAATGATCACAACTGGAAAATTTAGCGAGATCATGGTTTAACATTTTTGGTTGACACAGGACCTCTTTCAGTAACAACTTTCCCTAAATATCAATTTCTTTTTAAGGCAAAATATTTTGACAAGAAATCCAGATCCTTCTGATCGTTTTCATATCAATTTAAGGTGACATCCTCAGAGTATATAATCAAATATGTAATTATTCTATCTGTTGCCTTGTATATTGCCTGTATCTTTTTCAGACTCAAAGTTCCATTGAGGTAAAGTTTGTTTTTTTTTTTTAAAGCAGAGATTTTTAAAGTGTTTGATATATACAAGATGCTTAATAAGTGTTTACAAAGCCTATGTATTACAGAAGCCTTAAACAGGCTTTAAAATAATGTAGGTGATATTAGTAGTCATATCAAACAATTTTTAGGTTTCAGTCATGTAAATAACTACATTTCTCAGAGACAGAGAAACATACAAATGGTCTGGGTCCAGTAGGATAATGCTAGCATGTGTTGTAAATTCTCTTATATGACCTTATTCTTGCAAGAATTGGTTATGTGGCAGAAAAAAAGGTATCACTATCTTATACTTTATTATTTAAAGAGATTTATGGAAGTCTTAATTTCTTACACTACCCCTTTGTTTCAGTGGACCCAATTTCCGTGGTAATGGTGAGAAGAAAGTAGGCAATATAGGTAGCAGCAAAAATCTCCTACAAGGCACTATAAAATAAGGCTTGTTCTAGATCATGGGTCTGTCCAAAGGGGAATGTTAAGGGGTAGAATGGATGATGGATGCATTGTGGACTTATAACTTTAAGATTAATACTGTTATGCGCCAATAATGGGTCTATGATTAAAGGAGCGAGACTGATGTAAAGCAAAGGTCAAGCAAAGCTTTATTTCATGCCAAGCATCAAGAATCTAACCGAACGTTCGAACGTTCGGGGCCACACCTCTTATGAGAGAAGGCAACCCTTTGCTGTTTCACAGTCTAGCGTTTAAGGGCAAAGGCCATGCAGTCAGGCCTGGCCACGCACAGGTGACCAATGAGATTTTAACACACACAGGAAACTCCACAGTGAGGCTAGGTGACCAATTGAGGTTTAATTTACCCTAGTGTAGACATTTGACCCAGCCTATTACACCTTGATTAGGATTAGTGCCAAAAAGGTTCCCAAAGGGCAGAGGAGTGGGGCATACTCCTTAGTATCTAGGGAGACAATATGCAAACACCGCCCCCCCTCCCGCTGATTGATGTCTCCACCTGGCCTGACCCACCCTTGTATATGGGCTTTGTTACCTGGAGCTGATTTCCAGGACTTGTTTTTAAGTGAATCCCCTGGGGGAAGGGGAGCAAGGACAGTTTAAGGGTTAACCTCAATGAAAGCCTCTTGCTAAAATATAAAAATATAAAATAGGTCCTTACATTACAACAACTCAGTAGGGAAAGTCCCAGTGTGGTGATAAAAGAAGTGAGGTAACTTGCATTGCACATTTTATTTTTAAACCGTGTAAGTTGTATTTTTCCGTGCCATGACATCATACTTTATCTTCATCTCTGTCTACTAGTTTAAAACTAGTTAAACAAACTCAACAATTTTTTTAAAAATATTTTATTTATTTATTTAAGAGCAAAGGCCAGAGAGAGAGAGAGAGAGCATGAGCAATATGGGGCTGGATCCCAGGACTCTTGAGATCATGATCTGAGCCAAAGGCAGACACTTAACTGACTAAGCAAATGAGACTCCCACAAACTCAACAATTTTATAAAATTTTTATTTGTTGGGGTGCCTGGCTGGAACAGTCAGTAAAATATGTAAATCTTGATCTTGGGGTTGTATGTTTGAAATCCACCTTGGGTGTAGAGGTTTCATTTAAAAATAAAATCTTTAAAAATTTTTTTTTCATTTTTTTATTTAAGCCATTGTATGGCAGTGTTGATCACTATATTGTACACCTGAAACTAATATTAACCTTATTTTAACTAACTACAATTTAAATAAAAACTTTAAAAATAAAATAAAAATAATAATCATAAAAATAAAAAAGAGGAAAAATTATTTGGCAGGCAATTTTCTTAATTGCATTATTATTTATTATTATCATAGTCTGCGTGTGTCGGTGGGAAGTGGCTGGTATTACAGTGAGTTCCATATCTGTGTTACACTGTGGTCCATGTCTGTAGTCAGTCTTTTTTTTCTTTTAGTTTATTTTCAGGGATCTAAAATTCATTGTTTATGCACCACACCCAGTGCTTCATGTAAAAAATTCCCTCCTTAATACCCACCACTGGGCTCACCCAACCACCTGCCACCCTCCTCTTCAAAACCCTCAGTTTGTTTCTCAGAGTCCACAGTCTCTCATGGTTTGTCTCTCCCTCCGATTTCCCCCAGCACACTTCTCTCCATCTCCCAGTGTCCTCCACGTTATTCCTTATGTATTGAGTCTTATAAAAACTTTTATTTCTTTCCCTATTCTGCTTTGCATATGCTTACCTTAGATGTTAAAATGTTATAAACCTCTCCTGCCTGGTCCATTTTCTCTCTCTTCTCTCATGATTTCTCATGCTCTCCCTGCCAACCCCACATGCCTTACAATATCTGGATATGACTAATTTCTTCCTGAGCTACTTTATTCTACTCTGCCATATGGTTGCCCTTCCCTCTTCTGTACCATAACTTCTATCCCCTGCATTTGTGCTTTAACACTACCTAATTCTTTTCACTGCATCTGTATCTTTGAGGTCAATACTCAGTAGTGCAATTGCTGGGTCATAGGCTAGCTCTATTTTACTGGAAAGAAGGGCCATATGCACCCCAGTGTTCATAGCAGCGATGTCCACAATAGCCATTCTGTTGAAAGAGCCAAGATCCCCTTCAACAGACAAACGGATAAAGAAGATGTGATCTATGGATACAATGGAATATCACTCAGCCATCAGAAAGGATGAATACCCAACTTTTGCATCAACATGGATGGGACTGGAGGAGATTATGTTAAGTGAAATAAGTCAAGCAGTGAAAGTCAATCATCATATGGTTTCACTTATTTGTGGAACCTAAGGAATAGCATGGAGGACATTAGGAGAAGGAAAGGAAAAATGAAGTGGGGGGATTGGAGGGGGAAATAAAACATGAAAATCTATGTACTCCAAGAAACAAACTGAGGGTTTTAAATATGAGAAGGATGTGGGGATGGGTGAGCCTGGTGATGGGTATTAAGGAGGGCACATATTGCATGGGGCACTGGGTGTTTTACACAAACAATGAATCATGGAACACTACTTCAAAAACTAATGATGTATTGTATGGTAACTAACATAACATAATTTAAAAAAAAAAGGAGGGGGACAATACCTAACACTCAATCTTTGCTAGTTTCTTGTTTACCTCCTTTTAAGAGTAAGCTCATTAGTGTTTTTTTTTGTTTGTTTGTTTTTGTCTCAACTAAAAGAAGAAAAATAATACACATTATTTTGAAAACTTTTTGAACAGTATACAAAAGTTAGTCAAGTCCACAATGTCTCATCTCTTCTTCCTCCTAACATGGCTAAGTTGAAAAAACCTTTATCTGGGAAAAGATCTTTCTCCTGCCACCTTGTGTAAGATTTTGGCTTTAGCTTAGATTATCCTTTCTTTCCTTTTCTGAAAATAAGTTGAAAATATTAATAGCTTCAGTTTCTTCTTCCAAAATATGACTGCTTCTTTACCAAGTGCAAAAGCAACCCATTTTGACCATAGTAAACAGCTTGGACCTACTTTTTTGGCTCACTGTTTTAGTGAGACAAGTGGAGTGAAGATGACACACCATTTCCAAATGTATTAATAATTGGTAGACCATACTTCTAAATTGAAGATTTGTTGCCATTAAACTATGACCAGACTCGCTATAATTACAGAGGTAAATTCTTTATATTTACTATATTTGAAATTACCATATAATACCAAAATAAAATTATGATTATGTGAAGAGTCTGTAATATTAAGAAGATGACTTTGAAATGATTGCTTATCTAAATGAAATTTCCCATTTTATAATCTTGTATAAGCTTTCGTTGTCATTTCCTATTTAAAATCTATTAGAAGGCACTCTTATTTTCCCTTAAGTGGGAAGTCAAATGTGGAACAAATTCATCCCAAAGGAACTGATTCTATATTCCACTGAAGACCAGGTGGCTTCCATGTGGCATTTTGCCTCTTGCATATTGTTCATCTCCTACAACAAATAGGGGTATGCTCTTTATTAAACTAATTCAACTCAATTAGAGACATTGTCTTCAAGGGATAACATCATAGAGACTAGAATCAGCATCATACTTTTGGGAAAATTGGGCCCAGGGTATTTGTTTTGTTTTGTTTTGTTTTAAGATTTTATTTATTTATTTGACAGACAGAGACCACAAGTAGGCAAATAGCGGGGGTGGGGGGGGGAAGCAGGCTCCCTGCTGAACAGAGAGCCTGATGCAGAGCTCGATCCCAGGACTCTGAGATCATGGCCTGAGCCGAAGGCAGAGGCTTAACCCACTGAGCTACCCAGGTGCCCCTGGGCCCAGGTTTTGATGGCTTCTTTCCTCAATCTTATAAAACCTATTTGAACTCTACTGGATGCCAGAACTGCTTAAAAATATTTGGTCCCTTGTAATTTTAACCTTCCAGTATTCAATGCACCTGATCCATGTAATATCCTATAGTATTTTTGTCAAATGAAGACTCTCAAAGTGTGTTTCTTGGGAGACACTTTTCAATTGGTTGCTTACATTTCTGCATTTATTATTTGTTCTAGGCCATCCTTTGAAGATGGTTGTATTGAATAGACTTGGAAGACAGAAATAGTATCTTTTTTTTTAACTTAACCTGTTGTGTTTGCAAATATTTTCTGCCTCTGTTTTGATTCTTCTTGTGGGAACTGAGGCTCAGAACTGATATATAACTCCCACCCCTACACACACACACACACACACACACACACAAATACTGTTAATATTCTGGCTACCTCTATTGCTGTGAATAATAAACTATATTATTTCTGAACCATGAGTCTTTGTCTTCTATCAACACCCAAGAAACTACGGCAGACTCATACACCAGCTTTCAAATAAGGGAAAATAATCTCAGATGCTTTATATTTTTTGATAGTGTTACCTACTTCTGAACATATGAGTGAACACATATAAAGCTGGAGCCATGACCATTTAGAGCTTCTTCTGTGGAAGAACTATGCATTCACTAGTAAACAAAAGTAGTTTCATCTTTTTTTTTTTCCTCCTGGACACCATTTCCTCTCTTACACTGTTGCTCAAATTGGATGGAGTGTAAGGTCCTTTGAGGAAATTTTTTTTAATGATTCAAAATAAAATAGGAAGAGTCTAAAGTGCTAAAAATACTTCTAGATAAAAGGTATAAGATAATGCCAGAAAGGATAGTAATTTTATCTAACAACTGCCTGTTCACCCCTTATTTGTTCATTAACTAATCTCCAAATTCCTGACTAAATCCCTTTTGTAAGCCAGAATGTGAGCTAAAAACTGGGATTTTAAAAAATTTTCATTTGAAATCCAGTTAGTTAACATATATGGTTGTATTAGTTTCATGTGTACAATATAACATATAGCACTCAGTGCTCATCATGACAAGTGCTCTAATTAACCCCCATCACTTATTTAATCCATCACTCCTTTCAGATACCGTCAAGTAACCATCAGTTTGTTCTCCGTAGTGAAATGTCTGTTTCTTGCTTTGTTTCTCTTTCTATGTCTTATTATTTCCCCTTTGCTTGTTTGTTTTGTTTCTTTTATTCCATATATGAGTAAAGGTATTTGTCTTTCTCTGACTGACTTATTTCACTTTTAGCATTATACTGTCTAGTTCCAACCATGTTATGGCAAATGGCAAGATTTCAGTCTTTTTATGGCAGAATAATATTCCATTGTATATACATACCAATTATTCTTTATTTATTCATCAATTGATGGATACTTGGGCGCTTTCCATATCTTAGCTTTATAAATAATGCTGCTATAAACATAGGGGTGCTAGCATCCCTTTGAATAAGTTTTCTTATATTCATTGGGTAAATACACACCAACAGGATTGTTGGATCACAAAGGACTTCTATTTTTAAATTTTATGAAAATTCCATACTGTTTTCAAATATGGCTGTATCAGTTTGCATCACCACCAACAGTTCACAATTGTTACTTTTTCTTTTTTTTAAGATTTTATTCATTTGACAGAGAGAGATCACAAGTAGAGAGAGAGAGAGGAGGGAGCAGGCTCCATGCCTGGCAGAGAGCCCGATGTGGGACTTGATCCCAGGACCCTGAGATCATGACCTGAGCTGAAGGCAGAGGCTTAACCCACTGAGCCACCCAGGCAGTCCCCACAAGTGTTACTTTTTCACATCCTCTCCAACACCTTTTGTTTCTTGTAGTGTTGATTTTAGCCATTCTGACAGGTGTGAGGTGGTACCTCTTTCTAGTTTCGCTTTGCAATTTCCTGATGATACATGATGATGGACATCTTTTCATGTATCTACTGAACATTTGAAAGTGTTCTTTGGGGAAACACTTGTTCATGTCTTCTATCCATGTTTTTATTGGATTATTTGTTTTGGGATGTTGACAAAAACTGGATATTAAGTAACACACAAGACAGGTTTCCTTGAGCTTAAATTTTATTTGCATGAGTATCATTAACAGGAAAAAATATGCATATGTGTATGTACAAGTGTGTTTATGTATACATCTATCCATCTATCCTCTATCCCCTGTCTTCTAATTGTGGTAAATCCTGTAAGGTGGGGAATGGGATAGTCTGTAGAAATATGCTTCTGGATATGCTGGGTAAGCAAATTTAATTGCACTCAGATGAATTGGATATAAGTGAATCACTTATATTTATGAGTTATTTAATGAGTTATTTAATATTATATAGAAACAAATTAAAAGTTTATGTAGTTGAAAATAATAGGTAGTTAAAATAATTTTTTTGTTTGTTGTTTTTGTGTCTTTTTTTGTTTATATATACTATGGTGTGAATGTTTATGTCTCCCAAAATAATATTATGAATTCTAACTCTGGAAGTGTTAGTATTAAAACATAGGGGCCTTTGGGAGGTGATTAGGTCATAAGTGGGATTACAGTCCTTTTAAAGGAGACCCCAGAGAGTTCTCTTGATTCATTCATCATGTACGTTTACAGTGAGAAGATAGCCATCTATGAGGAAGTGGGCTCTCCCTGGATCTGCCCATTCCTTAATCTTGAACTTCTCCGTTCTAGAACTGTGAGAAATAAATTCCTGTTCTTTATAAGCTATTAAGTCTATATCATGTCCGTTATAGCAGCCTGCATGCAGAAGGACACTATGACCTAAAATGAGAGCAATAAATATAAAGTTTCAGTAAAGTCAGTTGGTACAATGTTTTTTTTACTTAGAGAAGACATGCTGCTTCATGTTAAACCTTGATATTGTATATGTTTCTTGAAGGGCCACTTCTTACTCCTTTGTGTGTTTTCCACAAAGTCCAGGATGATGCCTTACATAAAGGTAATATTTTATAAATACTGTTGGAAATATATACTTCTCTAAAATCTTATTTTGCCTACAGATTACTTGGATCCACTTTGCCTTGTGTAGAATATTTGAAATATATTAAGAACAGAATGTCTCTCTAAATAACATTTAGAATCATCATTAGTTTATGACTCCTGACTCATTTGTTTATGCAGTGATACTTACTGCAAGAACACTGAAGTTTGTAATATAATTTTGAATTAATCACCAAGCTAGTTTATTTTAACTTATGAAAAAATAATTTCTCAAGTTGGCTTAATTCTGCTCTTATGTTATGGTCATGACATTTTCATTAAAATAAAGTAGAAAATGGAAGTAAATAATAAATGAAAAATAAAAACTAAAAAATAAAAAAATAAAAGCAAATCTCTTGTGAAATGTTAAACTTTTCTTACTTATTTTGTTTTGCTTTTCCTCTACAATGCTGGCAAAGCTGTATGTTGCAGATAGGTACAATTTTATAGGTGCTAGGTTTGTTACTTTTGCTAAAATTTTCAAAATATAAGGAGTTGAATAGTCATGGATTGTTTATTAAACTCCTTATCTACACATATAAAAATAAAACAATGATGGTGACCTGGGTATTTCTAAAATTGTATTCTGTTTTTCCATATTATGTTTTACAATGTAATTAATAAAGATTCTGCATATATTAACATCATCACCTTCTATCTCATCTGTATGTCCATTACAGAGCATGTATGATTTCTATTCATTGCTATGTTGTGGTGAAGAGATTGTCTGAAGTAGCCTATATTTATGCAGGTAGATCTTAAGCTACGGTGCTCTTGTTTATTTGCTTGTTCGTGATCAGTATGTCTGAAAGATGGTAACTATTGCATCAGGTATGACGATTAAAAAATATTATTGGTGCCTGATATGCTGTGATGAAATAGGTAAGTCGATTCATAATTTGTTAATTAAATTGGAAAAGATTAAGACAAACTGAGGGTTGCTGGGAGGAGGGGGCTTGGGAGAAGAGGGTGGGATTATGGACATTGGGGAGGGTATGAGCGTTGGTGAGTGCTGTGAAGTGTGTAAACCTGGTGATTCACAGACCTGTACCCCTGGGGATAAAAATATATGTTTATAAAAAATAAAAAATTAAAAAAAATTGGAAAAGAAATTCCTTTGGATTTGTCCTTTATTAAGAGTTTTTTTTTTTTTTAACGAATTCCTTGGGATGTTTTTTGTGTAATATATATCACATGCCTCAACCTTTGAATTTGAATGTAGAAAAGAGTTATCAGAATGAGCCTAGAAAATATTGTTATGGGGGCGCCTGGGTGGCTCAGTGGGTTAAGCCACTGCCTTCGGCTCAGGTCATAATCTCAGAGTCCTGGGATCGAGTCCCACATTGGGCTCTCTGCTCAGCAGGGTGCCTGCTTCCTCCTCTCTCTCTGCCTGCCTCTCTGCCTACTTGTGATCTCTCTCTGTCAAATAAATAAATAAAATCTTTAAAAAAAAAAGAAAACATTGTTTTGAAATATTTTTGTTCTGTTATATTATGTTAACTTAGGAAATAATGGTAATTTTTATTAGCATTTCCTACTTTCCACATGCCCTTACAGATGAGATATCATGATTTTCCTACTCTTTTTATCATGGTTGTTATATTCTTCATGATCAATAACAATCAAAGAAAATTCATAACATTAATTTTCTTTGGGAAAGTGATATTTTAGCAAGAATCCATGACCAAAAATTTTAGCTGTTGTTCTTCCAGGAGATGAGACTATCAATGTTCCCGAAATTTCAAGAAATAGAACTTATTAATTGTGTTGGTTGATGTTTATTGTCTCTGAACTTAGAGGTGCATAATTCAATTTAAAATTTATTTTGGGGGCGCCTAGGTGGCTCAGTGGGTTAAAGCCTCTGCCTTTGGCTCAGGTCATGATCCCAGGGTCCTGGGATCGAGCCCCGCATCGGGCTCTCTGCCTAGCAGGGAGCCTGCTTCCTCTTCCCTCTCTCTCTGCCTGCCTCTCTGCCTACTTGTGATCTCTATCTGTCAAATAAAATAAATAAAATCTTAAAAAAAACGGAGTGGACCTTATGGGGGTGCTTATCTGAAATTGAGGGACATTATAAAAAAATAAAAAATAAAATTTATTTTGAATTGAAAACAAGATCTTACTGAAGTTTAGGCATCCCACTTTATATCAGGCCTCCAGTACATTCTAATTTATTTATAGAAAATATCATAAACATGAATGACACTTTTCCTATTGCATTTATATGAAACTGCAATGACTCAAAGATGTCAGATTTGAAAAGCACTACCTTTCTATATTTTCTGTTTCCTAGGAGGAATGGATATACCATTTTAGCTCAATTATCCAACAGTATTCAAAACCACCATGAATTTTAAAACATACTTATTACACCCTAAAAATCAAGTATGAAAATGTATAAACAACCAAATCTCTATCTGTAAATGAAATACTCCCACACAGACGGGTTTTAAAAGTTTCTAACTTAAGGAATTTAATAGCACAGACTCAGGGTAGTAGTTTCAGTGCCTACAGTATACTTTCAGGGAGAGAGTAATGTAAGCTCTGAGTCACTTTCTGCCTAGAGATGACCAAATAGTGGTTCTGGCATTGTTTGTTTGTTTTTGAAAATATGTTCCTGGGCGTCATTCAGAAAATGCAGAGTTTGGCATCTATATAAATTAAGGATGATCTTTTTGAACTTTTGTCTTTCATTACATCAAATTACCATAATTGGACAGAAATTCCACTAAATTAAGCATTATTAGGAAATGTGTAAATTGGAGCTGCTCAAATAAGTTGCTCTTTGAGCTATGTGCTGTTGGTTCAGGATTAGATAAGGATTTTGAAGGCAAACCTAAATCATTGCTTCCTTTTTTGAGAGATTCTCAGCATATTTTCTTAAAATTAGCTGAAATAAACAATGTGTTTAGTCGCAAAGTGATTTGCATTTTTGCAGAAACTCCCTATCTCCTTGAGAATTATAACAAATATTTCATGAAACATCAGTGATCTTTACTTTGTTACACTGCTGTAAAGTACATTCAGAGTTGCCAGTTAAAGGTGTTAGTGTTGAGATGAAATGTCATGCATTTTTCTTCACTTCCATGCAAATGAACACAGTAATTTATTAAGACACAATGAAGAAAAAAAAATTGACAATGAGTTCCAGATTTTAAAAATCACTTGCCATTCAATCCAAATTGTGAGTTTGATCGGTTACCGAACACTTTATAATGCACCCCCGGTAATTTTACAGAGATTACTCTTTTCTTACCAATTCTTGATTATTCTGTCTTGCAATGCAGAGAAAGCTAACTAATTTAAAATAAACTTCCGTTAATTTTGATTGTTATAAACTTAAAATTGATTAATTTCCATATACAGAGTTTAAAATGTTCACGATTTACATTAAATATATATTCTGTGTAAACCTGGGAAAAATTATACTGAAAATTGAAATTAAAATGATGTTGTATATAGCTGCAAGAAGCCGCCTGTCCCATTTCATCTTACTATAGAAGTTGTGTCAGGTAATTTATAAAATCCCTGCTGCATAACAAATCTATTTTTTGTTGGAATGGGTAGTAATGTTTCTTCTTATTTCGAAATAAGAGTTGGTCTATGAGTGCCTCTGCAACTGTATTTTTCCTAAGTGGCTTCATGGTCTTGAACTGAGAAAGCTCAGAGCATTAAACATCAAAGTAATATATTTTGACATAATTAGACATCAAGGAAATGCAATTAAAATGACACTGAGATATCACTACACACTTACCAGAATGGCTAAAATAAAATATAATGACAAGCCCAAAAGAAAAAAATATACCATTTGATGATACACAATGGCAAGTTGTACCATAACTTAACCATCTCAGACTAGTGTAGTGTTAAATTTGTTTTTCTAAGCCATGTTTTGGGTCACTTACCACTTTTCAAGGATATAAAGTGCTATCATTTTACTTAAAACTGTGAAATTTGGTCAGATTTAAATTTCAATTTATGTTAAAACATTCTGTAAACTGTGTTAAACTTTGACATTTGTTCCCTCTGTTCAGTGAATAACACCATATCATATTCTGAAAAATTCGCTAATTTTCATCTTGAAAAATATCCCTTTTTCCTCTTATGGTAATTATTAATATGAGTTAATAGTAGAATTTGATATTGTTCCATATGTCCATAAATACTTTATTGTATATTATCAAATTTGATAATGAATATAATGTATTATATATAACCTCAGATAAATTTCAACAAATCATAATTTATTAAAATCATGTCTACTTAAAAATCTCATAGAAGAGTAAAACCATCAAAAATAAAAATAAACACACACAACACACACACATCACCAATGTATTGGCAAATCACAATTGCTGTAACAATACATTAGGCATTCCACAGTTAAGGGCTATCAAAATTTCCATCAGTGACAAAAAGATTTGTATCCAAATGGACTGATTTTCCAGAATCCAAGAAAAAGTCTCCTAGGATTTATTTAAAGGTAAATATTTGAACAAATACTTCTTAAATTTAGGAAATTCAGAACATACGATTAAAGAATATTTGCAGTGCAGACTATATGCAATCCTTCCTTCAAAATGTGCCTTTGAGTACATAATTCTGTTTTCTCTATTTAAATTGAGCTGTCTTCCAAGAAAGTTTTGCAAAATGTGTGTCTCTGTGTGATAAATGTTCTAAGACCTAACATGCTTCATTGTATTTTACTGTGCTCTCAAATTTAATCAATAATTTGGATTGATGTATAATACCTAGTTTCAAATATCTTTTCCATCTATACAAACACCCAGCTGTCTCTTTATATGCTATTACTATTGAGAATTGTGCTGTCGGTATTATTCTTGTACATTTTAGGTGATCTGTTCTTCTCTTGGGCATCATTTATGCTCTTCTCTGTTTTTGATATTCTTAAAACTCACCATAATGTATACGAGTGCTTTTTAGTGTGTGTAGTTTTTGTTTTGTTTTGTTTCTTATATCTCATGTTTGGCATCATTTTAAGTCTGGTAACTTTTATCTTTCTTTAATTCTCCAAAATTTATCTCAGTACTTATTTAAATATTTTCTTTATTTTTTTTTCTCTTCTGCTGTATTTGGGCAGAAGTCATTAATTTGTTTGTTTGTTTTTCCCAACTCATTTATTCATTTTACAGCTATATTCATCTTAGTCTCCATTTATTGTATTCTTTATTTCAACAATTTTCACTTAATTTATATTCACAGTATAGTATCTTTCTTTTCCTTGTATATGTATATCATTATTTTATCATATACTTTTAAGCTATTTTTAAAAATATTTTATTTATTTATTTGAAAGTGAGAGATCACAAGTAGGCAGAGAGGCGGGCAGAGAGAGAGGAAGGGAAGCAGGCTACCTGCTGAGCAGAAAGCCCGATGTGGGGCTTGATCCCAGGACCCTGAGATCATGACCTGAAACGAAGGCAGTGGCTTAACCCACTGAGCCACCCAGGCGCCCCTTTTAAGCTATTTTTTAAAAGAACAGTCATTCTTTTTTTTTTAAGTTTTTCTTTATTTATTTATTTGACAGAGAGAGATCACAAGTAGACGGAGGGCAGGCAGAGAGAGAGAGAGAGAGAGGGAAGCAGACTCCCTGCTGAGCAGAGA
Source organism: Mustela nivalis (assembly GCF_964662115.1). Lineage (NCBI taxonomy): Eukaryota > Metazoa > Chordata > Mammalia > Carnivora > Mustelidae > Mustela > Mustela nivalis. The sequence goes on from NC_139040.1 coordinate 80,123,277, forward strand.
GCCTGATGCAGGACTTGATCCCAGGACCCTGAGATCATGACCTGAGCTGAAGGCAGTGGCTTAATCCACTGAGCCACCTTGGTGCCCCTAAGCTATTTTTTAAATTCCTGTTCCAAAAACACTTGGATTGCCATATAAAGTTAACCACATCATCTTTTTAGGTAAGTAATTGTACTTTTTATGTGCATAGTTATTTTGGTCCATGAGTTCAGCTCTTAGGATCATCAAATCTCTGTAAAGTCTGGGTATGCTAGGATTTTCTAAGCAACAATAAAATACATTGAAACCTGGTAGCTTAATTATAATAATGTTTTCTTTCTCAATCATTCACAATAGTATTCCATTCTGAGTAGCTTCCTTCTATTTTGCAGCTATAGTGTTTGGTAAAACTTGAATTGTGATATCACTGTGATAATGTGAATTAATCAGGGTTTTTCAGAGAATCGGAAGAGAAAAAAAGGAAGATATTCTCCAGGGCCAACTCTAGAAGTGACTATTAAAACATCTGTCCAAATTCAATTGAACAAAACTCAGAAATGCCATCTCCAGTGAAATACAAAAAAGTTTATATATAGTTCTGGGCACACACATCTCATTTGACCCAATGTTGTACATCAATGAAAGACTGAAGGCCAATCACCACTCCATGGGAGAATTTAAAAATAAATTTACTATTGAGGCCAAGAATTCAGAATCACAAATACATCAGAATAATAACTGCCTTCACTTGATGTTATTCTATAAGATAAATCCTGCGATCAAGTTTCAATTTTAAATTCTTACAATTTTAAATTCTTAAATCCTTATGAAAAGCCATCATTTGGAGGGAGCAGTTTTCATAATTTGTCATCCATCAGCCTTTTTTTAAAGATTTTATTTATTTATTGGACACACAGAGAGAGAAAGAGAGCGAGAGAGAGATCACAAGTAAGCAGAGAGGCAGGCAAGCAGGGAGGGAAGCAGGCTTCCTTTTGAGCAGAGTCCGATGTGGGGCTGGATCCCAGGACCCAGAGACCATGACTTGAGATGAAGGCAGAGGCTTAACCCACCACCCACGTGATGAGAGAGCCACTCAGGTGCCCCTCATCCATCAGTCTTAATTGATTGGAGGAAAATGTGTGGAGGAATAATGCCTTAGGGAGCTAATCTCTCTAAAGAATTTTCAAGTCTTTACCCCTTCAAGGTTTTTGTATAGTTCTGATAGCCTCTAAACATCCAGCGGATTTCTACAGTGACAGGCCTGTTAAAACCAGTCTTCAAACCAGGAATAGAGCTTGAAACATACCAGTCAAGGGCAACTTTGAGTCTTTTAAGGAGTTTATCATCATTTCTTTGTTTTTGGTTAATATCTGAAATAGTTCCATATTACACTTGCATAATTCTCCAGAGCTGACTTTGAAGGAGGCATTCAGTTCCAGCTAGTTCCATATTTTGGCAAGAACTATACTTCTATATTTAAAAAAAACATATTTTAGGGCGCCTGGGTGGCTCAGTGGGTTAAAATCTCTGTCTTTGGCTCAGGTCATGATTCCAGGTTCCTGAGATTGAGTCCCACAGTGGGCTCTCTTCTCAGCTGGGAGCATGCTTCCATTCCTCTCTCTCTGGCTGCCTCTCTGCTTTCCTATGATCTCTGTCAAGTAAATAAATAAAATTTAAAAAAAAACATATTTTATACCAGTTATTCATGTTTATTAACTAAGATATCACAATACAAAAAATACAAACAGTTGCTCTTTATTAATACCTTCAACCAAGATCAAAAAATATGTTATATTTTCTCCAAAAATTTTATATCATCTGATAGGTCAGATATATATAAAATTACATTTAAAGTTTTAAAAATATCAGCAAATATTTTTATTTAAATGCCAATTTGAAAAGAAATCTACTTTTCCAAACACGACTTTTTATCCTATTTATTTTGAATTTTGTCAACAACTGATAAAATGTTTAGCGAGACTATAAATGTTAGATCAAAAAAAATGATTAATAGATGTAGGTTCAAATTATTATATCCCATTAAAAATGATTTAGTCTTTGATGAACATCTGTTTGGTAATATGTTGTATCCAGATATAGTAAATTAAAGACATATATAAAATTAGGGGAAATGACACCTTCCGTTCGATTATGAGTAGAGCTTTTAAAATGCTATTTGTCACAACCTGTCATCTTGTCATTATGTAGCATTATGTAGCAATTAAAAAATGTATAATCTTTACTTAGAAGTCTTTTGGAAATCTAAAATATGACTTTCTATGGTTTGTGTCTCCATATTGCTTTATTGCCAGTTAAAACAAATCCACATGCTTTGATTCAAAGGTAATAAATTCCTCTTATTTGGAAAAAGGATGTTTATTTTTGTTCTCCTACCCTTAGCAGGTGGTTTCATTTTAGCACACTTCAGAGTTATAATTTCATGCTTATTAAAAACATTTATTTTGATCTACATAGATGAATGAAACTTTTGTTTTATTAAATTATTTGCCAAAAAATCTGTAATTTTTAAAAATGTATTTCCTTTGAAGGGTTATTTTAGAGCATTCAAAGAGGATCTAAGAGTGTGGTATTATGCAGTTTTTAAGTAGGTATGAAATGGTTAATTATAGGATTGTTTCTTTAAGGCTTATGTATGTTGTCCATTATATGCTATAAAATATGATGAAAGTAAATTTAAGGTATGTTTTACATAGTTTATTTTATGGAAAAAAATATTGAAATGACTTATGAAATTCAGTATACTCTCAACATTAATTCATTTTGAAATTTACCAGTTGTCTACTGAACTATTATATGGCAGATATTACTTCAGACTACACTGGTAAATGAAATACTTGGCTTTGTAGAACTTTTATTTTAATGGGTGAGGCAATTAAAAGCTATGAACCTTAATAAAAATGGCATAGTGCATTCAAAAAGGATGAGTACAATGGGGAAAAAGAAAAATTCGATCAGGGTAAGAAAAATCAAGGTTGCTAGGCAGGGGATGGGGGGTTAAAATTTTTATTAGGAAGATCAGGGTAGTTACAATGAAGCTGACAATTGAACCAAGGTATGGAAAGGTGATGAATTTGCGCAGAACTATCAGCAATAAGGTCACTCCAGACAAAGGAATTGGCTATCTTGAAGGCCATAAGGTTGGATCATGCCTGGCATATCTGAGGAATAGCAAGGAGGCCACTGTGAGTGACTGAAGAGTAGCAGGGAAAGAGGTCACAGAGGTTAAATGAGTGGCTAGATCATGTAAAAGCTTAGAAGTCATTGTAAAACTCTGGCTTTTATATTTGGAAACTTACTGTGTGATAGAATTTCTGCTAATAACTGAGAGTTCAAATGTCCATAAAATTTCAAGGATTCTTATTCTAGTAAGACAGAATAAAGAGAAAGAGTTCATATTTTCACATGGTGTAACAAATGCTCGGAGATCCAAGTGTAGGAAGCTATGGGAGCACAGAAGAAGGCACTAAAATCACACCATATATTTGATGACTGTGACTTTATATAAATTTGTATTTTCTAGATTTTTTGTAGTCATGGAATCACACAGTATATACTATTCATTGCCTGGCTTTTCTTTTCTCAGCATCATTACTTTGAGAATCTCCAATTGTCTTTGCTCTATTGATGGACATTGATGAACATTTCCACTGTTTTCAATTTTTAAAAATAAAGCTGATATGAAATTCATAAACAAGTCCTTGTATGAACATAGGGTTTGTTTCTCTTGGTGAAATGCCTAGAACAAAATGGCTATTTGTGTAACTGCAACATATTTTTCATTTAAAAAAATTTTGAAACTATTTTCCAAAGTGGTTGTATCATGATATATGCCAACAAAAAGAAAGTGAGAGAGAAAGAGAAAGAAAAAGAGAAAGGGAAAGACAGAGAGGTGGCTGCAGTGAATTGATGAGTTGCAGGATAGATTTTAAAGTTTTGTCTTTTGCTTTCTACATTTCCTTTTCCTTAGGTTCAAGAGAACAATCAGTAATATCTCAGTTGCCTGCTGGTAACATCAGAAGAAAGAGTTAGAAGTTCCCAGAAAATTAAAGAAGAGATATAGTTTTCCTGACATAAGAAAAGTCATTTTTTGTCCCCAGCTATTTTCAATGATCTATACCCCACCTGTGTACTTTCCCAAGCACACTTCTTCCAAAACTTCCTGGGAGGTTCTTACAAAGAAATGCAAAAACCTCACTCATTAAGGATTTTGAGGGAACAAGGCAATGGGAAAACTAACAGTCACCACCAGACCAGGAAATAGCCTAAGCTATTGAGACAATAAATCAGTGGCAAAACTCCTAGTGCTATTTCAAAAGCAATCAAGGCCTTGCATTCCTTGTCCCAGAAAATGAGCCCAAGACCCCATCTAGTTTATATCTGCTCTTGAAGCCTGCAGAGTCCCTTTGCCTTGTCCAACAGTTACCTCTGCTTTATTCTAACGTTGAAGTTTCTGCCCTCGGTGGAATACAAGTTTCATTCAGGCAAACATGCAATACATATTGCACAAATACATATGTGGATGTGCATGCATCCACAACCTTATGACCAACCATACACGGGATAATAAAACTCTCCCTTCTGAGTATTCATCTTAAATACTAAATAAAAATCTCTCTCCTGTTCAAACAGTCAAGGCTTTGGAACTTATTCCCTGAGATCTCCTTGTATGTTGTAAACAAAGATTCCTTTGTTTGACAACTCCACCTGTTTCTGTGATTCACCAAAGACTGACCTCAGTTAGTTCAGTTACTGTAATGCAATATCATGCATATCCAGTTGTTGATCATTTTGTTCAAGTCTTACATATCTTACCAATGTGATGACCATTTGTCTATGTAATCTTAAAATAAGGGTGTTGAAATTATTTTCCATTTGTCGTCCAAGGTAGAAGTTATGATTTTTGTTCTTCGTTTTTCCCTATATATCCCCAAATCTGTTGTTACGTATTAAAAGTCAAGAATTATTATACTCCCTGATGAATTCATCCTTTTACTCTTCTGTAATTTTGACTTGATCTTTATGTCTGATAATGAAATTTGCTTTAAAATCACTTTTCATTATCTTGATATAACCACCAAAGTTATAGTGTGATTAGAGTTAATATAGCATATTTTTTCTTTTACTCTTTAAAGCACTTCTATATTGAATCCCGACAAAGAAACAAAACAGCTTTTTAACTCTGGAAGCATCTTTCTAAATTATCTTTTTTTTTTTAAATGAAGCAGTAGCAATATTTGTTAAGGGACCTAAACTGAAAGTAGGTTTAGAAATTTATTTATTTTTTAATTTATTTAGTAAAAAATTTTATTTTATTTATTGAAAGCAAGAAAGAGAGAGAGAGAGAGAGAGAGAGAAGAAGCACACAAACAGGGGGAATCATGTGCAAAGGGAGAGGAAGAAGCATGCTCCTTGAGGTGCAAGTAGTCCCATGCAGGGCTGGATCCCTGTACACTGGAATCATGACCTCAGCCAAAGGCAAACATCTGCTTAAACAACTAAGTCATCCAGGCACCCCTAGAAAATTTAAAAACAAAAAGACCTTTTAAAAACATTTTGTTTCTTTCTTGTTTTATTTTTAATATTTTATTTATTTGACAGACAGAGAGACAGGAAGAGGAACTATAAGCAGGGCAGAGGGAAAAGGAGAAGCAGGTTTCCCACTGAGCAGAGAGCCTGATGTGGGGCTCCATCCCAGGACCCTGGGATCATGACCTGAAAAGAAGGGACACATCTTGGAGGAAGCCACCCAGACACCTCTTTTCTTTGTTTTTAATATATGGCAACTGATGCTTCCCAGCCACGAGGAGCATATTACCCATTGATTAAATCTTTGATAACAACCTATTTAAAAAGGTGTGTAAATATATACTTACTCAGATTTATACACTTTGTGTTTTCTTCATAGTTTGGGGCTGGACCCCATGGTCACAACACTGCTTCCAGTCTTTGCCTTCCCATCTTTGGATACCAGGTATTTGGTCAGCAAAGCAAATTAGTATCAAAATTAATAAGCCCTTGGCACCATATCTCTGGAGCAGGGCTTGCTCTTAGCCAAGGCCCAGAGCAGTTGACCTCCCCTCGCTAGTGCTATAGCCCCAAGGACTAGGTCCCTGCCACCAGAACTCAGTCTTACATGTTATGCTAAGCAGACAAAACCAAAACAGGAAAGCTCCGACAGCTTTCACTGGCATGCCTCATCTCCAACTCCCTCGACGTCCAGGCAGTACCAGATGACAGGGAGGTGTCTTGGTCCAACATATGGGAGGGAAGGAAGTAGCCACGAGCAAGTACCTGCCTCTCTGTTCCTTTCTTTCATGAGCAGGTTGTAAGGAGGAGGAAGAGGAAGGGGAAGAGAGGTGAACTTCAAGGGGTGAAGGCCTCAGGTAGGCAGCTGGCTCCTGCCAGTAGGAAAGGGACAAAGGAGAAGGCAGTGAGTCTTGCAGGGAGGGTGGGGGGTAAGGGTTACAGCTTATGACGAAATCTGGACAGGAGTAATAGGGATACTAGTCATTTGAGTCCACCATTGGCAAGCTGGGCTGGGTGTCACGGCAGATAGGCCTCCCTGGGCAACGGCACATGAGAGAAGGTGGAATTCTTCTCTGAGGAGCAGGTGGAGCTTTGGGTGTTGGGAAAGCATAGACAGTATTGTTCCAGGGCCAAGGACAGGTCCGGGTACTCCTGGTTGGAGGTCAAGGCCACATTATGATCCATGTCTTCTACCAGCAGCTTGAAGGTACCACATGCCAGCCACCCCTCATTATTGTGTCTAACTCTCTGGTGCACTTATTGGCTTACCCATCAAATGACTCCTTCAGCAGCTTGAAAACCACCTCCACAGGCACTCCAGGATATGGGAGGCTTCCAGAGTGAAAATTTTGCACAGGATCACCCCAAAAGACCAGAAGTCACTCTGGTGGATGTAGATCTGGTCAAACATGGCCTTAGGGACCATCCACTTCACAGGCAGTCCACTGTTGGTTCTCATTTTATAGTAACTGATGTGGTGATATCTCTGGCAAGGCTGAAGTCTGAGATCTTCATCATGTTGTCCTTTGTCACCAGCACTTCCCTGGTTGCCAGGTCTTGGTGTATGCACTTCTTGGTGGCAAGGTACTCCATGCCTCAGGCTACCTGGTAGGCACAGGATACCAGGTCCTTGGAGGAGAGTTGCTCTGCTGCATTGTGGCTGATATTGTAACAATACTCCAAGTCAGGAGGCCTCTGGGCCTGGAGGTACTACTGTATGTTGTCTTTGGAGGCATATTCCATGATAGTGTACGAAGGACCATCCTGTGTGCAGGACCCAGCAGGTTGATGGTGTCCTTGTGCTGTCCAATCATCTTCATCATCTCCATTTCTGAGATTAGGTTTGACAGGTCTTTCTCTGCTGCATCTGACTTCAACATCTTCACAGACACTTTAGTCAAATGGTTGGATTTGTCTTTGTCCAGCCCAATGGCCTCTTCCAACACCACCTGCCCAAAATAGGCCTCTCTTAGGGGTATGCCTAAACTGCCTACAACCAGCCTGCCTCAAGGCAGTTATGAACTCTAGATTATCCTCAAAAACATTAAACCACAAGCTAAAAATTCTCTTCACTAGGTCTCTGTTGCAGGTCTAATTTTCTTATCTTTCATCATTTATCTTTTTCCTAATTCTTATTTTCAGTATAGTTTATTTGGCTTCCAGGTGTTTCCCCGGGTTTCTGTATGCTGTTTCATAGGGAAGAATTATCCTGTCATAAAATTATTTCTTGAGCATTCATTACATCTCTCAGTTAAAATGGGTTCTTTTATGGTATTGATTCATTTGAGTTTTCTCAAAATGGGAAGAATTTTCAAAATGGTGTTTTCCTCAAGGTTCAGAGTATGACTTAGCCTCATCTTTACTCTTTTTGAAATTCACTTTTCAAATTCTTGTCCCTCTTTTTATCTTTTTAAATTAAAATGTTTTCTTTTTACTATTTTTTTATTTGAGTGTAGTTGATAGTCAGTGTTACATTGGTTTCAGGTTTTCAATATCTCCATACATTATTCTATGATCACTACAAATATAGCCACCATCTATCACCATATAACACTATTATAATATCATTGACTATATTCTCTACACTCTCCCATATCTCTTTTTAAAATCTCTGATTTTTATGTTTTCTGTTATTCCAATTTTCGACCATCATTTTACTTGGTTACTTTAATAAAATATGCCTGATTACACACTCTATGCTGAAAACCATAGCATTTGATTTATAGTAGTCTTCTTCTTCTTCTTCTTCTTCTTCTTCTTCTTCTTCTTCTTCTTCTTCTTCTTCTTCTTCTTCTTTTTAATTAACATATAATGTATTATTAGCCCCAGGGGTACAGGTCTGTGAATCGCCAGGTTTACACACTTCACAGCACTCACCACAGCACATACCTTCCCCAATGTTCATAATCCCACCACCCTCTCCCTACCCTCCTCACCCTGCAAGAAACTCTCAGTTTGTTTTGGGAGATTAAGAGTCTCTTATGGTTTGTCTCCCTCCCGATCCCATCTTGTTTCATTCACTCTTTTCCTGTTTCCCTAACCCCCCACATTGCACCTCCATTTCCTCATATCAGGGAGATCATATGATAGTGTCTTTCTCTGGTTGACTTATTTTGCTAAGCATAATACCCTCCAGTTCCATCCATGTCAATGCAAATGGCAAGATTTCATTTCTTTTGATGGCTGAATAGTATTCCATTGTATATATATATATATATATATAATTCATTTGTTGATGGACATCTAGGTTCTTTCCATAGTTTGGCTATTGTGGATATTATTGCTATAAACATTTGGTGCACGTGCCCCTTTGGATCATATAGCAGTCTTCTTTACCTCTATCAGAACCCCAGGAAGCTTTATTTATTTATTTACTCACATAAACAGATGATCCAACACAACGTTTTTTGATGTTCAAATGTATTATAATATCTTACCGCTTAACACTATGCTTACTGCTCTCTTTCACTGTCTGACTAAATCCTCATCATCACTATGCCATTTAATGAGAAAGAACATTTGAACTCAGAGTTCTCTCCATATCAAGGAATGAAGACTCCACCCTTCTGTTTGTGCAGGTAAAATAAATGTTGATGTCTGTCCTGCACATACCCCATCCTGTTCACCAGAATATTCACAATCAAAATATATACACAATGAAAACCATACCTCACCACTTCTATTACCACCCAGCATGCTAAAAACACCATCATATGTTCCTGAATTATTGACTTGATTGATAAACCCACTTCCACACATACTGCACTCCTTTCTCCCTGCAAATTTATTTTGGTACAGCAATTTAACCTAAAAATCAAGTCAGATGATTTTATTCTGCTGTTGAAAGACTTTTGGTATCTTACCCTTTCATATTAAATAAAAACTGAAGGCGTTTCAATGTACTAGAAGGTCATACATCAATAAGTTCTTCCTCTCTCCACCACTATGAACTCCTCATTGGCCTCCTTGCTTTTCCTCAAAAGTAACAGACAAGCTGTTCACACAATGTCTATATACTTACTTGCTCTGCCTAGAGCAATCTTTTTTTTTCAATATTTGTATAACACTCTCCTTCACTTCCTGGGTCTTTGTGCAAATAGCATCTCATAAATGAGATATAACCACCCAACACAAAATAAAATTAACTTTCATCCCTGCATTCTCCAATGGCTTTTACCTTTCTAGTATTTCTTTGTAACACTTATCACCATCAACCATCAATCATTATTCTATTACTGGTTTATTTTCTTATTTGAGACAGAGAGAGAGAGAATAGGGAGGGTGCGCAGAGGAAGAAGAAAACACCCCACTGCCTAGAAAGCCTGCTGGTGAGTTACATCCCAGGACCCTGAGATCATGACCCAAGCCAAAGGCAGTCACTCAATGGACTGAGCCACCCAGGTGCCCCTCTATTATTGGTTTATTTCACTATTATATTTCAAAAGAATGTAAGCTCTTTGTGGTCAGGTATTTTATATGTTTTATTAATTGAAGTATTCTCAGAAAGGTAGCTGGCAGATTGTAAGGGCTCACTAAACTGTGTTTTGTTTTTATTATTGGGCTCCTTTATGGGCTTTACCTCTTACGCTAGAAGTCTATCCTTCAGATGTAAGCGATAAGAATAGAGCCCTGCTGCCTGTTCAAATGTGTAAAAAGCCTGTATTAAGTGGATATTTTAAAAGCTAAATGAATGGCTTAATAGTTGTATATAGGGGGAAAGGGAACATATTTTCCACAGTTTAGAAGTGAATTTCTTTTATAGAGTTCTTGTACAAGCCTACACTATGGAACGATAATGGGCAGTTGTACATTACAATTATAAAACACTTTGGTAATTTATATCCTTTTTTTTTTGTAATCTTGACTGGATCATTTAATTCCTTAGGAGCAATTATAGCATTTCAACTTTTCATGTTCAATAAACTTATTGGGGTTGCTACCTTTTTTATTCAAATGGAGAAATAGTCATGATTTAATCTAAATAAAGTGTTATTGATTGTGTTGTTTTCTAGCAATGAGTCGCACATGCTAGTTTAAAAGTTTTGTTAAATTCCCAAGTCTGTCACTGATAAAAGCCATTTGTAGATTATTAACTTGATCAAAACGGAAAAGTTATGTAACACCAATTGTTATACTATCTTTGTTTCCATCTTTCATTGTAATAACACCCATCTTAACTCTAAGTCAAATCATTGCCAGATGGATTTCTGGCATTGATTGCAGGATATGAAATCTAGTATAACTAAAAGTTTTTGGTATTAGTAGCATATAAATCATTTTAGAAAAATATATGTATTTGAATATAAGATAAAGTTTTAAATTATTTGGCAATAGTACTCTAAACTTTTTTTTGTAAATTTTTATTTTCTAAAATTTCATTGAGCTCTTTTGCAATAAGAAACAAGTTACAAAAAATTAAGGTTTATTTACCCCAATTCAAAATTATTAGGAATATAATCATAGAGGTTGAAGTATTTAAAATATTGAACCCAAAATGTTTTATTAGGTAAATTCATGAATGCTGAGCATTCACTGTTAAAATATACTAATACTATTGATAGACTGGTAGAAGCCTAAAATCAAATATTTATTAAATATTTATATCCATATCTTTTCATAGCTTGGTAATTCATTTCTCTAGCATTAAATAATATTCCATTGTTTGCATGTACTACACTTTATTGGACCTTTCACCTATGGAAGGATATCTTGGTTGCTTCCAAGCTTTTGTCAGTTATGAATAAAACTACTATAGACATCTTTGTGGGTATAGATTTCATCTTCTTTGGATAAATACCAAGAGCTGCTACTGCTGAATCATCTGGCAAGAATATGTTTAGTTTTGTAAGAAACTGCCAAGTTGTTTTCCATTCTTTATTCTCAATAGACATGGAAGAACATTCCTGTTGCTCCACATCCTCACCAACATTTCGTGTTCTGTTGTCAGTGCTCTGGATTCTGGGTATGTACTGGTGTCTCTTTTTTGTTTTAATTTGCATTTTCCTGATGACATATGATGTGAAGCATCTTTTTATATGCTTATTTGCCATCTGTAATATTTTCTTTGGTGAGGTATCTGCTAAGGTCTTTGGCTCATTTTTAATCAGGTTTTTCCCCCATTGTTGAGTTTTAAGGGGTCTTTGTGTATTTTTGATTAACAGTCCTTTGCCAGATGTGTATTTTGCAAATTTTTTCTCATAGTCTGTGCTTTGCCTTTTCATTCTCTTGGCATTGTGTTTCACAGAGTAGACATTTTTAAATTCAGTGCTTGTGCTTTTGTAGCTAAAGTTATTATGAAAACCAAGGTCATTTAAATTTTCTTCTATATTACCTTCTACATGTTTCATGTTTAGGTTTATAATCCAATCTGAGTTAATTTTTGTGAAGAGTGTATGATATCTGCCTGGATTTATTTTATTTTATTATTTTATTTTATTTTATATTTTTACATTTAGCTTCACCATTACTCCAGAACCATTTGTTTAAAAGATTGTATTTTGCTCTCTTGTATTGCTTTTGCTTTTCTATTAAATATAAAATATAATTGATAATATATATTCTGTTGCTTTAATCTAGTCTTTCTGTGGTATTACAATATCATGCTTACAATTATTGTTATGGTAAACTTTTTTTTAAGATTTTATTTATTTATTTGACAGAGAGAGAGATCACAAATGGGCAGAGAGACAGCCAGAGAGAGAGATGAGGAGAAGCAGGCTCCCTGCTGAGCAGAGAACCCAATGTGGGACTCGATCCCTGGCCCCTGGGATCATGACCTGAGCCGAAGGCAGAGGCTTAACCCACTGAGCCACCCAGGCGCCCCATCGTTATGGTAAACTTTGAAGTCAGTCCTCAGTCTTTGTTCTCCTTCAACACTATGTTGACTATTGTGAGTCTTTGCCTCTCCATATAAACTTTAAAATAAGTTTGTTAATATTAAAAAAAAAGAACTTGCTGGAATGCATTAATTGTATAGATAAACTTGAAAACCAGTGACCTCTTGAGCTTAGCAGGAGATAGACCATGGACATCAGTTGTCACAGTGGTGCCTCTGGCAGAACCTATTGCAAATCCCTAGGCAAAATGAGACCTCAAGGATCTGAGAGAATGTCTAAGAAGTACTTGATACATCCCTTGGGTATGGTTTATTGAAGTGTCCACCTGTCTGAAAGCTGGGGAATCTAGATAAGGGAGGGAAAATTAGTTATGATAAAACATATCAATAAACATCAATAAATTTTGTAAAACTAATTGTCATGGCTCATATACAATATGACCAACAGAGGGACCATCAGAAGGAAAGCATCAGTTATGTTTATTGTGAAATTTTTTATTCAAAATAAAGAAATGTGAGGGGAAGACACAATGAGAAAATTACCATTTTTTAAATGGTAAACTTCTTATAAAATGGAATAGGTTTTATATTCTAAGTAGTATATTGAAAAGTAAAACATTGGGGCGCCTGGGTGGCTCAGTGTGTTGGGCTGCTGCCTTTGGCTCGGGTCATGATCTCAGGGTCCTGGGATTGAGCCACGCATCTGGCTCTCTGCTCCGCAGGGAGCCTGCTTCCCTCTCTCTCTCTCTCTCTCTTTGCCTGCCTCTCTGCCTACTTGTGATCTCTGTCTTTCAAATAATTAAATAAAATATTTAAAAAAAAGAAAAGAAAAGTAAAACATTAAAAAATACAATTTTAATGAAAAAAATCATTTAATTTTAAATAAAGGTTAAAAATAGCAGAACCATTTTTCTTATAACTGGGAAACACATTGTATATACATCTATCAAAAATAACTTGTCATGGGGGCGCCTGGGTGGCTCAGTAGGTTAAAGCCTCTGCCTTCGGCTCAGGTCATGATCCCAGGATCCTTGGATCGAGGCCCACATCGGGCTCTCAGCTCAGCAGGGAGCCTGCTTCCTCCTCTCTCTCTCTGCCTGACTCTGCCTAATTGTGATCTCTGTCAAATAAATAAATAAAATCTTTTATAATAAATATTTGAAAAAGTAACTTGTCATGTCTGGAATCAGGAGCATATGGAAAAAAATAATATCTGAGGACAATACTTCTGCCATGTTTTGTGCCTTGCTAATATTTTTAAACTGTCAGGCAACTTTTAGCTTTATTGAAATACCTGCTAAGATACCTGCAGTGCCTTTTGGAGCCCTATGACTATAAAAATTAATTGCAAATATTCAAAATGTTTACTATGGTGTCACTATTTAGGGCCACCACCAAGTATGTTTCAGAAGTAAGCATAACTGCTACTCTTCCATAAGGCAAAAGGGCATATTTTCAGGAGTTCCATCTGCTGTACCAGGAGGTGAATCAAGTGATGATTTTTGTCTATAAAATAATTCACTTTTCAATCTAACATTCCTCATTCCACATTATAATAATAAAAACTAGGAGGAGACTAAAACAAACCAACAACTACAACTACAACAACCAGCTTTTCCTTCAGTGGAAAAGTAAATATAACCTTAGGAGTAGCCTGAAATTTATTTTTAAATATTTTTAAGATAAACGTTTTTGTTAGAAAACCATATATTTTATATTACTAAGAAATAACAGGCAACGTTTTATTAACTTCTAAAAAGTCTAGTTACTAATATTTATCTATTAACTCATCTCTTTATGAAGTAGAGCATGATCACACCTCTTGTATCTACCCAAGTTTGTATGCTTTGGTTATTTTATGTTTGCTATTTCCTTGCTTAATTTTTACAATATTTGATACATAATAGTATCTTTAAGTCCATCTATGGTTTCACAGAATTTGTTTGAACTTCATAAAAATGTACCATACTTTTTGCACTGTCCTTGTTTTACTTCTCTATTAGCTTTCCAAGTTTTATTCACTTTAGAGTGTGTAGCTATCATTTATTTTTACTCCTCCATAATGCTATGTTTACAAATTTGTATTTATCTGTACTTTTAAAAATATCTTAATTATATACCATTTCTCATCTCACGTAACACTCATGTTACTTCTACACTTATCAGATATTATGTAACTGAAAACCACAACTCAGCAACAATAGAACACCATTTTTCAAAATTAAATGGCTTACCAGAATTCTTTAATTCTATCCTTTATTTGTATTAGATGACCCTTTATTCTGGTATTTGGCATTGTTCATATGGAGGAAAGCTTATAAGTTGATATTCCATAAATAGAAGTATTTATTATGATTGATTAATTATTTTCATTTAGAATGCATAGACTATGGTTGATTTAATATTTCTTTCTTACTCTCTGCCTGGAACATAGTGCTATCTATGTAATAGCCACTAAAATATTAAGTTAATTACCTAGACTTTAAACTGCATATTAAGAGGAATAGCATACAGAACTCTTCTCAGATTGGGACACCTGGGTGGCTCAGTCAGTTAAACGCCTGAGCCTTTAGCTCGGGTCATGATCTCAGGGTCCTGGGACTCAGTTCTGCAACAGATTCCCTGCTTAGCCGGGAGTTTGCTTCTCCCTCATCCTGCTGCTCCCCCTGCTTGTGCTCTCTCTCACTCTCTCTCTTACAAATAAATAAAATTAAAAAAATAAATTCTTCTCAGATAGCTAATATAGAATATCGTCTTTGTATTCATCAAAGGGAAAGTGCCATATAATAATGAAATCCATACTACTTCAAATTCACTTTTTAACCAGTAAGAAAGTACTGGAAACAAGCCAAAAATGTCTTCAATGAATTAAAGAAATAGATTGATTTTCAATACCTTAATCTTTCTAAAATAAATTGCAAGATTTTTATACTAGATATCAGTTTAAATATTCATTATACAAGGATATTCTAAAAATAAACCCAAGAAAACTACTTGACATATATGATGACAAAAACGAGTTTGACCAATGTCAGTTTGGGTAAAACTTACAACACCTACCACCTGAAACTTTTGTTCTATATGGTGCCATCTTGTGATGCTGGGCAGCGGCAGTGAGCCACAGCTCCCAGTCAGCTAGAAGATTACAGGGGTGAACACCTGATATTCTTATAAGCATTCTATATATAGAATATATATATAGAATATATATATTCTTCTTTTTTTAGTGTAATATTTAATAAATTGCATGTGATATTTGATACTTTGTTATAAAATAGGCTTTGCTTAAGATGATTTTGCCCAAATGCAGGCAAATGTAAGTGTTCTGAGTATGTTTAAATAAGCTTAAGGTAAGCTATGATATTTGATAGTTTAGGGGTATTAAATGCATTTTCAATTTTTTAGCCCCCTTGTAAGCTGAGAAACATCTCTATATGTATATGTAGCCTTGGTATGGCTTACATATTATTGGCATGAAACATCTAGAACAGTACGTGTGCCATAGAATTGTCTACAACATCAAACAAGTTTCTTGAAAACTTGTGCCAAAGGGGTTATGTCTTTAAGGATTCTTATTTCAGAAGGGTTCTCTCAAACGTAAGATTTTTCAGAAGTTAAGTGAAAATCTGACCAAACTAAACATTTTTCCATTTTCCCTAGTGAGCAAAGATAGCTAAAATCTATCTGCCATTTTCAACACTGTACTCAACGATTGTAATTCTAATTTAAGAACAGATTATTTATATCAAAACCACATGTTGGCCTAATCTTATACAATATTCATAAGTCACACTCAGACCCTTGGACACTTTTATTTGTTGAGTCTATATGGTACTACGGACATTCATCTGTTTTGACCTCATAGCTTCATGTATGTCTATACTTTTGAAAATACATGCATCATAGTTCCATTGTAAAATGTCTGGGTTATAAAATGTGCTATGCTATCAAAATGGTAATAAGAACATACAAATGACCTGATGTAATGAACTGGACCAGATTGCCAGATATCACATTTCATACCAGAAAGATTCAGTGGTAAGTTTTAAAATGGCCAGCTATACATTGACTGAATTATAACTCATTTAACTTCTTTCTTTGTGTACAGTATTATACATTAGTCAGTATTATAGTAGATAAGTACTTTGGACAGATGTAAATATGCTGTAATAAAAAATGTTTTTCTTCTTTCTTTTAGTCCTTTTACTTGTGAGACTAGCCACAAATACCATGCCTCCCCCAAAATAATTTGCAATCCAAATTTATCTCTAAATGAATTTATTGCACAGAAAAAAATATATATATATACACTTACAGTAGACATGTTCAAAAATAGTTACACAAGAGCAGGGCCCTAAATGTAAGCAGTATAGTTGTTCTGTTTTGTTTTGTTTTTTTCTTTTATAAAAAAGAGGTTATGTGAAATATTGGGATTTTATTTCCAGGCCTAGTATTTCAAGACAGTTAACTACACTTACGGTGTCAACAGCCTCTTGTTGGCAGTACGATTTTATTGGCTCCATGGAATAACAGCAAAAATTTACTATTGCTTCTTTCTTTTTTGACACACACAGAAAAAAAAATTGACACATTTGCTCAAGACCAACCAGAATCATTTTAACCTATCAAAATTGATGGGAGGCCTTCACTGCCAAAGTCACTGCTGCGTTTTCACAATTCATTGCAGACAATCTGCTACTCCCATTATGATAAAGGAGAGAAGAGTCATAATCAGGGAAGAAAGCTAGATTAATACTTGAAATTATCATTGAATTATTTAGCCTGCTATAGGATTATTATTATTAGTGTCATTTGATAATTTTCTCTCATTTTATTAAACACAACTGTGAGTAATTACGCTACCTAATATTTCTCTGTATTGGCTGACTAGCTAGCAAACATTCATGAAAATATCCATTAGCCACACATATAAAATGCTGCATTATGATGCTGTTGAATCAGAACATACCACTACCTGATCCTGTAGCTCTTTGAGGATTTGCAAATCAATTAATTCTATGTTTATTGGATTCTTCCCATACAATTAGAAAATTTATAATCGAGTCCATGAACATTATTAGTTTTACCATTTTAAACCAGCAATCACACTTTGATTTTTACAACAAAAGCAGAAATATAAACACACACATTTGGATCAGTTTTCTCTTAGTCTGTCTGGACTTCAAAATCCTATTCCTCAGGATGATGCACACCAAAGTTCTGGATTAAACAAGAAATTAGATGGCACCTGAACACTTGGTTTAATATTCTCAAAAGGACTATGCAACTTCTTTCTTACATTATGACATTGTTTTACAAAGATCCACACTTTTATAATGTTAGTATTTTTTTTTAAAGATTTTATTTATTTATTTGACAGAGAGAAATCACAAGTAGATGGAGAGGCAGGCAGAGAGAGAGAGAGGGAAGCAGGCTCTCCGCTGAGCAGAGAGCCCAATGCGGGACTCGATCCCAGGACTCTGAGATCATGACCTGAGCCGAAGGCAGCAGCTTAACCCACTGAGCCACCCAGGCGCCCCTATAATGTTAGTATTTTTAATAATCAATAAAGTCAATTAATCATGATTAAAAATCAAACATAAAAATTTCTACTTTTTGCTTTTGCCCCCTCCATTTAGAACTTATTTATAGCCTGATAATTCAAAGGTCCCTATGTTTATGAAAATCTGGACAGAAATAGCTCTAAGAGTCCATTCAGAACTTGATATTAATCTAAGTCTTTTGGCTCCATTTATCCTGAGAGCAAAGAGTAGGACAAAGGATTTGAGTACTGTTAGTTTATCTGGGAGATTATCCAAGGTAGAAAAGAATTGGAAAGTGATACAGTGAAGAAGCAACTTTGTCAAAGAGGTACATTGTTGATATAATTGTTGTGGATAGAAAATGAAGGCTTGCTTTTACTGAAAGGTCCTGAGAAACTTCTTTAAGTTGTCCTCATGAAGACCTGAAAACTGACAATTTTACTTATGGTTCTTATTTCCACTTCACTGAGAGCTGTCCTCAGAGGACATTAACTCTCCTACACTTTTGGGTTGTGTTGGAGACATTCCAAAATGAGAGAGAGAACATGAGATGCTATCAGTGTTAAGTAACTGCAATTTCCCATGGAACTATTCACCACAGGTTTGGCTATAATCAGGTGTTGGGCCTTGATATCAGAGGGATTTGAGGCAGTATCATTTTAGGTTAATCATTATATCTGAAATTTCCAAAAACTTCAACTGATGAAACTTTGATTATAAATCTATAAATATAACAATAAATCTACAGTATTCAAATTATTTTCATAGAAATACACAAACAAAGCATCAATAGACTAATATTTAAATATTAAAAATACTAAACTGAAAGAATTTGGTCATATAACAACGTGTAAGATGTAGAACTTAGGTTTAGGTTAGAAGTCAGGATGCATTGGCGACTCAGTTAAGAAATTGAATGGAGGGACGCCTGGGTGGCTCAGTGGGTTAAGCCGCTGCCTTCGGCTCAGGTCATGATCCCAGGGTCCTGGGACCGAGCCCCAAATCAGGCTCTCTGCTCAGCAGGGAGACTGCTTCCTCCTCTCTCTCTGCCTGCCTCTCTGCCTGCTTGTCATCTCTCTCTGTCAAATAAATAAATAAAATCTTAAAAAAAAGAAATTGAATGGATGTCTGACTATCTTATAGGTTTGCTAAAAATCAGTGACTTTGTGTTCACGTGTGGCTATGCAGGAATTTTTAACTTTCTCTAAGACGTTTTTAGATTTGATTATATAATGGCAGTAAAGGATGGGGAAAAGCAAAGTACAAACCCCATAAAGACAAAGACACTGAGTATGAGAAAAGAGTAATAGATAAGAAGAATCAATGCATTTGAGGAAAATGGGAATTGAAGTACACAATGATTGTTGATTTTTTTAGATGGGGAAAAGAAAACTAGCTTGCAAGAAGGAAATAACAGAAGACATGCTGTAATGTGATACAGAATCCTGGAAAAGGCAGTAACGTGGAATAAAGGAGTAGGGAGAGCATATCAGGTAATTTGGATAGGAAGGAGTTAGGACATAATTGCTTGATAAATTTTATATGGCCCACTTAAATGCACAGATTTCTCTTCTTTAATTTATATGGAGAACAGGGTGTCCTTTCTCTTCCCTTTCAGAGCACCTAAGGTGCACTCTTTCAGACTGAAAACCTGAAAAGCTCAGGACTCAGTTGCTTAAGCACAGCTGAGAGGACATATTTCAATTAAGATTTACATTTTGCTGTAGGTAGTAGACTGTCAAAAGTGTTTAACCATATTTTTCATTTAACAAGAAGACTACAGAGAGTGTTTTCTGGTGTTGGTTCAGAGTCTTAAGAAAGTCAAGTGAACTATCTTAGAGGTTTTCATGGCTTTTTATTCACAGTTGCAAAAATTGCTGTTGGAGTTCTCACTATTAAGCCCACATTTCTGGCAGAAAGATAGAGGTAAAAGAGAATGATATCTTGTACGACTGATACTTTGTCATAAGGTTACAATGTAACTAGAAAAGAGACAATAAAATATTTGATGTTGTTTTAAGTTTCCTTGTTGTCAATCCCTCAGTGCTTTCTGATACTAAAGGAAAGAGTAGATGGATATTGACCTGGCAACTATCAACACCTGTCAGTCTCTCTTGGATAACCAATATCTCTATAATCTCTTCTTCCCAGTAAAAAAAATAAAATATATTCATAACCCACACTGTGCCATCTCAAGTTACTGCACCAAGATAAAATTACAATGATTTTCAGTTGTTCCAAATGGACAGAATACCCTTCCTTATGATATCATGTCTTATAAGATAGATAATTGGCTTGCTACCAATATACCCAGATGTGACTGTGGAAGAGACAGGAAAAAAATAATAATATTTATTTATTCCTTGGGTTGACCCTGTTTACACAGATGCATTACTATTAGAAAAGGTTGGTTTGGGACATTGGAATGAATTTACTTAATGGGTCTGTATGTAATTGGGTTGGAGGAAATTTTTAATTTCTACAAAAATTATTAGAATTCGATCTTATTCTCTTTTGTTAGTTTTCACATGTTAACAAAGCCAACGTTTTTGGCTAGCAGAGAAGATCTTAAATCCTAACAAAACTCAATTTTTTCCTTTTTTTTTAAAGTTTGAGAGCCTCATGTTCTCTCATGCTGCTTTAAATACAACTCAAAAAAAAAACAAAAAGGAGCTAAATGGGGCAGTAAGACCAGACTTTTTATTTTATTTTATTTATTTTATTTTTAATTAAAAAAATTAAAGATTGTATTTATTTATTTGAGAGAGAGAGAGCATGAGTGGGGCAGGGGGATGTAGCTGCAGAGAGAGACTGAGAAATATACTCCCTAATGAGCAGGAAGCCAGAAATGGGGCTGGATCCCAGGATACTGACTGAGATCATGACCAGAGACAAAGGCAGATACATGTGCAAAATCCCTTTTTTTCTGGGAAACAATACTTTACAAGAGATGTTTGAAAAAGTACTGGGGAATCAACTTTAATTGGAGATACAAAAATTTAATTGACTTTTGTAAAGCTACAGGGATCCAAATGATGGGAATCCCAGCCCGTTTAGGTTGTGGACCACAGAGTATTCTTCTCTGTAATATTTTATTTTCTTCCATGTCTACTAACTCCAGTCCAAGTTCACTGATCTCTTTTTAGATAGTGCAAAACATGGCAAAGAATACCAAACAAGTGCCCAATATTCTACATTTATTACATCATTTCTAACATATAGAAGTGTGTTATCAAAGCTGGTTCTGTGAACGAACCTAGTTATGCTAAAGTGTGTTTTGTTCTCCAAGAAATTAAATGCATGGTTATCACACAATTATAAAATACTTGTGTCAAGAATTTTTATTCAAAAATTAATAAGAGAAGCAGATATTAAAACTAGTTCACATGGTTATTTGGGATATAAGCAGAGTTGTGCAGCAGAAGTGCTCTGGGCCCATAATTTGGGTTATAGAATTTATGTTTTCTAATGAAAAATCACTAACTTGCATTATTGTTAACAAGAATCCTGTGCATTACCATCAGTTTTCTACATTATAACCTCTTGCTCTACAGTTTGTAAATAACTTTGTCAATAGCAAGCTAATAAACGGGGTGACTCCAATGGATTGAGATAATCTCTAGAGTTTCTGCTACATAATGAACAGTCTACGGACAACCCTGTTTCTGACTGACTTGTTAATTCTGGGAATGTCTTGCAGATTAATTTGCTTGCCCGAGGTGGTTCCTCTAATTGATGTCTAAGAACCCTAATTAGTTAAGAAAACTTTTTTTAAACATTTTCATTGCTATTTATTATTATTATTATTATTGCTAATATCTCTATTATAAATAATTCACAAGGGCATCTTTCTGACAAAAGACAAAGAGCTGGCTACTAGTAGAAAAAGTACATTTGACTCTGTCAGTGAAAGTGGTAAAGGGATTTGAGAAAATAAGGCAAAGCAGTGGAATTATGTGTTAAAACTTTAAATATTATAGACACATTTACTTAATTTCTAATACTGTTGTTGCTTATAATTAAAAAAGATGTTTTCCATGAACCACGCATTACAGCAAATATATTGTTTATACAGATTAAATTTTCATCAAAAGGGACGCCTGGGTGGCTCAGTTGGTTAAGCAGCTGCCTTTGGCTCAGGTCATGATCCCAGCGTCCTGGGATCGAGTCCCGCATCTGGCTCCTTGCTCGGCCGGGAGCCTGCTTCTCCCTCTGCCTCTGCCTGCCATTCTGTCTGCCTGTGCTTGCTCTCTCGCCCACTCTCTCTGATAAAGAAATAAAATCTTAAAATAAATAAATAAATTTTCATCAAAAAATTGTAAGTGTATTTTATTGTAGGATATGATAAGCATTTTGCAGATGAGAAAAGTGAAATTTAGAAAAGTATGTCTCTTCAAATCCCTCATACAATATCTGGCCTAGATAGAAGGATATACTATCACAATTGAGGAAGATAATTGAGATTACTTAAAATGATAAACTTTACTGTATAGGGTTTTTTACAAGTTTGCCACAGATTCAGATTCTTTTAAAATATATATCTATTTTGTGTAAAGAGAATGCATTGAGAAGTAAAAAGAAAGTGATATATCAGTGCTACCAAAAATTGGCTATAATATCATCACCTTATTTATGAACAATGAAACAGTGTGCAATATTTAAATAAATTTAAATAAATTCCTATTTATTTTATATATTTATAAATTTAAATGAATTCCTATTTATTTATTATTAAAGAAATTTCTCTAACAAACAGTATGTTTTGAAGGTTGCTAGCAGGAAAGTGTTGTACGACATGGAAGTAATCAGAAAATGTGATCTAAAATTCTGCTTTCAAGGGCGCCTGGGTGGCTCAGTGGGTTAAAATTCTGCTTTCAAGAAGCTCTAACAGTAAGTACTGAGCATTAGCTATTATATGCTATGGATGAATAACTGAAATCTACATTTGAAACTAATGGTACACTATATGTTACCTAATTGAATTTTAAAAAGTTAATAAAAAAAACCACTATTTTATAAAACAATATTGCCAACAGGCTCTTTTGCTTTAAAATACTCACTTTGTAATGAGAGTCCTTACTTTTGTCTAGCCAATTCTTACAGCACTGTTTATCCCTTCCCTGCTTTATCCCTTCCCAGTATCAATAAAGGCTCACTTGGGTTACCTAGAAGCCATGAGAAAGCTTGTAATAGATCTGGCTGGTTTTCACCAGCAATTTGACCACCATGTGCACAGGGAAGTCTATTGATAAAGGCTTTATTGCAATAAGTTGCAAATACATGGATGATTTTGAATTCTCTTTCTTGAGGTCTTGTTTCATGATAATAAATTTAGGGTGGCTTATTGGAATGGATGTTATTAACATATCTTCATAGTTATAAGCACATGGAATTGTAAAATAGATTAATGAATGTGGCATTACTGACAACTGTCCTCATTTTGAAATCGAATTACAGTGTACTAAGATGAGGAAGCAAAGCAGATTTGGGATTATGATTGAAATAATTTTAAAAAGTATTAGGGGTATGATCGGACTATTGGGTAATTCAGTAGAAAAATGTCAACTGATTGAGATTCTGTGTTCCCTGATTTCAGAGAGAAGTTAAGATAAATAAGTAACACGAGGAGACTAGGAAGCCAAACATAAGTGATAATTTTGTGCCAGGGTGTGTATACATCTGTTTATCTTCTTGCTTTACCACTAAGGTTGCTCCTAGAGGAGAGTTTAAATATGTGTAGGAGCTAATCTCTGTGGATTACACAAGAAACCACATCCTACAGCTCTCCCTGAAACATCCCTTATGATTTCAATGTAATTTGGTTTTTGCATTTTTAGAAATAACAAAATACTTTGCAAACTCATCTACTTTATTACCATCACAAGTGAGTCAGCTGACTCCACATTTTAAAACAGTGACAGACACAGAGGAATGGAGGAATGAGTAGAGTTATCAATATATGTGCTTTTAAGAAGTATGACAGGGTAGCAGCTATTTCCAGGAACCAAAACATGGGTCAGCAGCTGTGCAGGAAAAGTGATGGAATAAATGACTCATTTCAGAGGAGTTCTATAACATATTAGTTCTATAATGTATCTTCAGCCCCCAATTACCCGCTTTGATCTAAAGATAAGGATTTACAGTTAAGGTCCCATTTATGATTTGACTGGTAGGGTCTGAATCATTTTTACTATTGTTTTGACTATTACTTGAAACCTATAGTAGTACTTGGGATATGTGTTGTGTATTCTGTGAACATGTGCTATTTTTAGATTAGATAATTTCTGTCTCGAACCCCTGTTCATTTGTTTGTTTTTGTTTATTTGATAGTGGTTTCAGTAAATGGATATATCTGAAAAATTGCAAAGCCACTATTAAAATAAGTTATTATTATATATAGCATGGAATTGCACATTCCTCCTTTGAATCCGACAGAGCTTCACCATATCCTTAACAATTTGGGAAAAACATGCTATTATTATTCTTTATAAAATTTCTTCTGTTAGGCTGTGATGGTTGTCATCAGCAGTAACTCCTCTGAAGGCTTTGTCAAAAGAGTTGAAAAAATTGGAAAGGTGTGTGAATGAAGCTGTTTGCTGAATATAAAGAAAAGAGCATTGAAGTACAATTCACACTCTTACTTCTCCTTCTATGCTTTCAGATGTTTGACATTTGAAAATTTTGCTTCTAGAAGAGATGCCCTATATAATTCTTACTTTAAGGAGCAAGTTGCTTTTATAATTTTTTTATTATTCTACCATTCCAGTATTTCCATTTAAATTAAATTCAATACCATTTAAAAAAAATCAAAAGTGCAGCCAGTATTCAATTCCTGGGCTAAATAATTTTAGAAAGCTTTGTGTTATTGAACCTACAGGGTTTTTCTGTAGTTTTAACTCTTTCTTTCTGTGATTTTTCCCATTAGTCACGTAAGTGACTGCAATATAACAGACATTGAGGATAAAGAAGGACTGAATAGAACAATCCTTGGCCTCATGAAGTTGAGAATCTAGCAAGGGAGTCAAACAATTCAATCATTCAGAGACAATTTATTGAGTGCCTGGCCTAAGATGAGCACAACAAAACCCCAGCCCAGAGGAATCATTTTAATGGGAGAGATAGATAATAGGTAAGCCAACTTTAAAAAAAAAAAACCGTACTGATTTTTCTTTAATAGAGATGCATATTTGAACTAAATAAGCACATTTTAAAAAGAGCAGTGATTGAGAAGAGGTTTTTAAACTGAGTGGTCCAAAAGGGCCTCCCTGAAAAAGTCTGTTTTGAACAGATTTCTGAATTTTATCAGCTAGGAAGCTGCGTAAAAATCTCAGGGATGGGTGATTTTTCCAGTCGAAAAACTGTAAAGGCTCCAAAGTCACAATAGAGCTATAAGTTTCTCTAATAAAGTAACTTCTGACAAAGAATGAGAAGAAATAACTAACCCAGGTTTGAAAGAAAAGGGACAGACTTTCTATGGAATTCATATTTAATTAAAGCTCTAAAGGACAAAAATACAATAGAGCAAAATTCTGGTCACGCTGATATACCTAACGAAAGTTCATAAACAAGGTGTGGGTAGCAAAGAGTGTGTGGGAATGTTGGTAAGAACAGTGGGGAAGAGTCATCCCTGAACATGTTCTTAAATGCAGCAATTTTTGTGTTGTATTAAAGGGTAAATTGGAGTTTGCCTAAGTGATTAGAGAAGGATGCCTCAGCTTATGGAAGTTCAAAGCCATAAAGATGTGACAAACTACTGCAGATATTTTCATGTATATTTGTTGTTGCTTCTAGTGATGGTGATCTAAAAACTCCTACTTAAGACAACTAAAAATCCAGACAAAATAGCTTTTAAAGTTAAAAATATCAGAATGATTATAAAAATAAGTGAGGGATTACTGGGCCAAAATACGAAATACAATGAGAGCCTAGAGATATATGCCCTGAAGCCATTTTAGCTATGAGAGCATTTGAAACTGCTAAAACACACTGAGCTGTGTTGTTCATAGACTCTTGATACTAGAGAAACAAATCCAGCAGCAATCAAATTTGAGGACTTTGGTCCAACCCAAATTTAAGTTGAGATCCCCAAAGCACAAGGAGAAGCAGAAATAAAACTATAGCCTACCTTGCCTACTGTGTAAACTGAGAAAGCCAATCACTGAATTTGGAGTATGATTGTCTTGTAGAGTCTCAGATATAAGAGAAAATCCTACCAAGGAGGACCATACCGTTATTATAGCTCTTAATTATCCCTACTCAATAAGAGTTTCAAATATAATGTCTTGAACATAGCAAAATGTAACAAAGCACACAAAGAAAAACCATTAACAAGATTTGATAGACAAAATGGGATTAAGTATGATGTTAAAATGATCAATAAAGATTGTAAAATGGCTTGATTACTCTGCTCAAAGAAATGAGAGGGGAAGCAAATTGAACAAAAAACTGACACTAAAAATGATA
The DNA here is from genome assembly GCF_964662115.1 of Mustela nivalis. NCBI lineage: Eukaryota > Metazoa > Chordata > Mammalia > Carnivora > Mustelidae > Mustela > Mustela nivalis. The sequence goes on from NC_139040.1 coordinate 80,149,644, forward strand.
TTGAGAAAGGTTTTATAAATGAACCAAATGGATACTCTAGAACTTTAAAGATATGACAGCTAATTTAAGATACCACAGGGGTGCCTGGGTGGCTCACTTAATTAAACCTCCAATTCTTTTTCCTTTTTTTTTAATACCTTAATCTTATTTTATCTCTTTCAATTTGGCTCAGGTCATGATGTCAGGGTTGTGAAATAGAGCCCAGAGTTGAGCTCTGTGCTGAGCCTGGAGCCTGCTTAAGATTCTTTTCTCTTCTTTTTCTATCCCTCCCTGCACTCTCACTTGCTCGCTCTCTCTTGCTTGCAAATAAATAGATAGATAGATAGATAGATAATAGACAAAGCAAAATAAAAGCAGATTATGAAAATAAATATAAAGATTTTGAAATGAAAACAAGTTCAAAATAAAATAGAGAAGACCTACACAGCTAAAAGTTCATTCAGAAAATCTACTATTAAAGAAGTCAGTATGACACAATGTTAAGATATCAAAAGATTTGAGCATGTACTTTACAGAAAGGGTAATCCAAATGGCCACTCATATATAAAAACTGTTTATCTTTATTATGAATCTGGAATTAAATTAAATTAAATTAAAAATAAATTAAAACCTAAAATGACATACTATTACACACTTACCATATTGGGCAACAGTAAAATTGCCTTGCAAGAATGTGAAAGAATGAAAGTGCCCATAATAAAAACATTTGAGGTAAGTTGGACAATATTTAGAAAACTTAAAAATAAAAATAAAAATTTGGTCCATTCCTAGAAATACAACATGGAACTAAATGAATATTTTCACCAGGATATGCAAACAGATGATTATAGCTATTTCATTCATAACGGCAGATCAGTAGTGGTCTATTTGCACAATGTTACATTAAATAAGAGAGAATATTAACAAACTGGGAGGAGGGGCTAGGTTGTTATCATAAACAGATCTTCTATGGTGCTGATTATGTTCTATTTCTCAAAATCTTTAAGTTAAAAAAGTTTTCAAATTTATATCTAGATAGATAGATGATAGATAGACAGATATCCCAGAAGCTGCAATGTAGGCTAAGATTAGGCTTTAAAGGGCTTTTCTATACTCTACTAAATACTTGAAACCATTCATTATATCATAGCTCAGTGTTCAAATCTCCATTTGTTTCCTCAGTTTCCTAATATTTACCTTAAGGTGACCTGATTCAGACTTTTGATCACCTTTGTCTAAATATTTCTATTTTAACAAAGTCCTTTTTAACACTGAGAGACTAAAACTTAGAAAAATACTCTGATTGTTATCTCACTAGGGTGGAAAATATATAGTTACCCATTAACTAATGATATCCATGTCTACATTAGATCCATGGCATTTTTAATTCTTGGGAGCTTTTGGTTAAATGAAATTTTTAAGCTTCCTTTAAATGAAGCTTTAAGCCATCACCACATGAATAATATTAAAGAACCAAATGAAAACAGGCCAAGTATTTACAGAGTAATAGAATGTGCAGTGGAAAGAGTACAATTCTGAAATCATAAAGCCTAAATTAGTGTGATGCAATCTTTACTAGCCATGTAATCATAAACCAGTTATCTAAATGTGTTAGCCTCAGTTTTTTCACCCATGTAATGGTGATGATAATACTTATTATGCAGCGTTGTTGTGTGGATGTGATGAAGCATGGAGCATGAGAGTCTCATATTCCATGCTAAAATGATAGCTATTTTTATACTTATAATAATTCTAGTAATAGTAATTAAATTGTTCAAAATGGTAATATTCATTTATATTGAGGCATTGTATTGACTATTCATAGACACATTTACCAAAATAAATTTCATTTTACTTTACCCCCTCTGAGTATATATATTCCCTAATTCAATATGAATCTCCTTATGAATAATAATTATCATAATAAATATGCTGATTTTTCTTCTATTTATTTTTAGGGAGGTATCCTTTACTGTTGAACATAAAGAAACTTAAGCAAGTCTGTCTTATTCAAAATTTGCATGCTGCTTTCTTATGAAACTAGATTATAGAGTTGTATGAAATAAATTCATGCAGTTAAGACATTGATGTTTGGAAAACTGGGTGGTCAGTTTAGTATTTCAAAAGAAGATATTAAATTTAAACCTTAAAACTGAGCTCTTTCAGCCTTTTTTATAGACCATCCTTCATGCTTCATAAGTACTCCTCCATTGTAAACCAAGTAATACTTTTTGTCACAGTGTATATAACGAAAATGGATTTTATATTCTATTATTTCAGAGTTAGTTGCAGTTTCTACTGCCTTACTTCATTTTTTGAAAAATAGATTAATTCTACAAAAAGTTTATTCCAGCTTTATTGAAAAAAATCCACATATTTGTAAAAATAAGAAATGATTTCTTATAACATTGCAAACTTTTAACATTGTGTAAATTTTGTACAATTTGATAAATTGGTATACATCTTTATTGCAATATAATCTACATAAAAATGTTAATACATCTACTATCTCGTATAGTTGCCACTGTTTTTTATGCATGTATCGTAAGGAATTTTAAGATCTACTCTCTTAGCAACTTTTATGTATATAGTATAGTAGAGATAAACTTCAGAGGTCTTGTGGGTTTTGTTCCAGACTGCCTCAATAAAGTGATTATCTCAATAAACTAAGTCAAATTATTATTTTTTTTGGTTTCCCAGTGCATATAAAAAATAGACACTATACTGTACTGTTCAAAAGCATTATGTTTTTAAAGAAAAACAATGTATATACCTTAAGTAAACTAGTTCTGAGTTTTCAGTGGGTCATAATTACTGATCACAGTTCACCATAACAAATACAATAATAATGAAAAAAACTTGAAATATTGCAAGAATTACCAACATGTGACAGAGAGACACAAAATGAACAAATGTTGTTAGAAAAATGGTGGCAGCAGACCTCTTTTATACAAGATTGCTATAAACTTTCAACATGTAAGAATGTGATATATGCAAAGTTTAATAAAGGGAAGCACAATAAAAAAAGTATGTATATTTTATTAACTATGATCATCATGCTGTACATTAGATCCCCAAAACTTTTTCATATTATAGTTGCAAGTTTGCACCCTTGGACCACCTTACTCCACCCCAGGTTCACCCCTTGTCAACTCAACTCTAAGTTTCCATTAGTTTTCCTTTTCCTCAGATTCTGTATGTAAGGGATATCATAATACATAAATTAAAAAAATATATAAAATCTTTGAAATATTTCACTTAGTATAATACCTTCAAGATCCATCCATGCTGTTGTAAATGGCGGTATTTCTTAATTTTTCATGGTTAAGTAGTATTCAACAGTATATATTTACCATACTTATTTTATTCATTCATCCATTAATGGATACTGAAGTTATTTCCATCTCTTGCTTAGAGTTAATAATTTTATAATAAACATAAGCGTGCAGATATGTCTTTGAACAGTGACTTCGTTTCCTTTAGATAGATACCTAGAAGTGGGATTACTGAATCATATGGTAATTTTACTTTTAATAATATGAATAATCTCCATACTGTTTTCCATACAGACTTATATCCCTATCACAGTGCATAAGTTCCCCATTTTCCACAATATTTACCAAAATTTGTTAGTTTCAATTTTTTGGAAGTATATATTCTAATATCTTGCTGTGTTTTTCAGAGGTAAACAACAACAACAACAACATAAGGACTTTGCCCTGAGTTTTTTACGTTGAGCACTTTTTAATGCTCCTGTTGGTCATTTATATAACTTTTTTGAAAAAAAAAAAGTCTATTGAGATCCTTTTGCTATTTTTTTAATTATATATTTTTTTCTATTTGTATCTGTTGGTTATTAACCTCTTTTCAGATAGAAGATTTGTAAGTATTTTCTTACATTCTGTGGATTGTGTTTTCATTCTCTCTCTCTTTTTTTGGCAATGCAGAAACGTTAGTTTGATGTAATACCATTTATTTATTTTTGCTTTTTTTGCTTGTGTTTTTGGTCTGGTATCCAAAAAACTATTGGCAAGACCAATGTTAAGGAGAATTTTTCCTATGTTTTCCTTTAGGAAATTTAGTTTCATGCTTCACCTTTAAGTCTTTAATCTATTTCAAGTTAAGACTTATGAGTGATATAAGGTTCCAGTTTCATACTGTTTATGTGATTATTCAGTTTTAAATATCATTTATTGAACAGACTATCTTTACCCATTACATATGTTGGCCCCTGTCAAATACTAGGTGACTGTATGAAAGGATTTATTTCTGGACTCTCAATTCTGTTCTACTTGTTTATTGGTCTGTTTTTATGCCAGTATACTTTATTGTTTTGGGCATGAGGGCTTTGTAGTATAGTTTCAAATCAAGAAGTGTAATCTCCCTTCTTCATTCTTTCTCAGAACTGCTTTGATTATTTGTTGTCTTTTATGTCTCATATAAATTTTAGGATTCTTTACTTACTTCTGTAAAAAAAATAATATTGGATTTTTTTAAAGATTTTTAATTTATTTATTTGACAGAGAGAGATGACAAGCAGGCAGAGAGGCAGGCAGAGAGAGAAGAGGAAGCAGGCTTCCTGCTGAGCAGAGAGCATGATGTGGGGCTCGATCCCAGGACCCTGGGATCATGACCTGAACCAAAGGCAGCGGCTTAACCCACTGAGCCACCCAGGCACCCCTAACATTGGATTTTTGATAGGAATTGGATTTACAGATGGTTTTCGGTAGAATGGACATTTTAACAATGTTAATTCTTACCATTCATAAATATGAGCTATCTTTCCATTTGTCTATCCTTCAATTTCTTTATCAATGTCATAGTTTATGGAGTACAGATCTTTCATCTTCTTAGTTAAATCTATTCCTAAGTATTTTATTATTTTTGATGCTATTGTGAATTACATTGTTTTCTTTATTTTTTCAGATAGTTCATCATTAGAGTGTTAAAATGCTCCTGTCTTGTGCTTACTTTGGCAGCACATATACTAAAATTGGAATGATGCAGAGAAGTTTAGCGTGATCACTGAACAAGGATGACATGACAAACTGGGAAGCATTCCATATTAAAAAAAATGAAACAAAACAAAATTCTTGTCTTTTATATATTGATCTTGTATTTGGCAGCTTTACTAAATTTGTTTATTCTAATTTTTTTGTGACGTTTTTAGGATTTTTTAACATGTAAGTTCATGTTACTCAAAAAAAGAAAATTTTACTTCTTCCTTTTTTTTTTTTTTTGGAGTCTCTTATTTCTTTGTGTTCCTTGTTTCTCTGGCTAGGACATCCAGTACTATGTCAAATGAGAGTAGTGAAATTGGACACACTTGTCTTTCTTCTGATCTTTAAGGGGAAAACCTTCAAACGTTTTTGATTGAATATGAGATTAGCTCTGGGCTTGCAATATGTGTTTTTTCTTTGATGGATTTTTTAAATTATTTTTTAAAATTTTTTATAAACATATAATGTGTTTTTATCCCTAGGGGTACAGGTCTGTGAATCACCAGGTTTACACATTTCACAGCACTCACCATCACTCACCATAGCACCTGCCCTCTCCAATGTCCATACCCCCACCATCCTCTCCCAACACACCTCCCCCCAGCAACCCTCAGTCTGTTTTGTGAGATTCAGTCTTTTATGGTTTGTCTCTCTCCCAATCCCATCTTCTTTTATTTTTCTTTTCGTACGCCTGAAACCGCCTATATTGCATCTCCACTTCATCATATCAGGGAGATCATATGATAGTTGTCTTTCTCAGATTGATTTATTTCGCCAAGCATAATACCCTCTAGTTCCATCCATGTCATCACAAATAGCAGCCTGAGCAAGACTCTACAGCATGGTGTAATAAACCCGCATGGAGCGAAATCCTCTTTGCCTGGGCATCCCCTCTGCCTGAGAGAGAACCGTGGTTGCGCCTGTGGAAAGAGCCTTAAGGAAAGGGACATGTCTGTCACTGGGCTCCCCAGGTGCCTGTCTGGGGAAAGTGCAGCACACTGCCCCAGGAGAAGAGAAGGAGCCCTTGGCCTTGTGGTCGGGAAACGGTCACGAAGCTGGAGAGCCGGCCCTGGCAGGAACAGGGGGCCGGTGGCAAGACAACTGTCACCCGCTCCCTGGGCAGAGAGATGAAGCCTGGCTGCTAAGGAGACACGAGGGGACGATTGGGCAGGGGAGCGTGCTCCAATATGAGGAAGGAGTCTGGGCAGAAGGAAGGCCTTTCCTGTGCCGCTGGTCCCAAGGGGACAGCATCTCCTTGGCCACCTGTCCAGAGGGCAGATGAGGGCTTGCCACCAAGCTCCCGGCCCTGAACTCGCAGAAACACCTCCTGCAGGAACGGGCAATCAGATGCCGTCTTCCTCCAGGATGTGGCAGCATTGGCGGAGGCAGGGGGTGTCCCGGGGAAACAGGGACAGTTACCCATTACTCCCCATCCCAGGGCACAGGCGGTGTGCAGTGATCCTCTCACGTCTCCTCAAGGATGGGGAAGGCACTGGCCTAGTCCCCTGTCCACCTGAACGCCAGAGCGAAAGGGCAGGCCTTGCCTACGTCGAGAGATGGCATTGTGAGCAGAGTGCCATCCTAGGCCACGCACGCTGCTGCAGGGTCGAGGCTCTGTCTGCTTATTTCGGCCTTTCAGGATGAACCATGGATGTGAAATTGGAGCCCGGGAAGGCAAGACCCAAGAGGCACCAGCTCTCAAGCAGCTCTTCTTCCCTGATGCGACTGAAGCCTTGCTGAGGAAGCAGCAGCGACGTGCTCTTCACTCCAAGCCAAAGCCTCTGCGAAAGCACAGCATTCGCTGAGAAATCAGAGTCGGTTCTGCGGGCTCTGTTGCTGCTTGCCTGTGCCCAGTCTCGGGGTGGGAGAAACCCGCATACAGCGAAAGCCTCTTTGCCATGGCATCTCCTCTGGGAAAGCACAGCATTTGTTGGGAAATCAGAATCGGATGTGTGGGATGCTGCAGCTGAATGTCTAAGCTAGTCTCCGCAGCATGGTGGAAGATACCCGCATGGAGCGAAATCCTCTTTGCCCTAGCACCCCTTTGCCTAAGAGAGAAGCATGGTTGCATATCTGAAAGGGCCTTAAGGAAAGGGACACGTCTGTCACCGCGCTCCCCAGGAGCAAGTGTGGGGAAGGCACAGCACACTGTCCCCGGGGAAGAGAAGGAACCCTTGGCCTTGGAGTTGGGAAACGTCGGGAAGCAGGGTAACCTGCCGCGGCACACACAGCAGGCCGGTGGCAAAACAAGTGTCACCCGCTCCCTGTGCGGAGAGATGGAAGCCTGGCTGCTAAGGAGACATGAGGGGACGACTAGGGCAGGGGCACGTGCTCCACTCTGAGGAAGGAGTCTGGGCAGAAGGCAGGCCTGTCCTGTGCCTCTGGTCCCAAGGGGACAGCATCTCCTGGGCCACCTGTCCCAAGGGCAGACTTGGGCTTGCCACTAGGTGCCATACCCGGAACTCGCAGAAACAACCCCATGGAGAAATGGTCAGTCAGATGCCGTCTTCCAACAAGATGTGGCAGCGTTGTGGGTGGCAGGGGGTGTGCCAGGGAAGGAGTGGAGACAGTCCCCCACAGTTCCCCATCCCAGTGCCCGGGCCGTGTGCAGGGATCCTGTCGCCTCCTCTCTCCAGTGGTGAAGGCAGTGGCCTAGACCCCGAGTCTGCCTGAGCGCCGGAGCAAAAGGCAAAGCCTTACCTACCCCAGGAGATGGTAATAGGCATAGAGTGCCATGCTAGGCCACGCACGCTGCTGCAGGGTTGTGACTGTGTCTGCTTAGTTCGGCTTAGCAAGGTGAACCCCGGGCGTGAACTTGGAGCCCGGGAAAGCAAGGCCCAAGAGGCACCAGCTCTCCCGTGGCTCTTCTTCCCTGCCGTGACAGAGCGAACGACCAAAGCCTTGCTGAGGAAGCAGCAGCGAAGTGCGGTTCGCGCCAAGCTGAAAACCTCTGCGAAAGCATAGCAGTCGCTGGGAAATCAGAGTCGGTTCTGTGGGCTGCTTTTGTTGCTTGCCTAGTATTTGCAGCACGATGGGAGAAACCCGCATAGAGCGAAAGCCTCTTTGCCAGGGCATCCCCTCTGGGAAAGCACAGCATTCTTTCGGAAATCAGAGTCAGGTCTGTGGGATGCTGCCAGCTGCTTGCCGGAGCTAGTCTCCACAGCATGGTGTAATAAACCCGCACGGAGCGAAATCCTCTTTGCCTGGGCATCCCCTCTGCCTGAGATAGAAGCGCAGTGGCGCCTGTGGAAAGAGCCTTAAGGAAAGGGACACGTCTGTCACTGCAGAGCGAAGGAAGCCGGGCTGCTAAGGAGACACGAGGGGAAGATTAGGGCAGGGGAAAGGGCTCCACTCTCAGGAAGGAGTCTGGGCAGAAAGCATGCCTGTCCTGAGCCTTTGGGCCCAAGGAGACAGCAGCTCCTTGGCCACCTGTCCGTGGTGGAGCCATGGGCTTGCCACCAGGCACCTACTCTGAACTCGAGCAACAACTCCCAGAAAGATTTGGCCATCAGATGCCGTCTTCCTCTAGGATGTGGAAGCTTGGAGGAGGCACGGTGTTTAAGGGGAAGGAGTGGGGAAAGTCCCCCAAAGCTCCCTATTCAGTGCACGGGCGGTGTGCAGGGATCCTGTCACCACTCCTTTCCTGTGGGGAAAGCACTGGCTTAGTCCGCGAGTCTGCCTGAGGGCCAGAGTAAATGGCCAAGCGATACCTACACCGGGAGTTGGTAAGGTGCGTAGAGTGCCTTCGTAGGCTACACACGCTACTGCACGGTTGTGACTGTGTCTGCTGAGTTCGGCCTGGCAGGGTGAACCCAGGACACGAACATGGAGCCAGGTAAAGCAAGGCGCAAGAGGCACCAGCTCTCCCGCAGCTCTTCTTCCCTGACGCGACTGAAGCCTTGCTGCGGAAGCAGCGGCGAAGTGCTGTTCGCTCCAAGCCAAAGCCTCTGTGAAAGCACAGCATTCGCTGAGAAATGTTGTGCGGGCTGCTGCTGCTTGCCTGAGCCCAGTCTCGGGGTGGGAGAAACCCGCATACAGCGAAAGCCTCTTTGCCTGGGCATCTCCCCTGGGAAAGCACAGCATTTGTTGGGAAACCAGGGTTGGGTTTGGGGATGCTGCTGCTTGCCTGAGTTAGTCTCCGTAGCACTGTGGAAGATAGCCGCATGGAGCGAAGTACTCTTTGCCCTAGCATCCCCTCTGCCTGGGAGAGAAGCATGGTTGTACACGTCTGTCACTGCGCTCCCCAGGAGCCAGTGTGGGGAAGGCACAGCATGCCACCGCTGGGGTAGAGAAGGAGCCATTGGCCTTGGGGTCTGGAAAATTGAACAGCCACATGCAGAAAATAAAATTGGACCATTTCCTTACACCATACATTAAAATAGATTGGAAATGGATGAAGAAGCATAAGCCAAGGACAAAAAAGTGTTGGTACTCCATTATTCTGATGGTCCATTAACTCTTGCTTTTTTGGTTCCTGTGTCTATCACTGCCCCTGCCTTTTTGAAGATAATGACCATTCATCTGAGTACACGGTTCACAGAATCCCTTTGCAGTGGCCCATGCGGGCCAAGGTAGTAGAGCATAATAGATCTCTGTAAGTTTTTAAAAAATGTCTTTGTCCCTGTTGCCCATGGCCATTAAAGACCAAAGGTCGGGGGTAGGGGGATATTGGAAAAGGTGAAGTTATAGTTACTCACTGATTTTTTGATTGGTAGAGAGAAAGCAACACCTACATACAGGGCCAGTGGGTGAGTGGAGGAAACATCTTTGGCTCTAGGAGGAATGGGGGAAGGAGAAATATTAATAATCTTTGTCTTTGGAACTGCCCCTGAAGACTTCCCCACACAGGAAAATGACCTAGCGTGACTCTCCTAAACTTCGGCAAGCCCCTTAAATTTAACTGACATCTAGATCTGATACTCCCTGCTGGATAACTCTGATCATTATTGGATTGTTACTTATTTTATTTTAAAATTATTTTTAAAGAAAATTTTAATCTAAATACAATTAATTAACATATAATACTAGTTTCAGACATACAGGTTAGTGATTCATCAGTCTTTTGTAACACCCAGTGCTCACTGTATCACATGCCTTCCTTAATGTCCATCACCCAGTTACCCCATCCACCCATCCCTCTCCCCTCCAAGAACCCTCAGTTTGCTTACTGTGATTAAGAGTCTCTTCTGAGGGGTACCTGGCTGGCTCAGTGGGTTAAAGCCTCTGCCTTCAACTCAGGTTATGATCTCAGGGTCCTGGGATCGAGCCCCACATCAGGCTCTCTGCTCCCTGGGGAGTCTGCATCCTCCTCTCTCTCTCTTCCTGCCTCTCTGCCTACTTGTGATCTCTGTTTGTCAAATAAGTAAATAAAAATCTTTTTTTTTTAAAGTCTCTTCTGGTTTGTCTCCCTCTTTGACTTCATCTTGTTTTATTTTTTTCCTTTACTCCCCTATGATTCTGGTTTGTTTCTTGAACTCCACATATGAGTGAGATCATATGATAATTGTCTTTCTCTGACTGACTTATTTCGCTTGGCATAATACCCTCTACTTTCATCCCTGTCATTGCAAATAATTGCCATTTATTTTAACTCGACAGAGAAGGCCACTAGAAACAGCAGGTGATGGCCCCAGCTCCTGTTCCTCCATGCAGAACATCTGTCAACAACTGTGGACATCTTTTCCTCCCCCCATTCCTATGAATGTTGCTCAGTTGTTACATGGCATGGACAAATGCTGTTGGCTGGTGGCATGGACACACTGGACAAGCTTGGCCTTCGGTAAAACAAAGACTGGCTTTAATTACTCAAACTGAAACAGGAATGCTTGGATGAACAAGCCTGCCAGGAAGTCTCACTGGAGGTACTCAACCTGTGCCCCTTCCCTCCTTGGACCAAGAACCTGAACTTGAGAGATGAATGGCTTATCCAAGGTTATGGCAAGGTTACAGAGAGCTGAAACTAGACACAGGTGTACATGCCTTTTGATCAAGGCTGGCTGAGAAATCGAACTGCCTCAAATCTTGATTCTTTTTGCCACTTCTTATTCTCTGACCCTGTTTTTTATAGTTTAGGATGTAGGAATAATAAAAATATCAGCTAATGGGGTATCCTGACTTTTTGATGTTTTAGTTCTTGTCAGACATTTACCATAATGCTTAGCACATGGATATGTGTGTGCACACACGTGCACATGCATGACACTCAAAAAATTGTTCCCTGATATTAACTTTATCAGTGCACTTTGCATCCACCACCAATTGGCTGTTTTGTCACAAACTGATTAAAGCAGAACTGTCAAGTGAGGAACTTCAAAGCCAAAGCATTAAGTGCTTTGAAAAACCAGCACCTGGGAGGATTTGTCTCAGCATCTGTGATTAGAAGGCAGCAAAAAGAGACTTTGGAGACACAGTTCACCCCTTCATGAAGCAGCCATTCAGAACTTTCTCCGAAGGGCTAATGCCTAATCTTCCAAAGACCAGCAAGAACAAGCTTATGGTCTGTTAAAATCAGATTTTTAAAAGATTTTTATTTATTTATTTGAGAGAGAGAGAGAGAGTGAGAGAGAGAGCATGAGAGGGGAGAAGGTCAGAGGGAGAAGCGGACTCCCCATGAAGCTGGGAGCCTGATGCAGTCCTTGATCCTGGGACTCCAGAATCAAAATCAGATTGATTGACTCAATACAGTCAGGGAGGACAGTCCTCAGGAGTCACAGAATGCTGGTTGCCATGAGGGAGGAGTCTTCTACAAAGTCTGGGCTCTCACAGAAGGAGTCTGAAGCACGTGTATGGAAAGCAGAGGTCAGTTCTGGATTAGAAGCTCTTTCTGAGGGGAAATGAGTAGAAGCAGGGATTAACCTGGACTTGGGCTCTGCTTTATTCAGTTCAAGTTGCTGCAACAAATGATGACAGACTGGGTGGCTGAAACAGCAAAACATGTACTATTCCTTGCAGTTCTAGAGACTGAGAAGTCCAAAAGCAAGATCCTGGGAGATCTGATATCTAGCAAGAGACTGCTTCATTATCTATAAATGCCCATATTTCTGTTGTAGACTTGCATGGATGACAGCTGGCAGAACAATCTCTCAGGTCGTTTCTCAGAAGTGCTTTTATCTCATTCACAAGTGTTCCAATCTCATGACCTCACCACCTCTCAAAGCCCATACCTCCTGATGGCACTCCTTGAGGGTCAGGGCTTCAACATCTGAATTGGGACAAGACACAAACATTCAGTCCATTAGCAAGTGTTGTCATGAGGACAGTGTAGCTTATCAACTGGGTATCCCCAGGAATCCATGGGACTAGCAAAGCAGAATCTGGGGGTGTCACTGGTAGGAAAGCAGGAGGTCCCCAAGAGACAGTCCTCATAGCATTTTACAGAGACAGCAGGACCCTTGAGAAACAATAGTTTCCGTGACCCATACACCAGCCTTTATCTATGCCTGTCCTCCCTGCTGGATTCACAGCAAGCCTACTTCTTTCTTTTCCAGTACAAATGGATTTCCACTCTCTGAATCCTGATGAATTTTTGCTCTTTTGCAGTTAGTAGGTTGTGCCTCAGGATTCTGCATGTCTGGATTTGCAATCGTGGAAACTGCCAAAGGTCTAGGGACCTGCATGGCAGAACCCGGCCTCTACCACTATTGCCCAAGGTAGGGACTCTGGTCCCTTGAGCGTCCTGTGCTGCTGTCAAAGGTCTGTGTGCATTGGCTTATTGTTTTTTTTTTTAATGTAATTGCTTATACGTGTGTTTCATCATGCTCAAGTGGCCTTTCTGTGAAAAAGTGGCCAAGCTACACCTAGAAGTCACTGAAGAAAGTTCTAAGAACTCCTGGTTAGTATGAGGCTAGAGAGAGAGAGAAAGAGAGAAAAGAAATCTGCCTCTCTGCATTTTGCAAGTCCCTGGGCAAAATCTGTTGGCTGTGCACTCCTCACACGAAGATTCCAGGCAGGGAGACCCTCCTGAGCCTCATCTCCCTGAGTTCCTCTTCCAGGAGCAATCCCTAGTTTGAGACCAGGGTTAGCGAAAAAAGAGCAGCAAAGCAGGGTCCAGAAGGAAGGACTGCCACAGACCATGGAGCACCAGGGGGACAGGCTGGTACCTCCTCACGGTTGGGGTACAAATGGGCCTCAGCTCAGCAGGTATAGGGGTGCCCTTGGCCCCTCTGGTGGGCTTTGCAGTGCCCCAATCTCAGGAAGAAAAAAGGCTGGCTCAGGTGACTTATTTTTGACTGGGAAGGAGCTGACAGCAATGGAAATAAACAAGTAGGGAATGATGTTGGAAAGTTGGAGGGTTTGTCCTTTATATCTCAGCTTTCTCTCCTATCTTCCCTTGCTCTGTAGTGTGTTATCAAAGAAGTTTTTGGCATGATATTCCTGTTCACTGATTAACTCTTGAGCTGTGTCTTTTCTGCTGTTCAGCTCATCTGGTGAATTCTTTTACTGTAAAAAGTATCTTGCCCTTGCAAGGGCAAGGGCAAGATCTGAGAAATCCCAGAGATTTCAGCTTGCCACCCAGAAGGAAACCAGGCTATTTGGAATGCTGGAAAGGATTCAGAGTAGGGGAAATCGTCTTGGACATCTGAGACCACCCCCACATTCAGCGGTCCCCTGGACACAAACCCAGACCTTGATACTGATCCTGAACCATGCTCTCAACTCAGATCCCTGTGATCCTCAACACAGTGCTTTCAGATCAGGGCAGCCATGCCCATAGGCACAAACTCTTAAGCCTAGATTCTGTCCTGAGAGGTCTGTCCCCAACGGCCTGGCTCCAAAGCCTCAGAGATTGGGGACAGCGAGGAACACCATAGGACTCACCCTGCCACCCTGAAAGGAACCATGCCATTTGTAGCTCCAGAAAGGATTCAGAGGAACTGAAATCTGCATTCCTACCTCTGGACACCCCCATATTCAGCAGGCCACTGGATGCAAACCTGGAGCTTGACACTCACCCTGAACAAATCCCTCGACCGCCCCCTCCCCCAGAAAGATGGACAGAGTGCTGGCAGATCGGGCCTGCCATGTGGTGGGCCCTAACCATAACCTTTGGTTTGGTTTGGTTCTCAGGATTCTGACCCCAAAGGCCTTGCAGTAGGTGCCCTACAATTTGGGGACACATGGGCAATCCCAGAGGACTCAGCCTGCTGCCCAGAAGGAAACTGTGCCATTTGGAACTCCGGAAAGGATTCAGAGGAGCAGAAATCTGCATGCCTAGCTGAGGACACACCCACACAGAGCTGACTTCTGGACACAAAGCCAGAGCCAGACACTCACCCTCACCTCCACTGTCAACTCAGCCACCCAGACAGCTCTCCATGGGGTCTTCAGGTCAGTCCTGCCATGTCCCTGGTTCCTAACACTAACCCTTGGATGGGTTCTGTAATGATCTCCTCATTTCAGGTTATGTGGTGGTTCTGCAGGACATTGTCCTGGTGTGGGATCAAACACACTGAAGCATCCCGTGTGAAGTGGCAAACGTGGTAAAGAAATGATGGCTGGGGAATCTGAGTGTGGAGACAGCACGTATTTGTACTGCTATAACAAGCTGACTGCACTTTGAAATCACCACAGAGGAAATGAATCTTCCAAACATCCATGTTAGCACGACGACACGGAAGCAGAGAGAACATCAGACTTTGGGATGGAGTCCAAGCCCTCCCAGATCCAGGTCACCCAACATGGAGAGGACACATGTTAGCAAGAGACTCGTGGGAAAATTAAATCATGGGTCCCTGTATCTCAGGTGCAGTAGAAGCAGTGGATTTGGAATTTCAGTTTTTCCACAACGTTCCACCAAAATCTGGTTAGAACTGTGCAAAAGCAGGAAGGGAAGCCCCAGTAAAGTGGACTGGGGATGCCAGAAGGGGAGACTGGAAGGGGGCGCCTGCTGCTCAGTGCCCATTACAGACTCCACATTGCAATCCCCCACAGGAGAGACTCACCAATTCCAGGCCCCACACGGGAAGCTGGCGGTTCATCTCCTGACTTTTTGTAGGAGCTTTGCAGCTCAGCTGGTGAGAATTCTCCATCACCCTGCCTTTCTCCAAGGGACTTTTCTTCAAGCACCCTTCCCAACTTCTTCCTCCTCCATGAAATAATGTTCCTCTCCTTTGTTTCTCGCACTTGCCTGTGATGGGACCTTAGCTTGCTCAGCCCAGACTGCCATTCTCTGCTCTTCCCAATTAAATCCATGCTGCTGGTCAAATAACTGGCAGATTGAGTTTAAGGCCAATCGAACAAATAAATTCAAGATCTTGCAAGGAACAAAATCAATATGCACAAATTAGTGGCACTCCTACGTGCTCGGAAGGAACCATCAAAAAGAGACTGCGGAGAACGATCTCATTTACACCTGCATCCAAGACAGCAAGATACCCGGGAGACCCTGAACCAAGAAGGTGACAGACCTGTCATCTGACAGCCCTGCAACAATGACGACAGACAGGGAGGGGTACACACGGAGATGGGGAGGCACTGTGCTCAGGGTAGAACCCACACTGGGAAAATACCTACTCTCCCCAAAACCGGCTACAGAGTCCTCACTCTGGCTCCCGAATTTCCGGACTCGGCGCAAGCCTGGAGTGGGTGTGGACACGGGAAGGACCCCGCAGGGCTGAGGTGGGGAGAGCACAAGCACCGAAGAAGGCAGACGCTCCCTGACTGCAGACCATCTGAGGAGCCCCAGGAACCGAATCTGCGAGCACACAAACACAGACGAGGACCGAGGAGCATCCGAGCCCAGAAAGGGGGGACCCCACAGCCCCAGGCACAGCACAGCAGGAGGCCACGTCTCTTCACACAAAACGACGGAAGCCCCAGTGTCTACACAGGGCGCCCTTCCTCTGTGGGGTCCTGAGACCACGAACCCCTTGTCAGTCCACTCAGCCGGCTTCTCCTCAGCTCCTCCAGCATCTGGTCCTTAGGAGGTTGGACTGCTGCAAGTTTGGGCGTGTCCTCCACAACGGTCCGGTCAGTGTAGATGCAGAGCCACACCCTCCTCAGCTTGTCCTGTCAGGGTGGGAGGCGCCCCACATTCTCCAGAAGTCTCCACAGTGGGTCCTGAAGAGGCGGGGCTCTGGTCCCAGCTGTGGCTGTGAAGCCTGGGCTCAGGGCCGGAGCTGGCGTCTGGCGCCCTCTGCAGGCGGTGGAAGGCAGTGCAGGACTGTGGGAGCTCACCCTTCAGTGGAAGGTCCTGCTCCCTCCTGGGGTCCAGCTGAAGCCATTTCATTCCGGAAATTCAAGCTGCATGGAGCCCAATGACCCCCAACTTCCCCCCAAATAGCTAATGAACAATGAATTGGAAACAATGTGGAATTACAACAGTCCTTGACCCAAACAGTGTCACTGAACATGGCCCTGATGCAGACCCACACTCTGACCTCAACTTGGTCTTAAGCCTGGACCCTACCCTAATCCAAGACCCTAACCCTAGCCCCCGACCCAAACAATGTTCACAAGAATCAAAAGGTAGAAACTGCCAATATCCATCAATGGCAAAGTGTGGTGAAGGGTTTGAATTTGGGTTCAGGTTCAAGTTTTAGTCAGAGTTCTAATCAGGCTTTGGGTTTAGTGTTAGGGTGAGGATTTAGAGTGAAGGACAAGGGAACAGAGTTATAGTTTAGGGATTTAAGTTTATGATTTAGGCTTTAAGACTCAGGGCTTATGGGATAAAGTTCAAGGTCAAATTTGGGGTTTGACTTCATGCTGAGATTTGGGTTCAGGTTTCATGACTTGGAGGTCTGGTTTAGGGTTTGGGTTCGTGGTTCAGGGCTTGGATCCAGGGCTCAGGTACAGGCTTTGGGTTCCATTCCAGGTTTGGGATTCAGGGTTCTAGTTTGGGCTTTAAGGTCAGCTTAGGTTTCAGCATTGGTAGGGTTTAAGGTTAGGTTTAGGGATGACACATTTTCTTCAGTTGTCATCATGGACAAAATAATTCTATCTGAAGTTTCTAAGTCAGAAATGTATTTCATCTGGGGGCGCCTGGGTGGCTCAGTTTGTTAAGCCTCTGCCTTGGGCTCAGGTCATGATCTCAGGGTCCTGGGATCAAGCCCTTCATCAGACTCTCTGCTTGACGGGGAGCCTGCTTCCCCATCTTTCTCTCTGCCTGCCTCTCTGCCTACTTGTGATCTCTGTCTGTCAAATAAATAGAATTAGTAAAAGCTATTATATGATCTTTTACAAACCATTTCCTATCTTTGCATTCTCATGTGCCAAGACAGACAGGGATTATTTAAAACCCTGAAGAGAGTGCTCTTGCTTTTAAATTGCCTGTAACCTTCGTGTAATAGATTTATGATTGATGATAGATTTAGTTAAAATATAACTATTTAAAATATTTACTCTCAGTAAACGATTTCAACCTATGCTCATTTAAGTAACTTGGTGCATAATCCCTTTTCTATTAAACCATAGTGCAAGGACCAATGCAGCATTTCCAGGAGAACCCCAAGCTATTTTTCTAGAATGGCTGTATGCTTATATATGGCGTCCTGTTTTCACTCCCTTTGTGGAGCACCTACCCTGGAGGTCATGTAATAACCAATGACCAAAAAAAACAAACGAAACCCCAAACATCCAGGTCGAAGTGCCATCCCTGCCTGGAGTGGAGGAGACTGCTCAGACAGATCCCAGGCAGGCATCTCAGCCCAGGTCTGTGCTGGGGAAGCTGGTTCCTGGCTTTGGGCGCAATCTGGAAGCCAGCAAACTGAGCCAAGAGTGCAGCTGGCGTTTAAGACTGATGATCTATTCGCAGCCAGGCTGCACGTGGACACCTGCTCAGGGAGCCAGCCTAGGAGGCTGCCCAGCGCAGGAGCTGGCAATGCAGTAGCCTGCCAGGGCTTAGCCCCGCACCCCAGCCAGGGATCAGGTTTCAGGAGTGAGGGGGCGGGGCCGGAGCAGAGAAGGGTCTTTGCTAATTTCCAAAGCTGGAAGTGAGCTCTCAGAGGACTCAGGAGGGAGGGGGGCGGGGACGGGGCGGGGGCTGCCAGGAGAAGGGGCTTTGCTAATTGCCCAGGCGGGAAGAAGGGGCGCACAGCGCCAGGGTGCTGTGCTGCAGCCCATTCGGGACTGCAGGACACACCATACTCGCTGCCCCTGCGCTCCCACGCTGCAGCCTAGCCCCGGACGCCGCGGTGTCCCGTTCCCGTTCCGGCTGCCTGCTGCCCCTCCCCGCCCCATGGCTTCTCTGGAGGACCCTCTGCTCACAGGTAAAGTGACACCTCGACGCGCCCTCACCTGAAGCAGAAAACTCAGGACAGGAGCAGGGTGTGGGGTGGTCGGGGCCCAGCCTCCCGCCAACCCCAGGGCACCAGGACCACCCCGGACGCCGCGCCACACCCTGTCCGCAGGGGGTCGGGCCAGGACAGTGCCACAGGAGGCACCCCCCACCCCAGCCAGCAGGCAGACTAGCCCCCATAGTTGGACACTCCCACGTGCCTGTCAGAGCCTCCTGCCATTCCCAGGGCACCCAGAACCCAGAGAGTGAGGCCTTGGGTGCTTTCTAGTGACAGATTCAAGGCAATTTTTCGACTTTGGGACTCAGAGTTAACATAGTTTTCATTTGTGATTATTATTTTTGTGTGGGGGCCGTAGCTTTTCTTTTGACCTATGGTTGTTTTCACTCCCGGTTCTGAAGAAGCCCCTAAATCCTAACCCTGTTGAGGACTCTGAAAGCTCTCAGAGCAGCAGTGCTGGGGGACAGTGTGGACACATGGTTTGGTTTCTCCTCTGGCCTGCTTCTGTGGCAGCCCCGCTCTGTCCTCCTCAGACTTCAGAGCAATATCTGAACAAGTGGAGAAGCGACCAGGGGGTCAGGAAGGTGGCCACCGAAGAGTGACTTCTCTGGAGGGTGGCTGAGCTAGCAAGTGAGCATGTTAGTCCAGCTCTGCCTGCATTCAGTATGGAGCTGAACAGGAGCCAGGGAAGGGGAGGAGGAGCAGAGAGCAGGGACAAAGGAACCAAAGAGGAGATTCAGATGAAGGGAAGTAATGGGGAGGAAAGAGAAGAAACTCTAGAAGACAGGCATGTAGAAAGGAAAAGGGATGAAGTGGGCATTGGGAAAGGGCACCACCAGGGAAGGAGAGAGGGGAAGGAAAGAGGGAGGAAGAGAGGAAAGGGGAAAGGGAGAAGGGAGGAGTCAGCATGCCAGGGCTCCCCCTGCATCTGAAGAAGAGGTGGCTGGTCCACCTTGTCAAACAGGGTGCTCACTCTTTGGTCCCAGTTTCTGCTCCCAGTGCTACTGGGCTTTTCAAGGAAGGCAGGCTGTCCCTTGGGACCTACTGGAGCCCACTGGAGCCCACAGGAGGGTGGGAGAGGTAAGATGACACAAGGTCCTGTCCTGAGCTGCTCCCAGCCACCAGCCTCACCACATGGTGCAAGAGGGACCCCAGAACAAAGGAAGGACACAGGCCCGCATGTCTGCTGGTGGCCCTGGGCACTTAGCTCATCGCAGTGAACCACACCGCCTCCTCAACCCACGCTTTCAAAGCCTCCTTCTTCGTTTCTGGTTTTCATGTCTGTAGGAACATGAGCCAGATCTAACTCATCTCCGACAGAGAATTCTCTGTCAGATTTTTATGAGTGGCTGTGATAGAGTAAGATAGCAATGCTCCAACAAACGGACAGTTTCCTCCCACTTGACCTCAACAGTCTTATACATTTTCTTAGCGAAAACATCTTGTCTCCTTCCATTAAGCTCATAACGTGGTCTAATAGTATACATGCGCCTTCGTTAGAT
Organism: Mustela nivalis; assembly: GCF_964662115.1. NCBI lineage: Eukaryota > Metazoa > Chordata > Mammalia > Carnivora > Mustelidae > Mustela > Mustela nivalis. The sequence continues at coordinate 80,169,357 of NC_139040.1, forward strand.
GCGAAGCGATACAGAGGTCCTTTTTTTTTTTTTAAATTTTACAAGGCAAAGTCAGTGAACACATCCAACTTGATGAATACGTCTCTAAAATGTCAATCCAGGCAAAGCTTTTTCTGCCTACAGTTTGGAGCCTACGTAGTGACATTTTTAAAATGCTTTCAGTCCCTCAGTGAGGCTCTTAGAAGCTAGCCAGGGCTTACTACGTGCCAGGCACTGTGTCAGGTGTTGGAGCTAAAGGGAAGGAGAGCTTGGAGGCTGGCTGGGGAGGGACATCCATGACACAAGGACAGCTAGAAACGGAGGCCAGTGCTAGAAAGGAAAGAGCAGGCTGCATGGAGAGTGTGTACCATGGGGCTTGTGAGCTCACGAATATGTGGGAGTAACTGGAGTGGGGAGATGGGGGAGAGAAGAGGGTCTTCCCATCAATGGGAATCACCTGTGCTTGGAGGCAGGTGGCATGAGAGGTCTCCACAGGAAGAAGGAGGCAGTGTGGTTGAAGGGCAGAGAGATGGGGCAGAACAGGCATCAGTCAGTTGGAGGGGTATGAAGAGACTGATGGGAGGATTATGGGTGCCTTTGGAGGACTGAGAATTTGTTAGAAGATCAGTGCAGATTTCTATGGAGACAAATGCCAGGAACTGATAGGTCTTTGAAAGGTCACTCTGGCTGCCTTTTGACAAAGGGGTTGGTAAAAGGCACTTGCAGGTGTGAACACACCAGGTGGGAGGTGAGTGCAGGAAATCAGGTGAGGGAGGATGGGAACTTGGTCCGGGGGTATATAAGGGAGAATAGCCTTTAAGGAGTTCCACAAATTGGCACCAGCTGTGGCTTCATTACAGAGCTGGAAGGGGGAGGTGGGTGTGTCCTGAAGGTTACAGAAATTACATGAGAAAGGGAAGTCTTTTTAGATCTCTTTTTCAACTAGAGGAACTCTCACCTTATTGATAGAATTCCAGAGTGGGAACCAATGATATGAGGACATCTTTGAAATGTCTGAATATGTTCTTCGACATCTTTGCAAGTGACGAGGAGACCTTGGCCTTAGGAGGCCTTGGCCCTCTTTGTAGCCAGAAAGATTTCACCTACAGATTTGGGTTCTCCCTTTTAAAGTCAAGGAGTCAGTCCTTCCAAAGGACACCTCCTATCATTTTACCCTCTCATCATACCTCACATGCTGGCATCTCCAAGACCCTCTGTTCCAGGTTGAGAGTATCCACTTTGGCCGGGCTGGTCTTGCCAAGACCACCACCACAGGAAATCTAGAGCCTATAGTGCTATTAATAACATCATCTAAGACTGTGTTTGCTGCCCTCATAGCCTCTTCCCACCATGACTCACTGAAGCTTTTTACACATTTTATCGATTAAGCTATAGTTCCCAAAGCTCATCTTCTCTAGTGCCATTAATTTTTAGGGGACCAGGCAAACCTTAAACTTGTTCCCCCACAATCTCTTTGAATGCCTTTCACCATGATCCTTGAATGAGATCTGAGACCACTGCTGGTACCTAACACTTCTTGGCACCTTGTCTGTTAGGTTCTTGGAAGAGGAGGTGGCTATAGAGGTGAGTGGGAATGGGAGTGGGAGGTTTTCTCCCTTCACTTCCCTTTTTGCGTTTTCAAATAATGGGTTTTGAGGGGGAGGGAAAGGTTAACCAGACCATTTATTTTCCATCTCCCATCGATAAAATGTTTACCACTCCCCACTGGAAGAATTTAGATCTTTCCTTTGAATCTCCAAGAAAATCTCCCAAACTCAGAACACCACCATGTGGATACAGCCATCTTCTGATTCACCTCCAAATTGTCTCCTCCTAACTGCTCAAGCCACAGGTTAAGGGCGAAATGTTCAATGCCCAAGCAATTAAGTGGGGAACACGTTTATCTAAGCAATTGCATGCAGCTCTCTATCTACATACAGGGGGTCTCTACCAAGCCTTTCCAACCTCAGCAAAACATGACAAAGCCCCAGCAATCTGGGGTATATATCATTCATTCATTCCTGTGTTCAACACTCATGGCGGATCCCCACCAAGACAGTGGGAGAGCAAGGACTGGAGAAATCCTGGAAGCTGAAGTCTGAGGAGGATTTCAAATTCAAGTCAGAGATGAAAGAAACATCTGGACTTGGTCCTCAGGTACATGCAGTATTCTGAACTGAAGCTAGAACCAGAGACCATTCTAATGAAAGGCCTCTACAGGTGGGCTCTCACAGGTGGGCTCCAACTCAGTTTCGTGTATATTCATTCATGAAATAGCTCTTTGGGTCAACATGCAGAAGAAAACCATTTCAGAAAACTGACAATGAGGAGAGGAAAGGGAAGCCAGAAGGCTTGTGAATGGGGAGAGAGGAGGAGCCAGGGCAGAAAACCAAGAATCCCTCCCTGCCCTCCTTGCTGCCAGGGAGGTCTGAGGGACTAGTTTCCACCTGGGATCCCAAGTCCAGAACAAAAGCAGCGGGGCCACCGCGGTTGAGGGAAGGGGGTCCTCAGCACAGGCGCATGGGGCTGCGGAAAGATGGGGGCTAGCGCGCCCGCTGGCGGGGGGCACCTCGCAAGGCGCTGTCCCCAGCCCGACCCCATGCGGACCGGGTTTGGCGCAGCATCCGGGGTGGTCCCGGTGCCCTGGGGTTCGCGGGAGGCTGGGCCTCCACAACCCCCTCTCCGCCCCCAGGTCGATCTGCGCTTTCTGCTCCAGGTGAGGGCGCGGCAAGGTGTCACTTTAAATGTGCGCAGAGGGTGGTCCGGAGAAGCCTTGGGGCGGGGAGGGGCAGCAGGCAGCAGGAGGGGGACAGCGGAGCCTCACACGGGAGCGCACGGGCGGCGAGTCCGGTGGGTCCTGCAGTCCCGACTGGGCCGCAGCACAGCACCGCGGCGCTGCCCGCCCCTCCTCCGCCAGCCCCTCCACCTCCTCCCAGACTCTCAGCCACATCCTCTGTGAGCTCACTTCCAGCTTCGGCAATTAGCAAAGCGCCTTCTCCCCGCCGCCCTCGACCCCCCCCCCCGCCCCCCTCCCTCCTGAGTCCTCCGCCAGCTCACTTTTTGCTTTGGCAATTAGCAAAGCCCCATCTCTGCGCCGTCCCGCCCCCCTCCCTCCTGAGGCCCCGCCCTGGCTGGGGCGCGGGGGGAAGCCCCGGGGGCTGCAAGCTTTGCCAGTGCTGGCGCTGGGCTGCCTCCTAGCCTGGCTCCCTGAGCGGGTGTCCACCCGCCTCCTGGCTGCAAAAAGATCATCAGTCCTGTTAACCCTGGATGCACTCTCCTGTCAGTTTGCTGGCTTCCTGATTGCACCCAAAGCCAGGAACCAGCTTCCCCAGCACAGGCCTGGGCTGAGATGCCTGCCCAGGATCTGTTTGAGCAGTCTACTCATCTCCAGGCAGGGATGGCACTTCCACATGGATGTTTGGGTTTTTTATTGTTTTTTGGTCATTGGTTATTATTACATGACCTCCAGGGTAGGTGCTCCACAAAGGGAGTGAAAACAGGATGCATGATATACCCCTCACCTCCCATGCTGTCTTTCTCTTAAATAATAAGCACTGGTGAACTATCTTAGATTCTGTACCTTCTCTCCAGCCATGAACCTATCACTGTCTTTAACTCTTGAAAACTTCATTAGACAAATTAATGTGGTGAAGGAAGCAATATGAGAAAGCCTATTAATCTGATGAGCATGGAACTGAACAAACCCTATAGATACTTTCCCTTTGATTTCTAGCCTATCAATACCTACAGTGAGTCACATACACTCAAGATTATTGTTTTTATTGTATACTTCATATATTCATTGATTTTGGACTCGTTATCATTTTGTTGAAGTGTTAAACTATGGTAATAAACAAACTTTTAATTAACTTTTCCTCCTATGATACAAATATAACTTGCACTTGAGCTTTAGCTAATTTTATGTTCTAAAATTGCCAAAACAAAATGATCAAGGTTTCTAGATTATTTACTGTATTTTCTACTATATAATATTGTTCTAACTCTTCTGTATAAAGAAAATGAATGCTTGGGGCTCTTGGGTGGCTCAGTGTGTTAAAGCCTCTGCCTTCTGCTCAGGTCATGATCCCAGAGTCCTGGGATAGAGCCCCACATCAGGCTCTCTGCTCAGCAGGTACCCTGCTCCCCTTCCTTTCTCTCTGCCTGCCTCTCTGTCTACTCGTGATCTCTGTCTGTCAAATAAATAAATAAAATCTTTAAAAAAAGAAAGTGAATGCTTGATAACTAAATGAATGCTTTACTGAACAAATTAAATATGGCAATAGCATTTTATTTTATCATGCTTCACATATTAAACAATAATATTATATCACTAGTCTACAAATAATCTACTCGCATAGTCATTTGGAAGCTTTTAGCAAAAGAATTCTTCCTCCTGATTGTAGTATAAAAGCCACAGAAATATACAGAAGACTCCTAGGATAGAAAGTTAAATCCAGTTATCCGTGATGCCTTGAGTAGGACCTGACCTATGTATGTCCTGGGATGCACTAGTAACTGTTACATGTGATAGGATTATATTTAATATATACAGTTTCATTTACTTCACAAAGGACATATAAATTTGAGAATAAAATATTTGATGAATCTATAAAGTCTATATTTATTTGTAACTAATGTGGTAGAATTAAGATGTTAATTTGAAAAAAAATTCATTGAACACATACACATATTCAATTGTTTTTATATATATAAACAGCATTATTTATTTATTTAAATAAATGCATTGTCAGTAAAATCTATTTACTTATCAATCATAAGGATAATTTTAAGTACTAAGAATAAGAAATATGTGAAAAGATAAGTGTTCAAGAGTGCAGTTTGTGGTAATTAATACAATATGATAGGCTCATGAAAATGATATATTACTTGAACTTAAAAGCTTCTATAATTAAGCGATGACCACTTGAAATTTGTAATTAGTCTTGCTGCAGTTTTTCCTTGCACTTATTGCCCTTCCCCAGAAGTTCATTAAGAATTTCTGTGAATGTCCTTATGTTTAATCTCATTCATAGATTCCACTACTGCTCACAAAACAAAGCCAAAAAGAGAGGTAACTCTATGTGGCACTCCTTCCACAAGCAATACATTCATAAATAATTAAAAAGCTCTCTACTTCATTTGTTACCCATTCAGCTGATAATTTAAATGAGTAACTGAGGCCATTTTATCAGCAATTTTAATAGAATGCGACTCAGAAACTTCACAGTGTTATTTAAGAAGAAATGCTCACGTGTTAAGGTTTTTATTTTTTTTAAATCACCAAATAATTTTCAAATATTAAAAGCAAATGTCTCCTTTTCCTCCAAGTTTCCTTGCTATGTCAAAGTTACAAATAAATACATTAAAATCGTATTTTGAGTAGTAGATAAAAACAAAAGTTTTGAAACTGTGGGTTGAGTGTCTGGGTTAACTTGTATAAATATGTGAACTCAATGTATTTAGACTTTATTAGATTTTTTTTTTAGACTATTTAAAAATACATGCTCAGATAATGACAACATTATTTTATTCATTTTAATAAATTAATTAATTTATTTAATTATGTTTAGATATTTATTTATTAAATAATGATTTAATATTTAATAATCTAAATTTGAAATATTTTAAATTCTAAAAATATTTATTTAATTAAATTGATATATTTAATATAAATATTTAATAAATTATTTAATCATTATTATAATTATGCAATACATTATGTATTGTGTAATAATTGCATTTTAATAAATAAATAAATGTATTATTTATTTATTTTATTTTATTTTATTTTATTTTATTTAGTTGACAAAGAGAGGGAGAACGCAAGCAAAGGGAGCTGCAGGCAGAAGGAGAGGGAGAAGTAGGCTCCCAGCTGAGTAGAAAGTTCAACCTGGGGTTCCATCCCACGACCTTGGGATCACCACCTGAGTCGAAGGCAGATGCTTAAGTGACTGAGCCATCCAGATGCCCAAGGCTTTGTATTCTTCGCTTCTAAATATTGATGCTCCTTCATCTCTGGAGTTAGTAAATTGATGTTGAGAATTCATATCAAAGAATTGATAGTAGCTGTTAAACAGAAACATGTAATTGAGGGGAAAAAAAGAGCAGAAGGAAGAGAAAGGCCAAAAGTCAAAAGCACATTAATATAAAATTTAATTAGATAAAAAAGCTGATATTCCTGAAGGGGGCTAATAAAAGAGCTGCAAAGAGCTGATAGGATTAGGAAAATTGTCCACTCCTGGTCATTTCATAATTTTAAACTATTCCTTATTAATAAATATACTTAGTTCCAGAAACACAATCACATAAGAACATTTCCACCAAGTTTCCTCTAACAGCATTTACAAATTAGACGTTCAAACAATGCAGTTCATTACATGTTGCATCTGTATCTTAAAGTTTAAACACTTTCTGTGACACATCTTCTAACAATTAAAATTAAAAATATATATATATATATACATATATATCTATGTATATATATATATACCTTACCCCTAATTGAAAAAATATATATAGAGAGAGAGAAACCTCATCCCTAAATGAAACCTTTCTTTGTTTATTAGCTTAAATAGGTAAATTAGCAACAACAACAACAACAACAAACAGCTAATATTATAGAGGTAGGAACAATTGACCTTTTCATTCATTGCTATTTTCTAAAAATTCCTATTTTATTTTTTTCTCAAGTCTGTCATAATAATTTTCTAAATCTCCTGCCTTATTCAATTTTTTTCTTTTAGTGGAAATCTCTATTTCATATTTATTTTCTCTTCCTCCACTCTTTGCTCTAATAATTCAATGTATTATTAGATTTTCTGTTTTTCTCTTTATCCAGATATATCTTTTCTTTCTTTCTTTCTTTTTTAAATAATTTGATTTGCTGGCATTTTACATCAGTACATGCTTTCTTATGGATGTTAGAAATGTCTGTGGAACTACTAGAAGAATAAACTTTTTTACCTTTAAGAAGTTTACAGTCTAGAGTGCCTGGGTGGCTCAGTTGGTTAAGTGTCTTCCTTCAGCTTAGGTCATGATGCCAGGGTACTAGGATCCAGTCCTGCATCAGCTGCCTGCTCAGCAAGGAGTCTGGTTCTTCCTCTCCCTCTGCCCCTCCCTCTCTCTCTCTAATAAATAAATAAAATCTTTAAAAAAAAGACTTACTGAAATCTGAGACTGAATTACTAAATTCAGTCTTAATAGAAGACAGCTAAACAAAGCAATGATCACAACTGGAAAATTTAGCGAGATCATGGTTTAACATTTTTGGTTGACACAGGACCTCTTTCAGAAACAACTTTTCCTAAATATCACTTTCTTTTTAAGGCAAAAAATTTTGACAAGAAATCCAGATCCTTCTGATCGTTTTCATATCAATTTAATGTGACATCCTCAGAGTATATAATCAAATATGTAATTATTCTATCTGTTGCCTTGTATATTGCCTGTATCTTTTTCAGACTCAAAGTTCCATTGAGGTAGAGTTTTTTTTTTTAAAGCAGAGATTTTTAAAGTGTTTGATATATACAAGATGCTTAATAAGTGTTTACAAAGCCTATGTATTACAGAAGCCTTAAACAGGCTTTCAAATAATGTAGGTGATATTAGTGGTCATATCAAACAATTTTTAGGTTTCAGTCATGTAAATAACTACATTTCTGAGAGACAGAGAAACATACAAATGGTCTGGGTCCAGTAGGATAATGCTAGCATGTGTTGTAAATTCTCTTATATGACCTTATTCTTGCAAGAATTGGTTATGTGGCAGAAAAAAAGGTATCACTATCTTATACTTTATTATTTAAAGAGATTTATGGAAGTCTTAATTTCTTACACTACCCCTTTGTTTCAGTGGACCCAATTTCCGTGGTAATGGTGAGAGGAAAGTAGGCAATTTAGGCAGCAGCAAAAATCTCCTACAAGGCACTATAAAATAAGGCTTGTTCTAGATCATGGGTCTGTCCAAAGGGGAATGTTAAGGGGTAGAATGGATGATGGATGCATTGTGGACTTATAACTTTAAGATTAATACTGTTATGCCCCAATAATGGGTCTATGATTAAAGGAGCGAGACTGATGTAAAGCAAAGGTCAAGCAAAGCTTTATTTCATGCCAAGCATCAAGAATCTAACCGAACGTTCGGGGCCACACCTCTTATAAGAGAAGGCAACCCTTTGCTGTTTCACAGTCTAGCTTTTAAGGGCAAAGGCCATGCAGTCAGGCCTGGCTACGCACAGGTGACCAATGAGATTTTAACACACACAGGAAACTCCACAGTGAGGCTAGGTGACCAATTGAGGTTCAATTTACCCTAGTATAGACATTTGACCCAGCCTATTAGACCTTGATTAGGATTGGTGCAAAAAAGGTTCCCAAAGGGCAGAGGAGTGGGGCATACTCCTTAGTATCTAGGGAGACAATATGCAAACACCGCCCCCCTCCCGCTGATTGATGTCTCCACCTGGCCTGACCCACCCTTGTATATGGGCTTTGTTACCTGGAGCTGATTTCCAGGACTTGTTTTTAAGTGAATCCCCTGGGGGAAGGGGAACAAGGACAGTTTAAGGGTTAACCTCAATGAAAGCCTCTTGCTAAAATATAAAAATATAAAATAGGTCCTTACATTACAACAACTCAGTAGGGAAAGTCCCAGTGTGGTGATAAAAGAAGTGAGGTAACTTGCATTGCACATTTTTTTTTAAAACGTGTAAGTTGTATTTTTCCGTGCCATGACATCATACTTTATCTTCATCTCTGTCTACTAGTTTAAAACTAGTTAAACAAACTCAACAATTTTTTTAAAAATATTTTATTTATTTATTTAAAAGCAAAAGCCAGAGAGAGAGAGAGAGAGAGCATGAGCAATATGGGGCTCGATCCCAGGACTCTAGAGATCCTGATCTGAGCCAAAGGCAGACACTTAACTGACTAAGCAAATGAGACTCCCACAAACTCAACAATTTTATAAAATTTTTATTTGTTGGGGTGCCTGGCTGGAACAGTCAGTAAAATATGTAAATCTTGATCTTGGGGTTGTACGTTTGAAATCCACCTTGGGTGTAGAGGTTTCATTTAAAAATAAAATCTTTAAAAAAATTTTTTTTTCATTTTTTTATTTAAGCCATTGTATGGCAGTGTTGATCACTATATTGTACACCTGAAACTAATATTAACCTTATTTTAACTAACTACAATTTAAATAAAAACTTTAAAAATAAAATAAAAATAATAATCATAAAAATAAAAAAGAGGAAAAATTATTTGGCAGGCAATTTTCTTAATTGCATTATTATTTATTATTATCATAGTCTGCGTGTGTCGGTGGGAAGTGGCTGGTATTACAGTGAGTTCCATATCTGTGTTACACTGAGGTCCATGTCTGTAGTCAGTCTTTTTTTTGTTTTAGTTTATTTTCAGGGATCCAAAATTCATTGTTTATGCACCACACCCAGTGCTTCATGTAATAAATTCCCTCCTTAATACCCACCACTGGGCTCACCCAACCACCTGCCACCCTCCTCTTCAAAACCCTCAGTTTGTTTCTCAGAGTCCACAGTCTCTCATGGTTTGTCTCTCCCTCCGATTTCCCCCAGCACACTTCTCTCCATCTCCCAGTGTCCTCCACGTTATTCCTCATGTATTGAGTCTTATAAAAACTTTTATTTCTTTCCCTATTCTGCTTTGCATATGCTTACCTTAGAGGTTAAAATGTTATAAACCTCTCCTGCCTGGTCCATTTTCTCTCTCTTCTCTCATGATTTCTCATGCTCTCCCTGCCAACCCCACATGCCTTACAATATCTGGATATGACTAATTTCTTCCTGAGCTACTTTATTCTACTCTGCCATATGGTTGCCCTTCCCTCTTCTGTACCATAACTTCTATCCCCTGCATTTGTGCTTTAACAATATCTAATTCTTTTCACTACATCTGTATCTTTGAGGTCAATACTCAGTAGTGCAATCGCTGGGTCATAGGCTAGCTCTATTTTACTGGAAAGAAGGGCCATATGCACCCCAGTGTTCATAGCAGCAATGTCCACTATAGCCATTCTGTTGAAAGAGCCAAGATCCCCTACAACAGACAAACGGATAAAGAAGATGTGATCCAAGGATACAATGGAATATCACTCAGCCATCAGAAAGGATGAATACCCAACTTTTGCATCAACATGGATGGGACTGGAGGAGATTATGTTAAGTGAAATAAGTCAAGCAGAGAAAGTCAATCATCATATGGTTTCACTTATTTGTGGAACCTAAGGAATAGCATGGAGGACATTAGGAGAAGGAAAGGAAAAATGAAGTGGGGGGATTGGTGGGGGAAATGAAACATGAAAAACTATGGACTCCAAGAAACAAACTGAGGGTTTTAAAGATGAGAAGGATGTGGGGATGGGTGAGCCTGGTGATGGGTATTAAGGAGGGCACATATTGCATGGGGCACTGGGTGTTTTATACAAACAATGAATCATGGAACACTACTTCAAAAACTAATGATGTATTGTATGGTAACTAACATAACATAATTAAAAAAAAAAAGGAGGGGGACAATACCTAACACTCAATATTTGCTAGTTTCTTGTTTACCTCCTTTTAAGAGTAAGCTCATTTAGTGTTTTTTTTTTGGTTTGTTTGTTTGTTTTTTTTTTTTGTCTCAACTACAAGAAGAAAAATAATACACATTATTTTGAAAACTTTTTGAACAGTGTACAAACGCTAGTCAAGTCCACAATGTCTCATCTCTTCTTCCTCCTAACATGGCTAAGTTGAAAAACCCTTTATCTGGGAAAAGATCATTCTCCTGCCACCTTGTGTAAGATTTTGGCTTTAGGTTAGATTATCCTTTCTTTCCTTTTCTTTTTTTTTTTTTTAAGATTTTATTTATTTATTTGACAGACAGAGAACACAAGTAGACAGAGGCAGGCAGATAGAAAGGAAGGGAAGCAGGCCCCCTGCTGAGCAGAGAGCCCGATATGGGACTCGATCCCAGGATCCTGAGATCATGACCTGAGACGAAGGCAGCGGCTTAACCCACTGAGCCACCCAGGCGCCCTCTTTCCTTTTCTGAAAATAAGTTGAAAATATTAATAGCCTCAGTTTCTTCTTCCAAAATATGACTGCTTCTTTACCAAGTGCAAAAGCAACCCATTTTGACCATAGTAAATAGCTTGGACCTACTTTTTTTGGCTCACTGTTTTAGTGAGACAAGTGGAGTGAAGATGACATACCATTTCCAAATGTATTAATAATTGGTAGACCATACTTCTAAATTGAAGATTTGTTGCCATTAAACTATGACCAGACTCGCTATAATTACAGAGGTAAATTCTTTATATTTACTATATTTGAAATTACCATATAATACCAAAATAAAATTATGATTATGTGAAGAGTCTGTAATATTAAGAAGATGACTTTGAAATGATTGCTTATCTAAATGAAATTTCCCATTTTATAATCTTGTATAAGCTTCCGTTGTCATTTCCTATTTAAAATCTGTTAGAAGGCACTCTTATTTTCCCTTAAGTGGGAAGTCAAATGTGGAACAAATTCATCCCAAAGGAACTGATTCTATGTTCCACTGAAGACCAGGTGGCTTCCATGTGGCATTTTGCCTCTTGCATATTGTTCATCTCCTACAACAAATGGGGGTATGCTCTTTATTAAACTAATTCAACTCAATTAGAGACATTGTCTTCAAGGGATAACATCATAGAGACTAGAATCAGCATCATACTTTTGGGAAAATTGGGCCCAGGGTATTTGTTTTGTTTTGTTTTGTTTTAAGATTTTATTTATTTATTTGACAGACAGAGACCACAAGTAGGCAAATAGCGGGCGGGGGGGGGGGAAGCAGGCTCCCTGCTGAACAGAGAGCCTGATGCAAAGCTCGATCCCAGGGCTCTGAGATCATGGCCTGAGCCGAAGGCAGAGGCTTAACCCACTGAGCTACCCAGGTGCCCCTGGGCCCAGGTTTTGATGGCTTCTTTCCTCAATCTTATAAAACCTATTTGAACTCTACTGGATGCCAGAACTGCTTAAAAATATTTGGTCCCTTGTAATTTTAACCTTCCAGTATTCAATGCACCTGATCCATGTAATATCCTATAGTATTTTTGTCAAATGAAGACTCTCAAAGTGTGTTTCTTGGGAGACACTTTTCAATTGGTTGCTTACATTTCTGCATTTATTATTTGTTCTAGGCCATCCTTTGAAGATGGTTGTATTGAATAGACTTGGAAGACAGAAATAGTATCTTTTTTTTTAACTTAACCTGTTGTGTTTGCAAATATTTTCTGCCTCTGCTTTGATTCTTCTTGTGGGAACTGAGGCTCAGAAATGATATATAACTCACACACACACACACACAAACACACACACACACACACACACACACACACACACACACAAATACTGTTAATATTCTGGCTACCTCTATTGCTGTGAATAATAAACTATATTGAATAATAAACTATATTACTTCTGAACCATGAGTCTGCGTCTTCTATCAACACCCAATAAACTACGGCAGACTCATACACCAGCTTTCAAATAAGGGAAAATAATCTCAGATGTTTTATATTTTTTGATAGTGTTACCTACTTCTGAACATATGACTGAACACATATAAAGCTGGAGCCATGACCATTTAGAGCTTCTTCTGTGGAAGAACTATGCATTCACTAGTAAACAAAAGTAGTTTCATCTTTTTTTTTTTTTTCCTCCTGGACACCATTTCCTCTCTCACACTGTTGCTCAAATTGGATGGAATGTAAGGTCCTTTGAGGAAATTTTTTTTAATGATTCAAAATAAAATAGGAAGAGTCTAAAGTGCTAAAAATACTTCTAGATAAAAGGTATAAGATAATGCCAGAAAGGATAGTAATTTTATCTAACAACTGCCTGTTCACCCCTTTTTTGTTCATTAACTAATCTCCAAATTCCTGACTAAATCCCTTTTGTAAGCCAGAATGTGAGCTAAAAACTGGGATTTTAAAAAATTTTCATTTGAAATCCAGTTAGTTAACATATATGTTTGTATTAGTTTCATGTGTACAATATAACATATAGCACTCAGTGCTCATCATGACAAGTGCTCTAATTAACCCCCATCACTTATTTAATCCATCACTCCTTTCAGATACCGTCAAGTAACCATCAGTTTGTTCTCTGTAATGAAATGTCTGTTTCTTGCTTTGTTTCTCTTTCTATGTCTTATTATTTCCCCTTTGCTTGTTTGTTTTGTTTCTTTTATTCCATATATGAGTAAAGGTATTTGTCTTTCTCTGACTGACTTATTTCACTTTTAGCATTATACTGTCTAGTTCCAACCATGTTATTGCAAATGGCAAGATTTCAGTCTTTTTTATGGCAGAATAATATTCCATTGTATATAGATACCACTTATTCTTTATTCATCAATTGATGGATACTTGGGCGCTTTCCATATCTTAGCTTTATAAATAATGCTGCTATATACATAGGGGTGCTAGCATCCCTTTGAATAAGTTTTCTTATATTCATTGGGTAAATACACACCAACAGGTTTGTTGGATCACAAAGGACTTCTATTTTTAAATTTTATGGAAATTCCATACTGTTTTCAAATATGGCTGTATCAGTTTGCATCACCACCAACAGTTCACAATTGTTACTTTTTCTTTTTTTTTTAAGATTTTATTCATTTGACAGAGAGAGATCACAAGTAGAGAGAGAGAGAGGAGGGAGCAGGCTCCATGCCTGGCAGAGAGCCCGATGTGGGACTTGATCCCAGGACCCTGAGATCATGACCTGAGCTGAAGGCAGAGGCTTAACCCACTGAGCCACCCAGGCAGCCCCCACAAGTGTTACTTTTTCACATCCTCTCCAACACCTTTTGTTTCTTGTAGTGTTGATTTTAGCCATTCTGACAGGTGTGAGGTGGTACCTCTTTCTAGTTTAGCTTTGCAATTTCCTGATGATACATGATGATGGCCATCTTTTCTTGTATCTACTGAACATTTGAATGTGTTCTTTGGGGAAACACTTGTTCATGTCTTCTATCCATGTTTTTATTGGATTATTTGTTTTTGGATGTTGACTAAAAACTGGATATTAAGTAACACACAAGACAGGTTTCCTTGAGCTTAAATTTTATTTGCATGAGTATCATTAACAGGAAAAAATATGCATATGTGTATGTACAAGTGTGTTTATGTATACATCTATCTATCTATCCTCTATCCCCTGTCTTCTAATTGTGGTAAATCCTGTAAGGTGGGGAATGGGATAGTCTGAAGAAATATGCTGCTGGATATGCTGGGTAAGCAAATTTAATTGCACTCAGATGCATTGGATATAAGTGAATCACTCAAATGAGTTATTTAATATTATATAGAAACAAATTAAAAGTTTATGTAGTTTAATATAATAGGTAGTTAAAATAATTTTTTGTTTGTTGTTTTTGTGTCTTTTTTTGTTTATATATACTATGGTGTGAATGTTTATGTCTTCCAAAATCATATTATGAAATCTAACTCTGTAAGTGCTAGTATTAAAACATAGGGGCCTTTGGGAGGTGATTAGGTCATAAGTGGGATTACAGTCCTTTTAAAGGAGACCCCAGAGAGTTCTCTTGATTCATTCATCATGTACGTTTACAGTGAGAAGATAGCCATCTATGAGGAAGTGGGCTCTCCCTGGATCTGCCCATTCCTTAATCTTGAACTTCTCCGTTCTAGAACTGTGAGAAATAAATTCCTGTTCTTTATAAGCTATTAAGTCTATATCATGTCCGTTATAGCAGCCTGCATGCAGAAGGACACTATGACCTAAAATGAGAGCAATAAATATAAAGTTTCAGTAAAGTCAGTTGGTACAATGTTTTTTTTACTTAGAGAAGACATGCTGCTTCATGTTAAACCTTGATATTGTATATGTTTCTTGAAGGGCCACTTCTTACTCCTTTGTGTGTTTTCCACAAAGTCCAGGATGATGCCTTACATAAAGGTAATATTTTATAAATACTGTTGGAAATATATACTTCTCTAAAATCTTATTTTGCCTACAGATTACTTGGATCCACTTTGCCTTGTGTAGAATATTTGAAATATATTAAGAACAGAATGTCTCTCTAAATAACATTTAGAATCATCATTAGTTTATGACTCCTGACTCATTTGTTTATGCAGTGATACATACTACAAGAACATTGAAGTTTGTAATATAATTTTGAATTAATCACCAAGCTAGTTTATTTTAACTTATGAAAAAATAATTTCTCATGTTGGTTAAATTCTGCTCTTATGTTATGGTCATGACATTTTCATTAAAATAAAGTAGAAAATAGAAGTAAATATTAAATGAAAAATAAAAATTAAAAAATAAAAAAATTAAAGCAAATCTCTTGTGAAATGTTAAACTTTTCTTACTTATTTTGTTTTGCTTTTCCTCTACCATGCTGGCAAAGCTGTATGTTGTAGATAGGTACAATTTTCTAAGTGCTAGGTTTGTTACTTTTGCTAAAATTTTCAAAATATAAGGAGTTGAATAGTCATGGATTGTTTATTAAACTCCTTATCTACACATATAAAAATAAAACAATGATGGTGACCTAGGTATTTCTAAAATTGTATTCTGTTTTTCCATATTATGGTTTACAATGTAATTAATAAAGATTCTGCATATATTAACATCCATCCCCTTCTATCTCATCTGTATGTCCATACAGAGCATGTATGATTTCTATTCATTGCTATGTTGTGGTGAAGAGATTGTCTGAAGTAGCCTATATTTATGCAGGTAGATCTTAAGCTACGGTGCTCTTGTTTATTTGCTTGTTCATGATCAGTATGTCTGAAAGATGGTAACTATTGCATCAGGTGTGACGATTAAAAAATATTATTGGTGCCTGATACACTGTGATGAAATAGGTAAGTCGATTCATAATTTGTTAATTAAATTAGAAAAGAAATTCCTTTGGATTTGTTCTTTATTAAGAGTTTTTTTTTTAACGAATGCCTTGGGATGTTTTTTGTGTAATATATATCACATGCCTCAACCTTTAAATTTGAATTTAGAAAAGAGTTATCAGAATGAGCCTAGAAAATATTGTTATGGTGGCGCCTAGGTGGCTCAGTGGGTTAAGCCGCTGCCTTCAGCTCAGGTCATAATCTCAGAGTCCTGGGATTGAGTCCCACATTGGGCTCTCTGCTCAGCAGGGTGCCTGCTTCTTCCTCTCTCTCTCTGCCTGCCTCTCTGCCTACTTGTGATCTCTCTCTGTCAAATAAATTAATAAAATCTTAAAAAAAAAGAAAACATTGTTTTGAAATATTTTTGTTCTGTTATATTATGTTAACTTAGGAAATAATGGTAGTTATTTTTATTAGCATTTCCTACTTTCGACATGCTCTTACAGATGAGATATCATGTTTCTCCTACTCTTTTTATCGTGGTTGTTATATTCTTCATGATCAATAACAATCAATGAAAATTCATAACATTAATTTTCTTTGGGAAAGTGATATTTTAGCAGGAATCCATGACCAAAAATTTTAGCTGTTGTTCTTCCAGGAGATGAGACTATCAATGTTCCCGAAATTTCAAGAAATAGAACTTATTAATTGTGTTGGTTGATGTTTATTGTCTCTGAACTTAGAGGTGCATAATTCAATTTAAAATTTATTTTGGGGGTGCCTGGGTGGCTCAGTGGGTTAAAGCCTCTGCCTTTGGCTCAGGTCATGATCCCAGGGTCCTGGGATCGAGCCCCGCATCGGGCTCTCTGCCTAGCAGGGAGCCTGCTTCCTCTTCCCTCTCTCTCTGCCTGCCTCTCTGCCTATTTGTGATCTCTATCTGTCAAATAAAATAAATAAAATCTTAAAAAAAACGGAGTGGACCTTATGGGGATGCTTATCTGAAATTGAGGGACATTATAAAAAAATAAAAAATAAAATTTATTTTGAATTGAAAACAAGATCTTACTGAAGTTTAGGCATCCCACTTTATATCAGGCCTCCAGTACATTCTAATTTATTTATAGAAAATATCATAAACATGAATGACACTTTTCCTATTGCATTTATATGAAACTGCAATGACTCAAAGATGTCAGATTTGAAAAGCACTACCTTTCTATAATTTCTGTTTCCTAGGAGGAATGGATATACCATTTTAGCTCAATTATCCAACAGTATTCAAAACCACCATGAATTTTAAAACATACTTATTACACCCTAAAAATCAAGTATGAAAATGTATAAACAACCAAATCTCTATCTGTAAATGAAATACTCCCACACAGACAGGTTTTAAAACTTTCTAACTTAAGGAATTTGGTAGCACAGACTCAGGGTAGTAGTTTCAGTGCCTACAGTATACTTTCAGGGAGAGAGTAATGTAAGCTCTGAGTCACTTTCTGCCTAGAGATGACCTAATAGTGGTTCTGGCATTGTTTGTTTGTTTTTGAAAATACATTCCTGGGCATCATTCAGAAAATGCAGAGTTTGGCATCTATATAAATTAAGGATGATCTTTTTGAACTTTTGTCTTTCATTACATCAAATTAACATAATTGGACAGAAATTCCACTAAATTAAGCATTGTTAGGAAATGTGTAAATTGGAGCTACTCAAATTAGTTGCTCTTTGAACTATGTGCTGTTGGTTCAGGATTAGATAAGGATTTTGAAGGCAAACCTAAATCATTGCTTCCTTTTTTGAGAGATTCTCAGCATATTTTCTTAAAATTAGCTGAAATAAACAATGTGTTTAGTCGCAAAATGATTTGCATTTTTGCACAAACTCCCTATCTCCTTGAGAATTATAACAGATATTTCATGAAACATCATTGATCTTTACTTTGTTACACTGCTGTAAAGTACATTCAGAGTTGCCAGTTAAAGGTGTTAGTGTTGAGATGAAATGTCATGCATTTTTCTTCACTTCCATGCAAATGAACACAGTAATTTATTAAGACACAATGAAGAAAAAAATATTGACAATGAGTTCCAGATTATAAAAATCACTTGCCATTCGATCCAAATTGTGAGTTTGATCAGTTACCGAACACTTTATAATGCACCCCCGGTAATTTTACAGAGATTACTTTTTTCTTACCAATTCTTGATTATTCTGTCTTGCAATGCAGAGAAAGCTAACTAATTTAAAATAAACTTCCGTTAATTTTGATTGTTATAAACTTAAAATTGACTAATTTCCATATACAGAGTTTAAAATGTTCACAATTTACATTAAATATATATTCTGTGTATACCTTGGAAAAATTATACTGAAAATTGAAATTAAAATGATGTTGTATATAGCTGCAAGAAGCCGCCTGTCCCATTTCATCTTACTATATAAGTTGTGTCAGGTAATTTATAAAATCCCTGCTGCATAACAAATCTATTTTTTGTTGGAATGGGTAGTAATGTTTCTTCTTATTTCGAAATAAGAGTTGGTCTATGAGTGCCTCTGCAACTGTATTTTTCCTAAGTGGCTTCATGGTCTTGAACTGAGAAAGCTCAGAGCATTAAACATCAAAGTAATATATTTTGACATAATTAGACATCAAGGAAATGCAATTAAAATGACACTGAGATATCACTACACACTTACCAGAATGGCTAAAATAAAATATAATGACAAGCCCAAAAGAAAAAAATATACCATTTGATGATACACAATGGCAAGTTGTACCATAACTTAACCATCTCAGACTAGTGTAGTGTTAAATTTGTTTTTCTAAGCCATGTTTTGGGTCACTTACCACTTTTCAAGGATATAAAGTGCTATCATTTTACTTAAAACTGTGAAATTTGGTCAGATTTAAATTTCAATTTATGTTAAAACATTCTGTAAACTGTGTTAGTCTTTGACATTTGTTCCCTCAGTTCAGTGAATAACACTATATCATATTCTGAAAAATACGCTAATTTTTATTTTGAAAAATATCTATTTTTCCTCTTATGGTAATTATTAATATGAATTAATAGTAGAATTTGATATGGTCCAATATGACCATAAATACTTTATTGTATATTATCAAATTTAATAATGAATATAATGTACTTCTTTGGACAATTTTTAAAGACCAGTCTACTCTTAAAACAAAAAAAATGGATTCCCACCAACAGCCACTCTGGAAAAAAGCATGGAGGTTCCTCAAAATGTTGAAAATAGAACTGCCCTATGACCCAGCAATTGCACTATTGGGTATTTACCCTAAAGATACAAATGTAGTGATCCAAAGGGGCACATGCACCCGAATGTTTATAGCAGCGATGTCCACAATAGCCAAACTATGGAAAGAACCTAGATGTCCATCAACAGATGAATGGATCAAGAAGATGTGGTATATATACACAATGGAATACTATGCAGCCATCAAAAGAAATGAAATCTTGCCATTTGCAACAACATGGATGGAACTAGAGCGTATCATGCTTAGCGAAATAAGTCAAGCAGAGAAAGACAACTATCATATGATCTCCCTGATATGAGGAAGTGGTGATGCAACATGGAGGCTTAAGTGGGTAGGAGAAGAATAAATGAAGCAAGATGGGATTGGGAGGGAGACAAACCATAAGTGACTCTTAATCTCACAAAACAAACTGAGGGTTGCTGGGGGGAGGGGGTTTGGGAGAAGGGGGTGGGATTATGGACATTGGGGAGGGTATGTGCTTTGGTGAGTGCTGTGAAGTGTGTAAACCTGGTGATTCACAGACCTGTACCCCTGGGTTAAAAATATATGTTTATAAAAAATAAAAAATTAAATTAAAAAAATAATAATAAAATAAAATAAAATAAAAAAAATGGAGATGCACTTCTTTAGTTCACACAAATTTCATTTTATTATATATAACCTCAGATAAATTTCAACAAATCATAATTTATTAAAATCATGTCTACTTAAAAATCTCATAGAAGAGTTAAACCATCAAAAATAAAAATAAACACACACAACACACACACATCACCCATGTATTGGCAAATCACAATTGCTGTAACAATACATTAGGCATTCCACAGTTAAGGGCTATCAAAATTTCCATCAGTGACAAAAAGATTTGTATCCAAATGGACTGATTTTCCAGAATCCAAGAAAAAGTCTCCTAGGATTTATTTAAAGGTAAATATTTGAACAAATACTTCTTAAATTTAGGAAATTGAGAACATACGATTAAAGAATATTTGCAGTGCAGACTATATTCAATCCTTCCTTCAAAATGTGCCTTTGAGTACATAATTCTGTTTTCTCGATCTAAATTGAGCTGTCTTCCGAGGAAGTTTTCCAAAATGTGTGTCTCTGTGTGATAAATGTTCTAAGACCTAACATGCTTCATTGTATTTTACTGTGCTCTCAAATTTAATCAATAATTTGGATTGATGTATAATACCTAGTTTCAAATATCTTTTCCATCTATAAAAACACCCAGCTGTCTCTTTATATGCTATTACTATTGAGAATTGTGCTGTCGGTATTATTCTTGTACATTTTAGGTGATCTGTTCTTCTCTTGGGCATCATTTATGCTCTTCTCTGTTTTTGATATTCTTAAAACCCACCATAATGTATATGAGTGGTTTTTAGTGTGTGTAGTTTTTGTTTTGTTTTGTTTCTGATATCTCATGTTTGGCATCATTTTAAGTCTGGTATCTTTTATCTTTCTTTAATTCTCCAAAATTTATCTCAGTACTTATTTAAATATATTCTTTATTTTTTTTCTCTTCTGCTGTATTTGGGCAGAAGTCATTAATTTGTTTGTTTGTTTTTCCCAACTCATTTATTTATTTTACAGCTATATTCATCTTAGTCTCCATTTATTGTATTCTTTATTTCTACAATTTTCACTTAATTTATATTCACAGTATAGTATCTTTCTTTTCTTTGTATATGTATATCATTATTTTATCATATACTTTTAAGCTATTTTTAAAAATATTTTATTTATTTATTTGACAGTGAGAGATCACAAGTAGGCAGAGAGGCGGGCAGAGAGAGAGGAAGGGAAGCAGGCTACCTGCTGAGCAGAAAGCCCGATGTGGGGCTTGATCCCAGGACCCTGAGATCATGACCTGAAACGAAGGCAGTGGCTTAACCCACTGAGCCACCCAGGCGCCCCTTTTAAGCTATTTTTTAAAAGAACAGTCATTCTTTTTTTTTTAAGTTTTTCTTTATTTATTTATTTGACAGAGAGAGATCACAAGTAGACGGAGGGCAGGCAGAGAGAGAGAGAGAGAGAGGGAAGCAGACTCCCTGCTGAGCAGAGAGCCTGATGCAGGACTTGATCCCAGGACCCTGAGATCCTGACCTGAGCTGAAGGCAGTGGCTTAATCCACTGCGCCACCTAGGTCCCCCTAAGCTATTTTTTTAATTCCTGTTCCAATAACACTTGGATTGCCATATAAAGTTAACCACATCATATTTTTTGGTAAGTAATTGTACTTTTTATGTGCATAGTTATTTTGGTCCATGAGTTCAGCTCCTCTTAGGATCATCAAATCTCTGTAAAGTCTGGGTATGCTAGGATTTTCTAAGCAACAATAAAATACATTGAAACCTGGTAGCTTAATTATAATAATGTTTTCTTTCTCAATCATTCACAATAGTATTCCATTCTGAGTAGCTTCCTTCTATTTTGCAGCTATAGTGTTTGGTAAAACTTGAATTGTGATATCACTGTGATAATGTGAATTAATCAGGGTTTTTCAGAGAATCGGGAAGAGAAAAAAAGGAAGATATTCTCCAGGGCCAACTCTAGAAGTGACTATTAAAACATCTGTCAAAATTCAATTGAACAAAACTCAGAAATGCCATCTCCAGTGAAATACAAAGAAGTTTATATATAGTTCTGGGCACACACATCTCATTTGACCCAATGTTGTACATCAATGAAACACTGAAGGCCAATCACCACTCCATGGGAGAATTTAAAAATAAATTTACTAATGAGGCCAAGAATCAGAATCACAAATACATCAGAATAATAACTGCCTTCACTTGATGTTATTCTATAAGATAAATCCTGCGATCAAGTTTCAATTTTAAATTCTTACAATTTTAAATTCTTAAATCCTTATGAAAAGGCATCATTTGGAGGGAGCAGTTTTCATAATTTATCATCCATCAGCCTTTTTTTAAAGATTTTATTTATTTATTGGACACACAGAGAGAGAAAGAGAGCGAGAGAGAGATCACAAGTAAGCAGAGAGGCGGGCAAGCAGGGAGGGAAGCAGGCTTCCTTTTGAGCAGAGCCCGATGTGGGGCTGGATCCCAGGACTCAGAGACCATGACTTGAGATGAAGGCAGAGGCTTAACCCACCACCCACGTGATGAGAGAGCCACTCAGGTGCCCCTCATCCATCAGTCTTAATTGATTGGAGGAAAATGTGTGGAGGAATAATGCCTTAGGGAGCTAATCTCTCTAAAGAATTTTCAAGTCTTTACCCCTTCAAGGCTTTTGTACAGTTCTGATAGCCTCTAAACATCCAGCGGATTTCTACAGTGACAGGCCTGTTAAAACCTGTCTTCAAACCAGGAATAGAGCTTGAAACATACCAGTCAAGGGCAACTTTGAGTCTTTTAAGGAGTTTATCATCATTTCTTTGTTTTTGGTTAATATCTGAAATAGTTCCATATTACACTTGCATAATTCTCCAGAGCTGACTTTGAAGGAGGCATTCAGTTCCAGCTAGTTCCATATTTTGGCAAGAACTATACTTCTATATTAAAAAAAAACATATTTTAGGGCGCCTGGGTGGCTCAGTGGGTTAAAATCTCTGTCTTTGGCTCAGGTCATGATTCCAGGTTCCTGAGATTGAGTCCCACAGTGGGCTCTCTTCTCAGCTGGGAGCATGCTTCCATTCCTCTCTCTCTGGCTGCCTCTCTGCTTTCCTATGATCTCTGTCAAGTAAATAAATAAAATTTTTAAAAAAACATATTTTATACCAGTTATTCATGTTTATTAACTAAGATATCACAATACAAATAATACAAACAGTTGCTCTTTATTAATACCTTCAACCAAGATCAAAAAATATGTCATATTTTCTCCAAAAATTTTATATCATCTGATAGGTCAGATATATATATAAAATTACATTTAAAGTTTTAAAAATATCAGCAAATATTTTCATTCAAATGCAAATTTGAAAAGAAATCTAATTTTCCAAACACGACTTTTTATCCTATTTATTTTGAATTTTGTCAACAACTGATAAAATGTTTAGCGAGACTATAAATGTTAGATCGAAAAAAATGATTAATAGATGTAGGTTCAAATTATTATATCCCATTAAAAATGATTTAGTCTTTGATGAACATCTGTTTGGTAATATGTTGTATCCAGATATAGTAAATTAAAGACATATATAAAATTATGGGAAATGACACCTTCCGTTCGAGTATGAGTAGAGCTTTTAAAATGCTATTTGTCACAACCTGTCATCTTGTCATTATGTAGCATTATGTAGCAATTAAAAAATGTATACTCTTTACTTCGAAGTCTTTTGGAAATCTAAAATATGACTTTCTATGGTTTGTGTCTCCATATTGCTTTATTGCCAGTTAAAACAAATCCACATGCTTTGATTCAAAGGTAATAAATTCCTCTTATTTGGAAAAAGGATGTTTATTTTTGTTCTCTCACCCTTAGCAGGTGGTTTCATTTTAGCACATTCAGAGTTATAATTTCATGCTTATTAAAAACATTTATTTTGATCTACATAGATGAATGAAACTTTTGTTTTATTAAATTATTTGCCAAAAAATCTGTGATTTTTAAAAATGTATTTCCTTTGAAGGGTTATTTTAGAGCATTCAAAGAGGATCTAAGAGTGTGGTATTATGCAGTTTTTAAGTAGGTATGAAATGGTTAATTATAGGATTGTTTCTTTAAGGCTTATGTATGTTGTCCATTATATGCTATAAAATATGATGAAAATAAATTTAAGGTATGTTTTACATAGTTTATTTTATGGAAAAAAATATTGAAATGACTTATGAAATTCAGTATACTCTCAACATTAATTCATTTTGAAATTTACCAGTTGTCTACTGAACTATTATATGGCAGATATTACTTCAGACTACACTGGTAAATGAAATACTTGGCTTTGTAGAACTTTTATTTTAATGGGTGAGGCAATTAAAAGCTATGAACCTTAATAAAAATGGCATAGTGCATTCAAAAAGGATGAGTACAATGGGGAAAAAGAAAAATTCGATCAGGGTAAGAAAAATCAAGGTTGCTAGGCAGGGGATGGGGGGTTAAAATTTTTATTAGGAAGATCAGGGTAGTTACAATGAAGCTGACAATTGAACCAAGGTATGGAAAGGTGATGAATTTGCGCAGAACTATCAGCAATAAGGTCACTCCAGACAAAGGAATTGGCTATCTTGAAGGCCATAAGGTTAGATCATGCCTGGCATATCTGAGGAATAGCAAGGAGGCCACTGTGAGTGACTGAAGAGTAGCAGGGAAAGAGGTCACAGAGGTTAAATGAGTGGCTAGATCATGTAAAAGCTTAGAAGTCATTGTAAAACTCTGGCTTTTATATTTGGAAACTTACTGTGTGATAGAATTTCTGCTAATAACTGAGAGTTCAAATGTCCATAAAATTTCAAGGATTCTTATTCTAGTAAGACAGAATAAAGAGAAAGAGTTCATATTTTCACATGGTGTAACAAATGCTCGGAGATCCAAGTGTAGGAAGCTAAGGGAGCACAGAAGAAGGCACTAAAATCACACCATATATTTGATGACTGTGACTTTATATAAATTTGTATTTTCTAGATTTTTTGTAGTCATGGAATCACACAGTATATACTATTCATTGCCTGGCTTTTCTTTTCTCAGCATCATTACTTTGAGAATCTCCAATTGTCTTTGCTCTATTGATGGACATTGATGAACATTTCCACTGTTTTCAATTTTTAAAAATAAAGCTGATATGAAATTCATAAACAAGTCCTTGTATGAACATAGGGTTTGTTTCTCTTGGTGAAATGTCTAGAACAAAATGGCTATTTGTGTAACTGCAACATATTTTTCATTTAAAAAAATTTTGAAACTATTTTCCAAAGTGGTTGTATCATGATATATGCCAACAAAAAGAAAGTGAGAGAGAAAGAGAAAGAAAAAGAGAAAGGGAAAGACAGAGAGGTGGCTGCAGTGAATTGATGAGTTGCAGGATAGATTTTAAAGTTTTGTCTTTTGCTTTCTACATTTCCTTTTCCTTAGGTTCAAGAGAACAATCAGTAATATCTCAGTTGCCTGCTGGTAACATCAGAAGAAAGAGTTAGAAGTTCCCAGAAAATTAAAGAAGAGATATAGTTTTCCTGACATAAGAAAAGTCATTTTTTGTCCCCAGCTATTTTCAATGATCTATACCCCACCTGTGTACTTTCCCAAGCACACTTCTTCCAAAACTTCCTGGGAGGTTCTTACAAAGAAATGCAAAAACCTCACTCATTAAGGATTTTGAGGGAACAAGGCAATGGGAAAACTAACAGTCACCACCAGACCAGGAAATAGCCTAAGCTATTGAGACAATAAATCAGTGGCAAAACTCCTAGTGCTATTTCAAAAGCAATCAAGGCCTTGCATTCCTTGTCCCAGAAAATGAGCCCAAGACCCCATCTAGTTTATATCTGCTCTTGAAGCCTGCAGAGTCCCTTTGCCTTGTCCAACAGTTACCTCTGCTTTATTCTAACGTTGAAGTTTCTGCCCTCGGTGGAATACAAGTTTCATTCAGGCAAACATGCAATACATATTGCACAAATACATATGTGGATGTGCATGCATCCACAACCTTATGACCAACCATACACGGGATAATAAAACTCTCCCTTCTGAGTATTCATCTTAAATACTAAATAAAAATCTCTCTCCTGTTCAAACAGTCAAGGCTTTGGAACTTATTCCCTGAGATCTCCTTGTATGTTGTAAACAAAGATTCCTTTGTTTGACAACTCCACCTGTTTCTGTGATTCACCAAAGACTGACCTCAGTTAGTTCAGTTACTGTAATGTAATATCATGCATATCCAGTTAGTTGATCATTTTGTTCAAGTCTTACATATCTTACCAATGTGATGACCATTTGTCTATGTAATCTTAAAATAAGGGTGTTGAAATTATTTTCCATTTGTCGTCCAAGGTAGAAGTTATTATTTTTGTTCTTCGTTTTTCCCTATATATCCATAAATCTGTTGTTACGTATTAAAAGTCAAGAATTATTATACTCCCTGATGAATTCATCCTTTTACTCTTCTGTAATTTTGACTTGATCTTTATGTCTGATAATGAAATTTGCTTTAAAATCACTTTTCATTATCTTCATATAACCACCAAAGTTATAGTGTGATTACAGTTAATATACCATATTTTTTCTTTTACTTTTTAAAGCACTTCTATATTGAATCCCGACAAAGAAACAAAACAGCTTTTTAACTCTGGAAGCATCTTTCTAAATTATCTTTTTTTTTTTAAATGAAGCAGAAGCAATATTTGTTAAGGGACCTAAACTGAAAGTAGGCTTAGAAATTTATTTATTTATTTATTTATTTAGTAAAAAATTTTATTTTATTTATTGAAAGCAAGAGAGAGAGAGAGAGAGAGAGAGAAGAAGCACACAAACAGGGGGAATCATGTGCAAAGGGAGAGGAAGAAGCATGCTCCTTGGGGTGCAAGTAGTCCCATGCAGGGCTGGATCCCTGTACACTGGAATCATGACCTCAGCCAAAGGCAAACATCTGCTTAAACAACTAAGTCATCCAGGCACCCCTAGAAAATTAAAAAAAAAAAAAGTCCTTTTAAAAACATTTTGTTTCTTTCTTGTTTTTTTTTAATATTTTATTTATTTGACAGACAGAGAGACAGGAAGAGGAACTATAAGCAGGGCAGAGGGAAAAGGAGAAGCAGGTTTCCCACTGAGCAGAGAGCCTGATGTGGGGCTCCATCCCAGGACCCTGGGATCATGACCTGAAAAGAAGGGACACTTCTTGGAGGAAGCCACCCAGACACTTCTTTTCTTTGTTTTTAATATATGGCAACTGATGCTTCCCAGCCACGAGGAGCATATTACACATTGATTAAATCTTTGATAACAACCTATTTAAAAGGTGTGTAAATATATACTTACTCAGATTTATACACTTTGTGTTTTCTTCATAGTTTGGGGCTGGACCCCATGGTCACAAAACTGCTTCCAGTCTTTGCCTTCCCATCTTTTGATACCAGGTATTTGGTCAGCAAACCAAATTAGTATCAAAATTAATAAGCCCTTGGCACCATATCTCTGGAGCAGGGCTTGCTCTTAGCCAAGGCCCAGAGCAGTTGACCTCCCCTCGCTAGTGCTATAGCCCCAAGGACTAGGTCCCTGCCACCAGAACTCAGTCTTACATGTTATGCTAAGCAGACAAAACCAAAACAGGAAAGCTCTGACAGCTTTCACTGGCATGCCTCATCTCCAACTCCCTCGACGTCCAGGCAGTACCAGATGACAGGGAGGGGTCTTGGTCCAACATATGGGAGGGAAGGAAGTAGCCACGAGCAAGTACCTGCCTCTCTGTTCCTTTCTTTCATGAGCAGGTTGTAAGGAGGAGGAAGAGGAAGGGGAAGAGAGGTGAACTTCAAGGGGTGAAGGCCTCAGGTAGGCAGCTGGCTCCTGCCAGTAGGAAAGGGACAAAGGAGAAGGCAGTGAGTCTTGCAGGGAGGGTGGGGGGTAAGGGTTACAGCTTATGACGGAATCTGGACAGGAGTAATAGGGATACTAGTCATTTGAGTCCACCATTGGCAAGCTGGGCTGGGTGTCAGGGCAGATAGGCCTCCCTGGGCAACGGCACATGAGAGAAGGTGGAATTCTTCTCTGAGGAGCAGGTGGAGCTTTGGGTGTTGGGAAAGCATAGACAGTATTGTTCCAGGGCCAAGGACAGGTCCAGGTACTCCTGGTTGGAGGTCAAGGCCACAGTATGATCCAGGTCTTCTACCAGCAGCTTGAAGGTACCACATGCCAGCCACCCCTCATTATTGTGTCTAACTCTCTGGTGCACTTATTGGCTTATCCATCAAATGACTCCTTCAGCAGCTTGAAAACCACCTCCACAGGCACTCCAGGATATGGGAGGCTTCCAGAGTGAAAATTTTGCACAGGATCACCCCCAAAAGACCAGAAGTCACTCTGGTGGATGTAGATCTGGTCAAACATGGCCTTAGGGACCATCCACTTCACCGGCAGTCCACTGTTGGTTCTCATTTTATAGTAACTGATGTGGTGATATCTCTGGCAAGGCTGAAGTCTGAGATCTTCATCATGTTGTCCTTTGTCACCAGCACTTCCCTGGTGGCCCGGTCTTGGTGTATGCACTTCTTGGAGGCAAGGTACTCCATGCCTCAGGCTACCTGGTAGGCACAGGATACCGGGTCCTTGGAGGAGAGTTGCTCTGCTGCATTGTGGCTGATATTGTAACAGTACTCCAGGTCAGGAGGCCTCTGGGCCTGGAGGTACTCCTGTATGTTGTCTTTGGAGGCATATTCCATGATAGTGTACGAAGGACCATCCTGTGTGCAGGACCCAGCAGGTTAATGGTGTCCTTGTGCTGTCCAATCATCTTCATCATATCCATTTCTGAGATTAGGTTTGACAGGTCTTTCTCTGTTGCATCTGACTTCAACATCTTCACAGACACTTTAGTCAAATGGTTGGATTTGTCTTTGTCCAGCCCAATGGCCTCCTCCAACACCACCTGCCCAAAGTAGGCTTCTCTTAGGGGTATGCCTAAACTGCCTACAACCAGCCTGCCTCAAGGCAGTTATGAACTCTAGATTATCCTCAAAAACATTAAACCACAAGCTAAAAATTCTCTTCACTAGGTCTCTGTCGCAGGTCTAACTTTCTTATCTTTCATCATTTATCTTTTTCCTAATTCTTATTTTCAGTATAGTTTATTTGGCTTCCAGGTGTTTCCCCGGGTTTCTGTATGCTGTTTCATAGGGAAGAATTATCCTGTCATAAAATTATTTCTTGAGCATTCATTACATCTCTCAGTTAAAATGGGTTCTTTTATGGTATTGATTCATTTGAGTTTTCTCAAAATGGGAAGAATTTTCAAAATGGTGTTTTCCTCAAGGTTCAGAGTATGTCTTAGCCTCATCTTTACTCTTTTTGAAATTCACTTTTCAAATTCTTGTCCCTCTTTTTATCTTTTTAAATTAAAATGTTTTCTTTTTACTATTTTTTTATTTGAGTGTAGTTGATAGTCAGTGTTACATTGGTTTCAGGTTTTCAATATCTCCATACATTATTCTATGATCACTACAAATATAGCCACCATCTATCACCATATAACACTATTATAATATCATTGACTATATTCTCTACACTGTCCCATATCTCTTTTTAAAATCTCTGATTTTTATGTTTTCTGTTATTCCAATTTTCGACCATCATTTTACTTGGTTACTTTAATAAAATATGCCTGATTACACACTCTATGCTGAAAACCATAGCATTTGATTTATAGTAGTCTTCTTCTTCTTCTTCTTCTTCTTCTTCTTCTTCTTCTTCTTCTTAATTAACATATAATGTATTATTAGCCCCAGGGGTACAGGTCTGTGAATCGCCAGGTTTACACACTTCACAGCCCTCACCACAGCACATACCTTCCCCAATGTTCATAATCCCACCACCCTCTCCCTACCCTCCTCACCCTGCAAGAAACTCTCAGTTTGTTTTGTGAGATTAAGAGTCTCTTATGGTTTGTCTCCCTCCCGATCCCATCTTGTTTCATTTACTCTTTTCCTGTTCCCCAAACCCTCCACATTGCACCTCCATTTCCTCATATCAGGGAGATCATATGATAGTGCCTTTCTCTGGTTGACTTATTTTGCTAAGCATAATACCCTCCAGTTCCATCCATGTCAATGCAAATGGCAAGATTTCATTTCTTTTGATGGCTGAATAGTATTCCATTGTATATATATATATCTATATATATAGATATATATATATAGATATATATATATAGATATATAGATATACAAATATCATTCATTTGTTGATGGACATCCTGGTTCTTTCCATAGTTTGGCTATTGTGGATATTACTGCTATAAACATTTGGTGCACGTGCCCCTTTGGATCATATACAGTCTTCTTTACCTCTATCAGAACCCCAGGAAGCTTTATTTATTTATTTACTCACATAAACAGATGATCCAACACAACGTTTTTTGATGTTCAAATGTATTATAATGTCTTACCGCTTAACACTATGCTTACTTCTCTCTTTCACTGTCTGACTAAATCTTCATCATCACTATGCCATTTAATGAGAAAGAACATTTGAACTCAGAGTTCTCTCCATATCAGGGAATGAAGACTCCACCCTTCTGTTTGTGCAGGTAAAATAAATGTTGATGTCTGTCCTGCACATACCCATCCTGTTCACCAGAATATTCACCATCAAAATATATACACAATGAAAACCATACCTCACCACTTCTATTACCACCCAGCATGCTAAAAACACCATCATATGTTCCTGAATTATTGACTTGATTGATAACCCCACTTCCACACATACTGCACTCCTTTCTCCATGCAAATTTATTTTGGTACAGCAATTTAACCTAAAAATCAAGTCAGATGATTTTATTCTGCTGTTGAAAGACTTTTGGTATCTTCCCCTTTCATATTAAATAAAAACTGAAGGCGTTTCAATGTACTATAAGGTCATACATCAATACGTTCTTTCTCTCTCCACCACTATGAACTCCTCATTGGCCTCCTTGCTTTTCCTCAAAAGTAACAGACAAGCTGTTCACACAAAGTCTATATACTTACTTGCTCTGCCTAGAGCAATCTTTTCCTTTAATATTTGTATAACACTCTCCTTCACTTCCTGGGTCTTTGTGCAAATAACATCTCTTAAATGAGATATAACCACCCAACACAAAATAAAATTAACTTTCATCCCAGCATTCCCCAATGGCTTTTACCTTTCTTGTATTTCTTTGTATCACTTATCACCATCAACCATCAATTATTATTCTATTACTGGTTTATTTTCTTATTTGAGACAGAGAGAGAGAGAATTGGGAGGGTGCGCAGAGGAAGAAGAAAACACCCCACTGCCTAGAAAGCCTGCTGGGGAGTTACATCCCAGGACCCTGAGATCATGACCCAAGCCAAAGGCAGTCACTCAATGGACTGAGCCACCCAGGTGCCCCTCTATTATTGGTTTATTTCACTATTATATTTCAAAAGAATGTGAGCTCTTTGTGGTCAGGTATTTTATATGTTTTATTAACTGAAGTATTCTCAGAAAGGTAGCTGGCAGATTGTAAGGGCTCACTAAACTGTATTTTGTTGTTATTATTGGGCTCCTTTATGGGCTTTACCTCTTACGCTGGAAGTCTATCCTTCAGATGTAAGCGATAAGAATAGAGCCCTGCTGCCTGTTCAAATGTGTAAAAAGCCTGTATTAAGTGGATATTTTAAAAGCTAAATGAATGGCTTAATAGTTGTATATAGGGGGAAAGGGAACATATTTTCCACAGTTTAGAAGTGGAGTTCTTTTATAGAGTTCTTGTACAAGCCTACACTATGGAACGATAATGGGCAGTTGTACATTACAATTATACAAACACTTTGGTAATTTATATCCTTTTTTTGTAATTCTTGACTGGATCATTTAATTCCTTAGGAGCATTATAGCATTTCAACTTTTCATGTTCAATAAACTTATTGGGGTTGCTACCTTTTTTATTCAAATGGAGAAATAGTCATGATTTAATCTAAATAAAGTGTTATTGATTGTGTTGTTTTCTAGGAATGAGTCGCACATGCTAGTTTAAAAGTTTTGTAAATTCCCAAGTCTGTCACTGATAAAAGCCTTTTGTAGATTAGTAACTTGATCAAAACGGAAAAGTTATGTAACACCAATTGTTATACTATCTTTGTTTCCATCTTGCATTGTAATAACACCCATCTTAACTCTATTTAAGACAAATCATTGCCAGATGCATTTCTGGCATTGATTGCATGATATGAAACCTAGTATAACTAAAAGTTTTTGGTTTTAGTAGCATATAAATCAATTTAGAAAAATATATGTATTTGAATATAAGATAAAGTTTTAAATTATTTGGCAATAGTAAACTAAACTTTTTTTTGTAAATTTTTATTTTCTAAAATTTCATTGAGCTCTCTTGAAATAAGAAACAAGTTACAAAAAATTAAGGTTTATTTACCCCAATTCAAAATTATTAGGAATATAATCATAGAGGTTGAAGTATTTAAAATATTGAACCCCAAATGTTTTATTAGGTAAATTCATGAATGCTGAGCATTCACTGTTAAAATATACTAATACAATTGATAGACTGGTAGAAGCCTAAAATCAAATATTTATTAAATATTTATATCCATATCTTTTCATAGCTTGGTAATTCATTTCTCTAGCATTAAATAATATTCCATTGTTTGCATGTATTTTATATTTTTAGATTTAGCTTCACCATTGCTACAGAACCATTTGTTTAAAAGATTGTATTTTGCTCTCTTGTATTGCTTTTGCTTTTCTATTAAATATAAAATATAAATGATAATATATATTCTGTTGCTTTAATCTAGTCTTTCTGTGGTATTACAATATCATGCTTACAATTATCGTTATGGTAAACTTTTTTTAAGATTTATTTATTTATTTGACAGAGAGAGAGATCACAAATGGGCAGAGAGACAGCCAGAGAGAGAGATGAGGAGAAGCAGGCTCCCTGCTGAGCAGAGAACCCAATGTGGGACTCGATCCCTGGCCCCTGGGATCATGACCTGAGCCGAAGGCAGAGGCTTAACCCACTGAGCCACCCAGGCGCCCCATCGTTATGGTAAACTTTGAAGTCAGTCCTCAGTCTTTGTTCTCCTTCAACACTATGTTGACTATTGTGAGTCTTTGCCTCTCCATATAAACTTTAAAATAAGTTTGTTAATATTAAAAAAAAAGAACTTGCTGGAATGCATTAATTGTATAGATAAACTTGGAAACCAGTGACCTCTTGAGCTTAGCAGGAGATAGACCATGGACATCAGTTGTCACAGTGGTGCCTCTGGCAGAACCTATTGCAAATCCCTAGGCAAAATGAGACCTCAAGGATCTGAGAGAATGTCTAAGAAGTACTTGATACATCCCTTGGGTATGGTTTATTGAAGTGTCCACCTGTCTGAAAACTGGGGAATCTAGATAAGGGAGGGAAAATTAGTTATGATAAAACATATCAATAAACATCAATAAATTTTGTAAAACTAATTGTCATGGCTCATATACAATATGACCAACAGAGGGACCATCAGAAGGAAAGCATCAGTTATGTTTATTGTGAAATTTTTTATTCAAAATAAAGCAATGTGAGGGGAAGACACAATGAGAAAATTACCATTTTTTAAATGGTAAACATCTTACAAAATGGAATAGGTTTTATATTCTAAGTAGTATAATGAAAAGTAAAACATTGGGGCGCCTGGGTGGCTCAGTGTGTTGGGCTGCTGCCTTTGGCTCGGGTCATGATCTCAGGGTCCTTGGATTGAGCCCCGCATCGGGCTCTCTGCTCCGCAGGGAGCCTGCTTCCCCCCCTCTCTCTCTCTCTCACTGCCTGCCTCTCTGCCTACTTGTGATCTCTGTCTCTCAAATAAATAAATAATATCTTTTAAAAAAAAGAAAAGAAAAGTAAAACATTAAAAAATAGAATTTCAATGAGAAAAATTATTTAATTTTAAAAAAAGGTTAAAAATAGCAGAACCATTTTTCTTATAACTGGAAAATACACTGTATATACATCTATCAAAATAACTTGTTATGGGGGAGCCTGGGTGGCTCAGTAGGTTAAAGCATCTGCCTTCGGCTCAGGTCATGATTCCAGGATCCTTGGATCGAGGCCCACATCGGGCTCTCAGCTCAGCAGGGAGCCTGCTTCCTCCTCTCTCTCTCTGTCTGACTCTGCCTAATTGTGATCTCTGTCAAATAAATAAATAAAAACTTTTATAATAAATATTTGAAAAATAACTTCTCATGTCTGGAATCAGGAGCATTGGAAAAAAATATCTGAGGACAATACTTTTGCCATGTTTTGTGCCTTGCTAATATTTTTAAACAGTCAGGCAAATTTTAGCCTTATTGAAATACCTGCTAAGATACCTGCAGTGCCTTTTGGAGCCCTATGACTATAAAAATTAATTGCAAATATTCAAAATGTTTACTATGGTGTCACTATTTAGGGACTCCACCAAGTATGTTTCAGAAGTAAGCATAACTGTTACTCTTCCATAAGGCAAAAGGGCATATTTTCAGGAGTTCCATCTGCTGTACCAGGAGGTGAATCAAGTAATGATTTTTGTCTATAAAATAATTCACTTTTCAATCTAACATTCCTCATTCCACATTATAATAATAAAAACCAGGAGGAGACTAAAACAAACAAACAACTACAACTACAACAACCAGCTTTTCCTACAGTGGAAAAGTAAATATAACCTTAGGAGTAGCCTGAAATTTATTTTTAAATATTTTTAAGATAAACGTTTTTGTTAGAAAACCATATATTTTATATTACTAAGAAATAACAGGCAACGTTTTATTAACTTCTAAAAAGTCTAGTTACTTATATTTATCTATTAACTCATCTCTTTATGAAGTAGAACATGATCACACCTCTTGTATCTACCCAAGTTTGTATGCTTTGGTTGTTTTATGTTTGCTATTTCCTTGCTTAATTTTTACAATATTTGATACATAATAGTATCTTTAAGTCCATCTATGGTTTCACAGAATTTGTTTGAACTTCATAAAAATGTACCATACTTTTTGCACTGTCCTTGTTTTACTTCTCTATTAGCTTTCCAAGTTTTATTCACTTTAGAGTGTGTAGCTATCATTTATTTTTACTCCTCCATAATGCTATGTTTACAAATTTGTATTTATCTGTACTTTTAAAAATATCTTAATTATATACCATTTCTCATCTCACGTAACACTCATGTATGTTACTTCTACACTTATCAGATATTATGTAACTGAAAACCACAACTCAGCAACAATAGAACACCATTTTTCAAAATTAAATGGCTTACCAGAATTCTTTAATTCTATCCTTTATTTGTATTAGATGACCCTTTATTCTGGTATTTGGCATTGTTCATATGGAGGAAAGCTTATAAGTTGATATTCCATAAATAGAAGGATTTTTATGATTGATTAATTATTTTCATTTAGAATGCATAGACTATGGTTGATTTAATATTTCTTTCTTACTCTCTGCCTGGAACATAGTGCTATCTATGCAATAGCCACTAAAATATTAAGTTAATTACCTAGACTTTAAACTGCATATTAATAGGAATAGCATACAGAACTCTTCTCAGATTGGGACACCTGGGTGGCTCAGTCAGTTAAACGCCTGAGCCTTTAGCTCGGGTCATGATCTTAGGGTCCTGGGACTCAGTTCTGCAACAGATTCCCTGCTTAGCCGGGAGTTTGCTTCTCCCTCATCCTGCTGCTCCCCCTGCTTGTGCTCTCTCTCTTACAAATAAATAAAATTAAAAAAATAAATTCTTCTCAGATAGCTAATATAGAATATCGTCTTTGTATTCATCAAAGGGAAAGTGCCATATAATAATGAAATCCAGACTACTTCAAATTCACTTTTTAACCAGTAAGAAAGTACTGGAAACAAGCCAAAAATGTCTTCAATGAATTAAAGAAATAGATTGATTTTCAATATCTTAATCTTTCTAAAATAAATTGCAAGATTTTTATACTAGATATCAGTGTAAATATTCATTATACAAGGATATTCTAAAAATAAACCTGAGAAAACTACTTGACATATATGATGACAAAAACGAGTTTGACCAATGTCAGTTTGGGTAAAACTTACAACACCTACCACCTGAAACTCTTGTTCTATATGGTGCCATCTTGTGATTCTGGGCAGCGGCAGTGAGCCACAGCTTCCAGTCAGCTAGAAGATTACAGGGGTGAACACCTGATATTCTTACAAGCATTCTATATATAGAATATATATATAGAATATATATATTCTTCATTTTTAGTGTAATATTTAATAAATTGCATGTGATATTTGATACTTTGTTATAAAATAGGCTTTTGCTTAAGATGATTTTGCCCAAATCCAGGCAAATGTAAGTGTTCTGAGTATGTTTAAATAAGCTTAAGGTAAGCTATGATATTTGATAGTTTAGGGTATTAAATGCATTTTCAATTTTTTATGTGTTTCTCTGACATAGCCCCCTTGTAAGCTGAGGAACATCTCTATATGTATATGTAGCCTTGGTATGGCTTACATATTATTGGCATGAAACATCTAGAACAGTACGTGTGCCATAGAATTGTCTACAACATCAAACAAGTTTCTTGAAAACTTGTGCCAAAGGGGTTATGTCTTTAAGGATTCTTATTTCAGAAGGGTTCTCTCAAACGTAAGATTTTTCAGAAGTTAAGTGAAAATCTGAACAAACTAAACATTTTTCCATTTTCCCTAGTGAGCAAAGATAGCTAAAATCTATCTGCCATTTTCAACACTGTACTCAACGATTGTAATTCTAATTTAAGAACAGATTATTTATATCAAAACCACATGTTGGCCTAATCTTATACAATATTCATAAGTCACACTCAGACCCTTGGACACTTTTATTTGTTGAGTCTATATGGTACTACAGACATTCATCTTTTTTGACCTCATAGCTTCATGTATGTCTATACTTTTGAAAATACATGCATCATAGTTCCATTGTAAAATGTCTGGGTTATAAAATGTGCTATGCTATCAAAATGGTAATAAGAACATACAAATGACCTGATGTAATGAACTGGACCAGATTGCCAGATATCACATTTCATACCAGAAAGATTCAGTGGTAAGTTTTAAAATGGCCAGCTATACATTGACTGAATTATAACTCATTTAACTTCTTTCTTTGTGTACAGTATTATACATTAGTCAGTATTATAGTAGATAAGTACTTTGGACAGATGTAAATATGCTGTAATAAAAAATGTTTTTCTTTTTTCTTTTAGTCCTTTTTACTTGTAAGACTAGCCACAAATACCACGCTTCCCCCAAAATAATTTGCAATCCAAATTTATCTCTAAATGAATTTATTGCACAGAAAAATATGTATATATATATATACACTTACAGTAGACATGTTCAAAAATAGTTACACAACAGCAGGGCCCTAAATGTAAGCAGTATAGTTGTTTTGTTTTGTTTTGTTTTGTTTCTTTTAAAAAAAGAGGTTATGTGAAATATTAGGATTTTATTTCCAGGCGTAGTATTTCAAGACAGTTAACTACACCTATGGTGTCAACAGCCTCTTGTTGGCAGTATGATTTTATTGGCTCTATGGAATAACAGCAAGAATTTACTATTGCTTCTTTCTTTTATGACACACACAGAATAAAAAAATTGACACATTTGCTCAAGACCAACCAGAATCCTTTTACCTATCAAAATTGATAGGAGGCCTTCACTGCCAAAGTCACTGCTGGGTTTTCACAATTCATTGCAGACAATCTGCTACTCCCATTATGATAAAGGAGAGAAGAGTCATAATCAGGGAAGAAAGCTAGATTAATACTTGTAATTATCATTGAATATTTAGCCTGCTATAGGATTATTATTATTAGTGTCATTTGATAATTTTCTCTCATTTTATTAAACACAACTGTGAGTAATTACGCTACCTAATATTTCTCTGTATTGGCTGACTAGCTAGCAAACATTCATGAAAATATCCATTAGCCACACATATAAAATGCTGCATTATGATGCTGTTGAATCAGAACATACCACTACCTGATCCTGTAGCTCTTTGAGGATTTGCAAATCAATTAATTCTATGTTTATTGCATTCTTCCCATACAATTAGAAAATTTATAATCGAGTCCATGAACATTATTAGTTTTACCATTTTAAACCAGCAATCACACTTTGATTTTTACAACAAAAGCAGAAATATAAACACACACATTTGAATCCGTTTTCTCTTAGTCTGTCTGGACTTCAAAATCCTATTCCTCAAGATGATGCACACCAAAGTTCTGGATTAAACAAGAAATTAGATGGCACCTGAACACTTGGTTTCATATTCTCAAAAGGACTATGCAACTTCTTTCTTACAATATGACATTGTTTTACAAAGATCCACACTTTTATAATGTTAGTATTTTTAATAATCAATAAAGTCAATAAATCATGATTAAAAATCAAACATAAAAATTTCTACTTTTTGCTTTTGCCCCCTCCATTTAGAACTTATTTATAGCCTGATAATTCAAAGGTCCCTATGTTTATGAAAATCTGGACAGAAATAGCTCTAAGATCCCATTCAGAACTTGATATTAATCTAAGTCTTTTGGCTCCATTTATCCTGAGAGCAAAGAGTAGGACAAAGGATTTGAGTACTGTTAGTTTATCTGGGAGATTATCCAAGGTAGAAAAGAATGGGAAAGTGATACAGTGAAGAAGCAACTTTGTCAAAGAGGTACATTGTTGATATAATTGTTGTGGATAGAAAATGAAGGCTTGCTTTTACTGAAAGGTCCTGAGAAACTTCTTTAAGTTGTCCTCATGAAGACCTGAAAACTGACAATTTTACCTATGGTTCTTATTTCCACTTCACTGAGAGCTGTCCTCAGAGGACATTAACTCTCCTACACTTTCAGGTTGTGTTGGAGACATTCTAAAATGAGAGAGAGAACATGAGATGCTATCAGTGTTAAGTAACTGCAATTTCCCATGGAACTATCCACCACAGGTTTGGCTATAATCAGGTGTTGGGCCTTGATATCAGAGGGATTTGAGGCAGTATCATTTTAGGTTAATCATTATATCTGAAATTTCCAAAAACTTCAACTGATGAAACTTTGATTATAAACCTATAAATATAACAATAAATCTACAGTATTCAAATTATTTTCATAGAAATACACAAACAAAGCATCAATTGATTAATATTTAAATGTTACAAAATACTGAACTGAAAGAATTTGGTCATATAACAAGGTGTAAGAAGTAGAGCTTAGGTTTAGGTTAGAAGTCAGGATGCATTTGGGACTCAGTTAAGAAATTGAATGGAGGGACGCCTGGGTGGCTCAGTGGGTTAAGCCGCTGCCTTCGGCTCAGGTCATGATCCCAGGGTCCTGGGACCGAGCCCCAAATCAGGCTCTCTGCTCAGCAGGGAGACTGCTTCCTCCTCTCTCTCTCTGCCTGCCTCTCTGCCTGCTTGTCATCTCTCTCTGTCAAATAAATAAATAAAATCTTAAAAAAAAGAAATTGAATGGATGTCTGACTATCTTATAGGTTTGCTAAAAATCAGTGACTTTGTGTTCACGTGTGGCTATGCAGGAATTTTTGACTTTCTCTAAGAAGTTATTAGATTGATTATATAATGGCAGTAAAGGATGGGGAAAAGCAAAGTACAAACCCCATAAAGACAAAGACACTGAGTATGAGAAAAGAGTAATAGATAAGAAGAATCAATGCATTTGAGGAAAATGGAAATTGAAATACACAATGATTGTTGATTTTTTTAGATGCAGAAAACAAAACTAGCTTGCAAGAAGGAAATAACAGAAGACATGTTGTGAAAAGGCAGTAACGTGGAATAAAGGAGTAGGGAGAGCATATCAGGTAATTTGGATAGGAAGGAGTTAGGAGATAATTGCTTGATAAATTTTATATGGCCCACTTAAAT
Organism: Mustela nivalis; assembly: GCF_964662115.1. Lineage (NCBI taxonomy): Eukaryota > Metazoa > Chordata > Mammalia > Carnivora > Mustelidae > Mustela > Mustela nivalis. The sequence continues at coordinate 80,209,090 of NC_139040.1, forward strand.
GCACAGATTTCTCTTCTTTAATTTATATGGAGAACAGGGTGTCCTTTCTCTTCCCTTTCAGAGCACCCGAGGTGTACTCTTTCAGACTGAAAACCTGAAAAGCTCAGGACTCAGTTGCTTAAGCACAGCTGAGACGACATATTTCAATTAAGATTTACATTTTGCTGTAGGTAGTAGACTGTCAAAAGTGGTTTAACCATATTTTTCATTTAACAAGAAGACTACAGAGAGTGTTTTCTGGTGTTGGTTCAGAGTCTTAAGAAAGTCAAGTGAACTATCTTAGAGGTTTTCATGGCTTTTTATTCACAGTTGCAAAAATTGCTGTTGGAGTTCTCACTATTAAGCCCACATTTCTGGCAGAAAGATAGAGGTAAAAGAGAATGATATCTTGTACGACTGATACTTTGTCATAAGGTTACAATGTAACTAGAAAAGAGACAATAAAATATTTGATGTTGCTTTAAGTTTCCTTGTTGTCAATCCCTCAGTGCTTTCTGATACTAAAGGAAAGAGTAGATGGATATTGACCTGGCAACTATCAACACCTGTCAGTCTCTCTTGGATAACCAATATCTCTATAATCTCTTCTTCCCAGTAAAAAAAAATAAAATATATTCATAACCCACACTGTGCCATCTCAAGTTACTGCACCAAGATAAAATTACAATGATTTTCAGTTGTTCCAAATGGACAGAATACCCTTCCTTATGATATCATGTCTTATAAGATAGATAATTGGCTTGCTACCAATATACCCAGATGAGACTGTGGAAGAGACAGGAAAAAAATAATATTTATTTATTCTTTGGGTTGACCCTGTTTACACAGATGCATTACTATTAGAAAAGGTTGGTTTGGGACATTGGAATGAATTTACTTAATGGGTCTGTATGTAATTGGGTTGGAGAAAATTTTTAATTTCTGCAAAAATTATTAGAATTCTATCTTACTCCCTTTTGTTAATTTTCACATGTTAACAAAGCCAACATTTTTGTCTAGCAGACAAGATCTTAAATCCTAACAAAACTCAATTTTTTCCTTTTTTTTTTAAGTTTGAGAGCCTCATGTTCTCTCATGCTGCTTTAAATACAACTCAAAAAAAAAGGAGCTAAATGGGGCAGTAAGCCCAGATTTTTTATTTTAATTTATTTATCTTATTTTTAATTAAAAAATTAAAGATTGTATTTATTTATTTGAGAGAGAGAGCGCATGAGTGGGGCAGGGGGATGTAGCTGCAGAGAGAGACTGAGAAGTATACTCCCTAATGAGCAGGAAGCCCGATATGGGGCTCGATCCCAGGATCCTGACTGAGATCATGACCAGAGACAAAGGCAGATACATGTGCAAAATCCCTTTTTTTCTGGGAAACAATACTTTACAAGAGATGTTTGAAAAAGTACTGGGTTATCAACTTTAATCAGAGATACAAAAATTTAATTGACTTCTGTAAAGCTACAGGGATCCAAATGATGGGAATCCCAGCCCGTTTAGGTTGTGGACCACAGAGTATTCTTCTCTGTAATATTTTATTTTCTTCCATGTCTACTAACTCCAGTCCAAGTTCACTGATCTCTTTTTAGATAGTGCAAAACATGGCAAAGAATACCAAACAAGTGCCCAATATTCTACATTTATTACATCATTTCTAACATATAGAAGTGTGTTATCAAGGCTGGTTCTGTGAACGAACCTAGTTATGCTAAAGTGTGTTTTGTTCTCCAAAAATTAAATTCATGATTATCACACAATTATAAAATACTTGTGTCAAGAATTTTTATTCAAAAATTAATAAGAGAAGCAGATATTAAAACTAGTTCACATGGTTATTTGGGATATAAGCAGAGTTGTGCAGCAGAAGTGCTCTGGGCCCATAATTTGCGTTATAGAATTTATGTTTTCTAATGAAAAATCACTAACTTGCATTATTGTTAACAAGAATCCTGTGCATTAACATCAGTTTTCTACATTATAACCTCTTGCTCTACAGTTTGTAAATAACTTTGTCAATAGCAAGCTAATAAACGGGGTGACTCCAATGGATTGAGATAATCTCCAGAGTTTCTGCTACATAATGAACAGGACTCCATTGAAAGGACACCTAAGAATTTATTTTGCCCAAAAATTTGATCACTTTTTTCACTGTCCTTACCTATTTTCCAAACCTAGTCCTTTTCAGTCTACAGACAACCCTGTATCTGACTGACTTGTTAATTCTGGGAATGTCTTGCAGATTAATTTGCTTGCCCGAGGTGGTTCCTCTAATTGATGTCTAAGAACCCTAATTAGTTAAGAAAACTTTTTTTTAACATTTTCATTGCTATTTATTATTATTATTATTATTGCTAATATTTCTATTATAAATAATTCACAAAGGCATCTTTCTGACAAAAGACAAAGAGCTGGCTACTGGTAGAAAAAGTACATTTGACTCTGTCAGTGAAAGTGGTAAAGGGATTTGAGAAAATAAGGCAAAGCAGTGGAATTATGTGTTAAAACTTTAAATATTATAGACACATTTACTTAATTTCTAATACTGCTTAAAATTAAAAAAGATGTTTTCCATGAACCACGCATTACAGCAAATATATTGTTTATACAGATTAAATTTTCATCAAAAGGGACGCCTGGGTGGCTCAGTTGGTTAAGCAGCTGCCTTTGGCTCAGGTCATGATCCCAGCATCCTGGGATTGAGTCCCGCATCTGGCTCCTTGCTCGGCCGGAACCTGCTTCTCCCTCTACCTCTGCCTGCCATTCTGTCTGCCTGTGCTTGCTCTCTCGCCCACTCTCTCTGATAAAGAAATAAAATCTTAAAATAAATAAATAAATTTTCATCAAAAAATTATAAGTGTATTTTTTTGTAGGATCATGATAAGCATTTTGCAGATGAGAAAAGTGAAATTTAGAAAAGTATGTTTCTTCAAATCCCTCATACAATATCTGGCCTAGATAGAAGGATATACTATCACAATTGAGGAAGATAATTGAGATTACTTAAAATGATAAACTTTACTGTATAGGGTTTTTTACAAGTTTGCCACAGATTCACATTTTTTAAAATATATATCTATTTGTGTAAAGAGAATGCACTGAGAAGTAAAAAGATAGTGATATATCAGTGCTACCAACTAATGGCTATAATATCATCACCTTATTTATGAACAATGAAACAGTGTGTAATATTTAAATAAATTTAAATAAATTCCTATTTATTTTATATATTTATAAATTTAAATGAATTCCTATTTATTTATTATTAAAGAAATTCCTCTAACAAACAGTATGTTTTGAAGGTTGCTAGCAGGAAAGTGTTGTACGACATGGAAGTAATCAGAAAATGTGATCTAAAATTCTGCTTTCAAGGGCGCCTGGGTGGCTCAGTGGGTTAAAATTCTGCTTTCAAGAAGCTATAACAGTAAGTACTGAGCATTAGCTATTATAAGCTATGGATGAATAACTGAAATCTACATTTGAAACTAATGGTACACTATATGTTACCTAATTGAATTTTAAAAAGTTAATAAAAAAAACCACTATTTTATAAAACAATATTCCCAACAGGCTCTTTTGCTTTAAAATACTCACTTTGTAATGAGAGTCCTTACTTTTGTCTAGCCAATTCTTACAGCACTGTTTATCCCTTCCCTGCTTTATCCCTTCCCAGTATCAATAAAGGCTCACTTGGGTTACCTAGAAGCCATGAGAAAGCTTGTAATAGATCTGGCTGGTTTTCACCAGCAATTTGACCACCATGTGCACAGGGAAGTCTATTGATAAAGGCTTTATTGCAATAAGTTGCAAATACATGGATGATTTTGAATTCTCTTTCTTGAGGTCTTGTTTCATGATAATAAATTTAGGGTGGCTTATTGGAATGGATGTTATTAACATATCTTCATAGTTATAAGCACATGGAATTGTAAAATAGATGAATGAATGTGGCATTACTGACAACTGTCCTCATTTTGAAATCGAATTACAGTGTACTAAGATGAGGAAGCAAAGCAGATTTGGGATTATGAGTGAAATAATTTTAAAAAGTATTAGGGGTATGATCGGACTATTGGGTAATTCAGTAGAAAAATGTCAACTGATTGAGATTCTGTGTTCCCTGATTTCAGAGAGAAGTTAAGATAAATAAGTAACACGAGGAGACTAGGAAGCCAAACATAAGTGATAATTTTGTGCCAGGGTGTGTATACATCTGTTTATCTTCTTGCTTTACCACTAAGGTTGCTCCTAGAGGAGAGTTTAAATATGTGTTGGAGCTAATCTCTATGGATTACACAAGAAACCACATCCTACAGCTCTCCCTGAAACACCCCTTATGATTTCAATGTAATTTGGTTTTTGCATTTTTAGAAATAACAAAATACTTTGCAAACTCATCTACTTTATTACCATCACAAGTGAGTCAGCTGACTTTACATTTTAACACAGTGACAGTCACAGAGGAATGGAGGAATGAGTAGATTTATCAATATATGTGCTTTTAAGAAGTATGACAGGGTAGCAGCTATTTCCAGGAACCAAAACATGGGTCAGCAGCTGTGCAGGAAAAGTGATGGAATAAATGACTCATTTCAGAGGAGTTCTATAACATATTAGTTCTATAATGTATCTTCAGCCCCCAATTACCCGCTTTGATCTAAAGATAAGGATTTACAGTTAAGGTCCCATTTATGATTTGACTGGTAGGGTCTGAATCATTTTTACTATTGTTTTGACTATTACTTGAAACCTATAGTAGTACTTGGGATATGTGTTGTGTATTCTGTGAACATGTGCTATTTTTAGATTAGATAATTTCTGTCTCGAACCCCTGTTCATTTGTTTGTTTTTGTTTATTTGATAGTGGTTTCAGTAAATGGATATATCTGAAAAATTGCAAAGCCACTATTAAAATAAGTTATTATTATATATAGCACATTCCTCCTTTGAATCCGACAGAGCTTCACCATATCCTTAACAATTTGGGAAAAACATGCTATTATTTTTCTTTATAAAATTTCTTCTGTTAGGCTGTGATGGTTGTCATCAGCAGTAACTCCTCTGAAGGCTTTGTCAAAAGAGTTGAAAAAATTGGAAAGGTGTGTGAATGAAGCTGTTTGCTGAATATAAAGAAAAGAGCATTGAAGTACAATTCACACTCTTACTTCTCCTTCTATGCTTTCAGATGTTTGACATTTGAAAATTTTGCTTCTAGAAGAGATGCCCTATATAATTCTTACTTTAAGTAGCAAGTTGCTTTTATAATTTTTTTATTATTCTACCATTCCAGTATTTCCATTTAAATTAAATTCAATACCATTAAAAAAAATCAAAAGTGCAGCCAGTATTCAATTCCTGGGCTAAATAATTTTAGAAAGCTTTGTGTTATTGAACCTACAGGGTTTTTCTGTAGTTTTAACTCTTTCTTTCTGTGATTTTTCCCATTAGTCACGTAAGTGACTGCAATATAACAGACATTGAGGATAAAGAAGGACTGAATAGAACAATCCTTGGCCTCATGAAGTTGAGAATCTAGCAAGGGAGTCAAACAATTCAATCATTCAGAGACAATTTATTGAGTGCCTGGCCTAAGAAGAGCACAACAAAACCCCAGCCCAGAGGAATCATTTTAATGGGAGAGATAGATAATAGGTAAGCCAACTTTAAAAAAAAAAAGTACTGATTTTTCTTTAATAGAGATGCATATTTGAACGAAATAAGCACATTTTAAAAAGAGCAGTGATTGAGAAGAGGTTTTTAAACTGAGTGGTCCAAAAGGGCCTCCCTGAAAAAGTCTGTTTTGAACAGATTTCTGAATATTATCAGCTAGGAAGCTGCGTAAAAATCTCAGGGATGGGTGATTTTTCCAGTCGAAAAACTGTAAAGGCTCCAAAGTCACAATAGAGCTATAAGTTTCTCTAATAAAGTAACTTCTGACAAAGAATGAGAAGAAATAACTAACTCAGGTTTGAAAGAAAAGGGACAGACTTTCTATGGAATTCATATTTAATTAAAGCTCTAAAGGACAAAAATACAATAGAGCAAAATTCTGGTCACGCTGATATACCTAACGAAAGTTCATAAACAAGGTGTGGGTAGCAAAGAGTGTGTGGCAATGTTGGTAAGAACAGTGGGGAAGAGTCATCCCTTAACATGTTCTTAAATGAAGCAATTCTTGTGTTGTTTTAAAGGGTAAATTGGAGTTTGCCTAAGTGATTAGAGAAGGATGCCTCAGCTTATGGAAGTTCAAAGCCATAAAGGTGTGATAAACTACTGCAGATATTTTCATGTATATTTGTTGTTGCTTCTAGTAATGGTGATCTAAAAACTTCTACTTAAGACAACTAAAAATCCAGACAAAATAGCTTTTAAAGTTAAAAATATCAGAATGATTATAAAAATAAGTGAGGGATTACTGGGCCAAAATACGAAATACAATGAGAGCCTAGAGATATATGCCCTGAAGGGATTTTAGCTATGAGAGCATTTGAAACTGCTAAAACACACTGAGCTGTGTTGTTCATAGACTCTTGATACTAGAGAAACAAAATTCAAAATCCAGCAGCAATCAAATTTGAGGACTTTGGTACAACCCAAATTTAACTTGAGATCCCCAAAGCACAAGGAGAAGCAGAAATAAGACTATAGCCTACCTTGCCTTCTGTGTAAACTGAGAAAGTCAATCACTGAATTTGGAGTATGATTGTCTTGTAGAGTCTCAGATATAAGAGAAAATCCTGCCAAGGAGGACCATACCATTATTATAGCTCTTAATTATCCCTACTCAATAAGAGTTTCAAATATAATGTCTTGAACATAGCAAAATGTAACAAAGCACACAAAGAAAAACCATTAACAAGATTTGATAGACAAAATGGGATTAAGTATGATGTTAAAATGATCAATAAAGATTGTAAAATGGCTTGATTACTCTGCTCAAAGAAATGAGAGGGGAAGCAAATTGAACAAAAAACTGACACTAAAAATGATATTGAGAAAGGTTTTATAAATGAACAAATGGATACTCTAGAACTTTAAAAATATGACAGCTAATTTAAGGTACCACAGGGGTGCCTGGGTGGCTCACTTAATTAAACCTCCAATTCTTTTTCCCTTTTTTTTAACACCTTAATTTTATTTTATCTCTTTCAATTTGGCTCAGGTCATGATGTCAGGGTTGTGAAATAGAGCCCAGAGTTGGGCTCTGTGCTGAGCCTGGAGTCTGCTTAAGATTCTTTTCCCTTCTTTTTCTATCCCTCCCTGCACTCTCACTTGCTCGCTCTCTCTTGCTTGCAAATAAACAGATAGATAGATTGATAATAGACAAAGAAAAATAAAAGCAGATTATGAAAATAAATATAAAGATTTTGAAATGAAAACAAGTTCAAAATAAAATAGAGAAGACCTACACAGCTAAAAGTTCATTCAGAAAATCTACTATTAAAGAAGACAGTATGACACAATGTTAAGATATCAAAAGATTTGAGCATGCACTTTACAGAAAGGGTAATCCAAATGGCCACTCATATATAAAAACTGTTTATCTTTATTATGAATCTGGAATTAAATTAAATTAAATTAAAAATAAATTAAAACCTAAAATGACATACTATTACACACTTACCATATTGGCCAACAGTAAAATTGCCTTGCAAGAATGTGAAAGAATGAAAGTGCCCATAATAAAAACATTTGAGGTAAGTTGGACAATATTTAGAAAACTTAAAAATAAAAATAAAAATTTGGTCCATTCCTAGAAATACAACATGGAACTAAATGAATATTTTCACCAGGATATGCAAACAGATGATTATAGCTATTTCATTCATAACGGCAGATCAGTAGTGGTCTATTTGCACAATGTTACATTAAATAAGAGAGAATATTAACAAACTGGGAGGAGGGGCTAGGTTGTTATCATAAACAGATCTTCTATGGTGCTGATTATGTTCTATTTCTCAAAATCTTTAAGTTAAAAAAGTTTTCACATTATATCTAGATAGATAGATGATAGATAGATATCCCAGAAGCTGCAATGCTAGGCTAAGACCAGGCTTTAAAGGGCTTTTCTATACTCTACTAAATACTTGAAACCATTCATTATATCATAGCTTAGTGTTCAAATCTCCATTTGTTTCCTCAGTTTCCTAATATTTACCTTAAGGTGACCTGATCCAGACTTTTGATCACCTTTGTCTAAATATTTCTATTTTAACAAAGTCCTTTTTAACACTGATAGACTAAAACTTAGAAAAATACTCTTTTATCTCACTAGAGTGGAAAATATATAGTTACCCATTAACTAATGATATCCATGTCTACATTAGATCAATGACATTTTTAATTCTTGGGAGCTTTTGGTTAAATGAAATTTTTAAGCTTCCTTTAAATGAAGCTTTAAGCCATCACCACATGAATAATATTAAAGAACCAAATGAAAACAGGCCAAGTATTTACAGAGTAAGAGAATGTGCAGTGGAAAGAGTACAATTCTGAAATCATAAAGCCTAAATTAGTGTGATGCATCTTTACTAGCCATGTAATCATAAACCAGTTATCTAAATGTGTTAGCCTCAGTTTTTTCACCCATGTAATGGTGATGATAATACTTATTATGCAGCGTTGTTGTGTGGATGTGATGAAGCATGGAGCATGAGAGTCTCATATTCCATGCTAAAATGATAGCTATTTTTATACTTATAATAATTCTAGTAATAGTAATTAAATTGTTCAAAATGGTAATATTCATTTATATTGAGGCATTGTATTGACTATTCATAGACACATTTACCAAAATAAATTTCATTTTACTTTACCCCCTCTGAGTATATATATTCCCTAATTCAATATGAATCTCTTTATGAATAATAATTATCATAATAAATATGCTGATTTGTCTTCTATTTATTTTTAGGGAGGTATCCTTTACTGTTGAACATAAAGAAACTTAAGCAAGTCTGTCTTATTCAAAATTTGCATGCTGTTTTCTTATGAAACTAGATTATAGAGTTGTATGAAATAAATTCATGCAGTTAAGACATTGATGTTTGGAAAACTGGGTGGTCAGTTTAGTATTTCAAAAGAAGATTTTAAATTTAAACCTTAAAACTGAGCTCTTTCAGCCTTATTTATAGACCATCCTTCATGTTTCATAAGTACTCCTCCATTGTAAACTAAGTAATACTTTTTGTCACAGTGTATATAATGAAAATGGATTTTATATTCTATTATTTCAGAGTTAGTTGCAGTTTCTACTGCCTTAATTCCTTTTTTGAAAAATAGATTAATTCTACAAAAAGTTTTTTCCAGCTTTATTGAAAAAAATTCCACATATTTGTAAATTTAAGAAATGATTTCTTATAACATTGCAAACTTTTAACATTGTGTAAATTTTGTACAATTTGATAAATTGGTATACATCTTTATTGCAATATAATCTACATAAAAATGTTAATACATCTACTATCTCGTATAGTTGCCACTGTTTTTTATGCATGTATCGTAAGGAATTTTAAGATCTACTCTCTTAGCAACTTTTATGTATATAGTATAGTAGAGATAAACTTCAGAGGTCTTGTGGGTTTTGTTCCAGACTGCCTCAATAAAGTGATTATCTCAATAAACTAAGTCAAATTATTATATTTTTTGGTTTCCCAGTGCATATAAAACATTATGTTTCCCAGTGCATATAAAAAATAAAAACTATACTGCACTGTTCAAAAGCATTATGTTTTTAAAGAAAAACAATGTATATACCTTAAGTACACTAGTTCTTAGTTTTCAGTGGGTCATAATTACTGATCACAGATCACCATAACAAATACAATAATAATGAAAAAACTTGAAATATTGCAAGAATTACCAACATGTGACAGAGAGACACAAAATGAACAAATGTTGTTAGAAAAATGGTGGCAGCAGACCTCTTTTATACAAGATTGCTATAAACTTTCAACTTGTAAGAATGTGATATATGCAAAGTTTAATAAAGGAAAGCACAATTAAAAAAGTATGTATATCTTATTCACTATGATCATCATGCTGTACATTAGATCCCCAGAACTTTTTCATATTATAGTTGCAAGTTTGCACCCTTGGACCACCTTACTCCACCCCAGGTTCACCCCTTGTCAACTCAACTCTAAGTTTCCATTAGTTTTCCTTTTCCTCAGATTCTGTATGTAAGGGATATCATAATACATAAATTAAAAAAATATATAAAATCTTTGAAATATTTCACTTAGAATAATACCTTCAAGATCCATCCATGCTGTTGTAAATGGCAGTATTTCTTAATTTTTCATGGTTAAGTAGTATTCCGTAGTATATATTTACCATACTTATTTTACTCATTTATCCATTAATGGATACTGAAGTTATTTCCATCTCTTGCTTAGAGTTAATAATTTTATAATAAACATAAGAGTGCAGATATGTCTTTGAACAGTGACTTCGTTTTCTTTAGATAGATACCTAGAAGTGGGATACTGAATCATATGGTAATTTTACTTTTAATAATATGAATAATCTCCATACTGTTTTCCATACAAATTTATATCCCTATCACAGTGCATACGTTCCCCGTTTTCCCCAATATTTACCAAAATTGGTTAGTTTCAATTTTTTGGTAGTATATATTCTAATATCTTGCTGTGTTTTTCAGAGGTAAACAACAACAACAACAACATAAGGACTTTGCCCAGAGATTTTTACGTTGAGCACTTTTTAATGCTCCTGTTGGTCATTTATATAACTTTTTTGAAAAAAAAAGTCTATTGAGATCCTTTTGCTATTTTTTTAATTATATATTTTTTTCTATTTGTATCTGTTGGTTATTAACCTCTTTTAGGATAGAAGATTCGTAAGTATTTTCTTACATTCTGTGGATTGTGTTTTCATACTCTCTCCCTTTTTTTGGCAATGCAGAAACGTTAGTTTGATGTAATATCATTTATTTATTTTGGCTTTTTTTGCTTGTGTTTTTGGTCTGGTATCTAAAAAACTATTGGCAAGACCAATGTCAAGGAGAATTTTTCCTATGTTTTCCTTTAGGAAATTTAGTTTCATGCATCACCTTTAAGTCTTTAATCTATTTCAAGTTCAGACTTATGAGTGATATAAGGTTCCATTTTCAACTGTTTATGTGACTATTCAGTTTTAAATATCATTTATTGAACAGACTATCTTTACCCATTACATATGTTGGCCCCTGTCAAATATTAGGTGACTGTATGAAAGGATTTATTTCTGGACTCTCAATTCTGTTCTACTTGTTTATTGGTCTGTTTTTATGCCAGTATACTTTATTGTTTTGAGCATGAGGGCTTTGTAGTATAGTTTCAAATCAAGAAGTGTAATCTCCCTTCTTCATTCTTTCTCAGAACTGCTTTGATTATTTGTTGTCTTTTATGGTCTCATATAAACTTTAGGATTCTTTACTTCTGTAAAAACATAATATTGGATTTTTTTTAAAGATTTTTAATTTATTTATTTGACAGAGCGAGATGACAAGCAGGCAGAGAGGCAGGCAGAGAGAGAAGAGGAAGCAGGCTTCCTGCTGAGCAGAGAGCCTGATGGGGGCTCGATCCCAGGACCCTGGGATCATGACCAGAGCCGAAGGCAGCGGCTTAACCCACTGAGCCACCCAGGCCCCCCTAACATTGGATTTTTGATAGGAATTGGATTTTCAGATGGTTTACGGTAGTATGGACATTTTAACAATGTTAATTCTTACCATTCATAAATATGAGCTATCTTTCCATTTCTGTCACCTTCAATTTCTTTATCAATGTCATAGTTTATGGAGTACAGATCTTTCATCTTCTTAGTTAAATCTATTCCTAAGTATTTTATTATTTTTGATGCTATTGTGAATTAGATTGTTTTCTTTATTTTTTCAGATAGTTCATCATTGAAGTGTTAAAATGCTCCTGTCTTGTGCTTACTTTGGCAGCACATATACTAAAATTGGAATGATGCAGAGAAGATTAGCGTGATCACTGAACAAGGATGACATGACAAACTGGGAAGCAGTCCTTAAAAAAAAAAGGAAACAAAACAAAATTCTTTTCTTTTATATATTGATCTTGTATTTGGTAATTTTACTAAATTTGTTTATTCAAATTTTTTGTGAATTTTTAAGGATTTTTTAACATGTAAGTTCATGTTATCCAAAAAAAGAAAATTTTACTTCTTCCTTTTTTTTTTTTTTGGAGTCTCTTATTTCTTTGTGTTCCTTGTTTCTCTGGCTAGGACATCCACTACTGTGTCAAATGAGAGTAGTGAAAATGGACACACTTGTCTTTCTTCTGATCTTTAAGGGGAAAACTTTCAAAAGTTTTTGATTGAATATGAGATTAGCTCTGGGCTTGCAATCTGTGTTTTTTCTTTAATGGGTTTTTAAAATTATTTTTTAAAATTTTTTATAAACATATAATGTGTTTTTATCCCTAGGGGTACAGGTCTGTGAATCACCAGGTTTACACATTTCACAGCACTCACCATCACTCATCATAGCACCTGCCCTCTGCAATGTCCATACCCCCACCATCCTCTCCCAACACACCTCCCCCCAGCAACCCTCAGTCTGTTTTGTGCGATTCAGTCTTTTATGGTTTGTCTCCCTCCTAATACCATCTTTTTATATTTTTCTTTTCATACGCCCGAAACTGCCTATGTTGCATCTCCACTTCATCATATCAGGGAGATCATATGATAGTTGTCTTTCTCAGATTGATTTATTTCGCCAAGCATAATACCCTCTAGTTCCATTCCACGTCATCACAAATAGCAGGATTTCATTTTTTTGATGGCTGCATAGTATTCCATTGAACATATATACCACATCTTATTTATTGATTCATCTGTTGAAGGACATTTAGTTTCTTTCCATAGTTTAACTATTGTGGACATTGCTGCTATAAACATTTGGGTGCATGTGCCCCTTCAGAATGCCACGTTTGTATCTGTAGGGTATATACCCAGTACTACAAGCACTGGTTCATAGGGTAGTTCTATTTTCAGCTTTTTGAGGCACGTCCACGCTGTTTTCCAGGGTGGATGCACCAGCTTGCATTCCCACGTACAGTGTAGGAGGGCTGCCCTTTCTCCACATCCTCGCCAGCATTTGTTATTGACGGACTTGTTCATTTTAGCCATTCTGAACGGTGTGAGGTGGTATCTCATTCTGGTTTTGATTTGTATTTCCCTGATGCCGAGTGATGTGGAGCATTTTTTCATGTGTCTGTTGGCCATTTGGATGTATTCTTTGCAGAAATGTCTGTTCATGTCCTCTTCCCATTTCTTCATTGGATCATTTGTTTTTAGGGTGTTGAGTTTGATAAGCTCTTTATAGATTTTGGATACTGGCCCTTTATCTGGTATGTTATTTGCAAATATCTTCTCCCAGATAACTTCTGACAGTCATCTTTTGGCTTTGTTAACTGTTTCCTATGCAGTGCAAAAGCTTTTGGATCTGATGAAATCCCAATAGTTCATTCTTGCCCTTGCTTCCCTTGCCTTTCGCGAAGTTCCTAGGAAGAAGTTGCTGCTGCTGAGGTCAAAGAAGTTGCTACCTGTTCTCTCCTCAAGGACTATGATGGATTCCTTTCTCACATTATGCTTCTTCATCCATTTCCATTATATTATAATGTATGGTGTTAGGATGGTCCAATTTCATTTTCTGCATGTGGCTGCTCAATTTTCCAGACCCCAAGGCCAATGGCTCCTTCTCTTCCCCGGGGACAGCGTGCTGTGGCTTCCCCACACTTGCTCCTGGGGAGAGCAGTGACAGACGTGTGCAACCATGCATCTCTCTCAGGCAAAGAGGATGCCCAGGCAAAGAGAATTTCGCTCCATGCGGGTTTATTACACCGTGCTGTGGAGACTAGCTACGGCAAGCAGCAGGCAGCATCCCACAGACCCGACTCTGATTTCACAAAGAATGCTGTGCTTTCCCAGAGGGAATGACCCGGCAAAGAGGCTTTCGCTCTATGCGGGTTTCTCCCATCGTGCTGCGAATACTAGGCTAAGGCAAGCAACAAAAGCAGCCCACAGAACCGACTCTGATTTCCCAGCGACTGCCATGCTTTCGCAGAGGTTTTCAGCTTGGCGCGAACCGCACTTCGCTGCTGCTCCCTTAGCAAGGCTTTGGTCGTTCGCTCTGTCGCGGCAGGAAAGAAGAGCCGCGGGAGAGCTGGTGCCTCTTGGGCCTTGCTTTCCCGGGCTCCAAGTTCGCGACCTGGGTTCACCCTGCCAGGCCGAACTAAGCAGACACAGTCACAACCGTGCAGTAGCGCGCTTAGCCTAGGATGGCACTCTATGCACACTACCATCTCCCGGTGTAGGCATCGCTTGGCCTTTTACTCTGGCGCTCAAGCCGACTCGCGGACTAGGCCTGTGCTTTCCCCACAGGAAATGAGAGGTGACAGGATCCCTGCACAACATCCGTGCACTGAATAGGGAGCTTTGTGGGACTGTCCCCACTCTTTCCCCTTAAACCCCGTGCCTCCTCCAAGCTTCTACATCCTGGAGGAAGACGGCATCTGATGGCCAGGTCTTTCAGGGAGTTGTTTCTCGAGTTTAGGGTAGGCGCCTGGTGGCAAGCCCATGGCTCCACCACGGTCAGGTGGCCAAGGAGCTGCTGTCACCTTGGGCCCAAAGGCTCAGGACAGGCATGCTTTCTGCCCAGACACCTTCCTCAGAGTGGAGCCCTTTCCCCTGTTATAATCTTCCCCTCGTGTCTCCTTAGCAGCCAGGCTTCCTTCGTTCTGCAGTCACAGATGTGTCCCTTTTCTTAAGGCTCTTTCCACAGGCAAAACCGCGCTTCTCTCTCAGGCAGAGCGGATGCCCAGGCAAAGAGGATTTCGCTCCATGCGGGTTTATTCCACCGTGCTGTGGAGACTAGCTCCGGCAAGCGGCAGGCAGCATCCCACAGACCCGACTCTGATTTCCCAAAGAATGCTGTGCTTTCCCAGAGGGGATACCCCGGCAAAGAGGCTTTCGCTCTATGCGGGTTTCTCCCATCGTGCTGCGAATACTAGGCTAAGGCAAGCAACAGAAGCAGCCCACAGAACCGACTCTGATTTCCCAGCGACTGCCATGCTTTCGCAGAGGTTTTCAGCTTGGCGCGAACCGCACTTCACTAAGCCTGCTGCTTCCTCAGCAAGGCTTTGGTCGTTCGCTCTGTCGCGGCAGGAAAGAAGAACCGCGGGAGAGCTGGTGCCTCTTGGGCCTTGCTTTCCCGGGCTCCAAGTTCGCGCCCGGGGTTCACCTTGCTAAGCCGAACTAAGCAGACACAGTCACAACCCTGCAGCAGCGTGCGTGGCCTAGCATGGCACTCTATGCCTATTACCATCTCCTGGCGTAGGTAAGGCTTTGCCTTTTGCTCCGGCGCTCGGGCAGACTCGGGGTCAAGGCCAGTGCCTTCACCACAGGAGAGAAGAGGCGACAGGATCCCTGCACAGTGCCCGAGCACTGGGATGGTGAACGGTGGGGACTGTCTCCACTCTTTCCCCGGCACACCCCCTGCCACCCACAATGCTGCCACATCTTGGTGGAAGATGGCTTCTGAAAGACCGTTTCTCCATGGGGTTGTTTCTGCAAGTTCCAGGTATGGCACCTGGTGGCAAGCCCAAGTCTGCCCTTGGGACAGGTGGCCAAGGAGATGCTGTCCCCTTGGTAACAGAGGCACAGGACAGGCCTGCCTTCTTCCCACACTCCTTCCTCAGAGTGGAGCACGCGCCCCTGCCCTAGTCGTCCCCTCATGTCTCCTTAGCAGCCAGGCTTCCATCTCTCCGCACAGGGAACGGGTGACACATGTCTGGCAACCGGCCTGCATTTCGTGCCGTGGCAGGCTATCCTGTTCCCGAGCATTTCCCGACCCCAAGGCTAAGGGCTCCTTCTCTTCCCCGGGGGCGGCGCGCTGTGCCCGCCCCACACTTTCTCCTGGGGAGCGCGGTGAAAGACGTGAGCAACCATGCTTCTCTCTCAGGCAGAAAGCATGCTAGGGCAAAGAGGATTTCGCTCCATGCGGGTGTCTTCCAACATGCTGCGGAGACTCGCTTAGGCAAGCAGCAGCAGCCTCCCCAAACCCAACTCTGATTTCCCAACGAATGCTGTGCTTTCCTAGGGGAGAAGCCCAGGCAAAGGGGCTTTCGCTGTATGCGGGTTTCTCCCATCGCGAGACTGGGCTCAGGCACGCAGCAGCAGCCCGCACAACTTTTCTCAGCGAATGCTGTGCTTTCGCAGAGGCTTTGGTTTGGAGCGAACAGCACTTCGCCGCTGCTTCCTCAGCAAGGTTTCAGTCGCATCAGGGAAGAAGAGCAGCGGGAGAGCTGGTGCCTCTTGGGCCTCGCTTTCCCGGGCTCCATGTTCGCGACCTGGGTTCACCCTGCCAGGCCGAACTAAGCAGACACAGTCACAACCGTGCAGTAGCGCGCTTAGCCTAGGATGGCACTCTATGCACACTAACATCTCCCGGTGTAGGAATCGCTTGGCCTTTTACTCTGGCGCTCAGGCCGACTCGCGCACTAGGCTTGTGCTTCTCCCACAGGAAAGCAGAGGTGACAGGATCCCTGCACACCGCCCGTGCACTGAATAGGGAGCTTTGGGGGACTGTCCCCACTCCTTCCCCTTAAACCCCATGCCTCCTCCAAGCTTCTACATCCTGGAGGAAGACGGCATCTGATGGCCAGGTCTTTCTGGGAGTTGTTTCTCGAGTTTAGGGTAGGCGCCTGGTGGCAAGCCCATGGCTCCACCACGGTCAGGTGGCCAAGGAGCTGCTGTCTCCTTGGGCCCAAAGGCTCAGGACAGGCATGCTTTCTGCCCAGACACCTTCCTCAGAGTGGAGCCCTTTCCCCTGTTCTAATCTTCCCCTCGTGCCTCCTTAGCAGCCAGGCTTCCTTCGCTCTGCAGTGACAGATGTGTCCCTTTCCTTAAGGCTCTTCCACAGGCAAAACCGCGCTTCTCTCTCAGGCAGAGCGGATGCCCAGGCAAAGAGGATTTCGCTCCATGCGGGTTTATTCCACCGTGGGGTGGAGACTAGCTCTGGCAAGCGGCAGGCAGCATCCCACAGACCCGACTCTGATTTCACAAAGAATGCTGTGCTTTCCCAGAGGGGATGCCCTGGCAAAGAGGCTTCCGCTCTATGCGGGTTTCTCCCATCATGCTGCGAATACTAGGCTAAGGCAAGCAACAAAAGCAGCCCACAGAACCGACTCTGATTTCCCAGCGACTGCCATGTTTCGCAGAGGTTTTCGGCTTGGCGCGAACCGCACTTCGCTCAGCCTGCTGCTTCCTCAGCAAGGCTTTGGTCGTTCGCTCTGTCGCGGCAGGAAAGAAGAGCCGCGGGAGAGCTGGTGCCTCTTGGGCCTTGCTTTCCCGGGCTCCAAGTTCGCGCCCGGGGTTCACCTTGCTAAGCCGAACTAAGCAGACACAGTCACAACCCTGTTGCAGCGTGCGTGGCCTAGCATGGCACTCTATGCCTATTACCATCTCCTGGCGTAGGTAAGGCTTTGCCTTTTGCTCCGGCGCTCGGGCAGACTCGGGGTCAAGGCCAGTGCCTTCACCACAGGAGAGAAGAGGCGACAGGATCCCTGTACAGTGCCCGAGCACAGGGATGGTGAACGGTGGGGACTGTCTCCACTCTTTCCCCGGCACACCCCCTGCCACCCACAATGCTGCCACATCTTGGTGGAAGACGGCAATGACTGCACGTTTCTCCATGGGGATGTTTCTGCGAGTTCCGGGTATGGCATCTGGTGGCAAGCCCAAGTCTGCCCTTGGGACAGGTGGCCAAGGAGATGCTGTCCCCTTGGTAACAGAGGCACAGGACAGGCCTGCCTTCTGCCCACACTCCTTCCTCAGAGTGGAGCACTCACCCATGCCCTTGTCGTCCCCTCATGTCTCCTTAGCAGCCAGGCTTCAATCTCTCCGCACAGGGAGCAGAGGACACTTGTCTTATCATGGCCTGCTGTTCGTGCCTCGGCAGGCTATACTGCTTCCCGAGCGTTTCCAGACCCCAAGGCCAAGGGATCCTTCTCTTCCCCGGGTACGGCGTGCTGTGCCTTACCGAAAATTGCTCTGGGGAGCGCGGTGACAGACGTGTGCAACCATGGTTCTCTCTCAGGCAGAAAGGATGCTAGGGCAAAGAGGATTTCGCGCCATGCGGGTATCTCCCACCATGTTGCCGAGACTCGCTCAGGCAAGCAGCAGCAGCATCCCCAAACCCAACTCTGATTTCCCAACGAATGCTGTGCCTTCGTAAGGGAGATGCCCAGGCAAAGAGGCTTTGGCTGTATGCGGGTTTCTCCCACCGCGAGACTGGGCTCAGGCAAGCAGCAGCAGCCCGCACAACTGTTCTCAGCGAATGCTGTGCTTTCGCAGAGGCTTTGGTTTAGAGCGAACAGCACTTCGCCGCTGCTTCCTCAGCAAGGTTTCAGTCGCATCAGGGAAGAAGAGCTGCGGGAGAGCTGGTGCCTCTTGGGCCTCGCTTTCCCGGACTCCATGTTCGCGACCTGGGTTCACCCTGCCAGGCCGAACTAAGCAGACACAGTCACAACCGTGCAGTAGGGCGCTTAGCCTAGGATGGCACTCTATGCACACTAACATCTCCCGGTGTAGGAATCGCTTGGCCTTTTACTCTGGCGCTCAGGCCGACTCGCGCACTAGGCTTGTGCTTCTCCCACAGGAAAGCAGAGGTGACAGGATCCCTGCACACCGCCCGTGCACTGAATAGGGAGCTTTGGGGGACTGTCCCCACTCCTTCCCCTTAAACCCCGTGCCTCCTCCAAGCTTCTACATCCTGGAGGAAGACGGCATCTGATGGCCAGGTCTTTCAGGGAGTTGTTTCTCGAGTTTAGGGTAGGCGCCTGGTGGCAAGCCCATGGCTCCACCACGGTCAGGTGGCCAAGGAGCTGCTGTCACCTTGGGCCCAAAGGCTCAGGACAGGCATGCTTTCTGCCCAGACACCTTCCTCAGAGTGGAGCCCTTTCCCCTGTTATAATCTTCCCCTCGTGTCTCCTTAGCAGCCAGGCTTCCTTCGTTCTGCAGTCACAGATGTGTCCCTTTTCTTAAGGCTCTTTCCACAGGCAAAACCGCGCTTCTCTCTCAGGCAGAGCGGATGCCCAGGCAAAGAGGATTTCGCTCCATGCGGGTTTATTCCACCGTGCTGTGGAGACTAGCTCCGGCAAGCGGCAGGCAGCATCCCACAGACCCGACTCTGATTTCCCAAAGAATGCTGTGCTTTCCCAGAGGGGATACCCCGGCAAAGAGGCTTTCGCTCTATGCGGGTTTCTCCCATCGTGCTGCGAATACTAGGCTAAGGCAAGCAACAGAAGCAGCCCACAGAACCGACTCTGATTTCCCAGCGACTGCCATGCTTTCGCAGAGGTTTTCAGCTTGGCGCGAACCGCACTTCACTAAGCCTGCTGCTTCCTCAGCAAGGCTTTGGTCGTTCGCTCTGTCGCGGCAGGAAAGAAGAACCGCGGGAGAGCTGGTGCCTCTTGGGCCTTGCTTTCCCGGGCTCCAAGTTCGCGCCCGGGGTTCACCTTGCTAAGCCGAACTAAGCAGACACAGTCACAACCCTGCAGCAGCGTGCGTGGCCTAGCATGGCACTCTATGCCTATTACCATCTCCTGGCGTAGGTAAGGCTTTGCCTTTTGCTCCGGCGCTCGGGCAGACTCGGGGTCAAGGCCAGTGCCTTCACCACAGGAGAGAAGAGGCGACAGGATCCCTGCACAGTGCCCGAGCACTGGGATGGTGAACGGTAGGGACTGTCTCCACTCTTTCCCCGGCACACCCCCTGCCACCCACAATGCTGCCACATCTTGGTGGAAGATGGCTTCTGAAAGACCGTTTCTCCATGGGGTTGTTTCTGCAAGTTCCAGGTATGGCACCTGGTGGCAAGCCCAAGTCTGCCCTTGGGACAGGTGGCCAAGGAGATGCTGTCCCCTTGGTAACAGAGGCACAGGACAGGCCTGCCTTCTTCCCACACTCCTTCCTCAGAGTGGAGCACGCGCCCCTGCCCTAGTCGTCCCCTCATGTCTCCTTAGCAGCCAGGCTTCCATCTCTCCGCACAGGGAACGGGTGACACATGTCTGGCAACCGGCCTGCATTTCGTGCCGTGGCAGGCTATCCTGTTCCCGAGCATTTCCCGACCCCAAGGCTAAGGGCTCCTTCTCTTCCCCGGGGGCGGCGCGCTGTGCCCGCCCCACACTTTCTCCTGGGGAGCGCGGTGAAAGACGTGAGCAACCATGCTTCTCTCTCAGGCAGAAAGCATGCTAGGGCAAAGAGGATTTCGCTCCATGCGGGTGTCTTCCAACATGCTGCGGAGACTCGCTTAGGCAAGCAGCAGCAGCCTCCCCAAACCCAACTCTGATTTCCCAACGAATGCTGTGCTTTCCTAGGGGAGAAGCCCAGGCAAAGGGGCTTTCGCTGTATGCGGGTTTCTCCCATCGCGAGACTGGGCTCAGGCACGCAGCAGCAGCCCGCACAACTTTTCTCAGCGAATGCTGTGCTTTCGCAGAGGCTTTGGTTTGGAGCGAACAGCACTTCGCCGCTGCTTCCTCAGCAAGGTTTCAGTCGCATCAGGGAAGAAGAGCAGCGGGAGAGCTGGTGCCTCTTGGGCCTCGCTTTCCCGGGCTCCATGTTCGCGACCTGGGTTCACCCTGCCAGGCCGAACTAAGCAGACACAGTCACAACCGTGCAGTAGCGCGCTTAGCCTAGGATGGCACTCTATGCACACTAACATCTCCCGGTGTAGGAATCGCTTGGCCTTTTACTCTGGCGCTCAGGCCGACTCGCGCACTAGGCTTGTGCTTCTCCCACAGGAAAGCAGAGGTGACAGGATCCCTGCACACCGCCCGTGCACTGAATAGGGAGCTTTGGGGGACTGTCCCCACTCCTTCCCCTTAAACCCCATGCCTCCTCCAAGCTTCTACATCCTGGAGGAAGACGGCATCTGATGGCCAGGTCTTTCTGGGAGTTGTTTCTCGAGTTTAGGGTAGGCGCCTGGTGGCAAGCCCATGGCTCCACCACGGTCAGGTGGCCAAGGAGCTGCTGTCTCCTTGGGCCCAAAGGCTCAGGACAGGCATGCTTTCTGCCCAGACACCTTCCTCAGAGTGGAGCCCTTTCCCCTGTTCTAATCTTCCCCTCGTGCCTCCTTAGCAGCCAGGCTTCCTTCGCTCTGCAGTGACAGATGTGTCCCTTTCCTTAAGGCTCTTCCACAGGCAAAACCGCGCTTCTCTCTCAGGCAGAGCGGATGCCCAGGCAAAGAGGATTTCGCTCCATGCGGGTTTATTCCACCGTGGGGTGGAGACTAGCTCTGGCAAGCGGCAGGCAGCATCCCACAGACCCGACTCTGATTTCACAAAGAATGCTGTGCTTTCCCAGAGGGGATGCCCTGGCAAAGAGGCTTCCGCTCTATGCGGGTTTCTCCCATCATGCTGCGAATACTAGGCTAAGGCAAGCAACAAAAGCAGCCCACAGAACCGACTCTGATTTCCCAGCGACTGCCATGTTTCGCAGAGGTTTTCGGCTTGGCGCGAACCGCACTTCGCTCAGCCTGCTGCTTCCTCAGCAAGGCTTTGGTCGTTCGCTCTGTCGCGGCAGGAAAGAAGAGCCGCGGGAGAGCTGGTGCCTCTTGGGCCTTGCTTTCCCGGGCTCCAAGTTCGCGCCCGGGGTTCACCTTGCTAAGCCGAACTAAGCAGACACAGTCACAACCCTGTTGCAGCGTGCGTGGCCTAGCATGGCACTCTATGCCTATTACCATCTCCTGGCGTAGGTAAGGCTTTGCCTTTTGCTCCGGCGCTCGGGCAGACTCGGGGTCAAGGCCAGTGCCTTCACCACAGGAGAGAAGAGGCGACAGGATCCCTGTACAGTGCCCGAGCACAGGGATGGTGAACGGTGGGGACTGTCTCCACTCTTTCCCCGGCACACCCCCTGCCACCCACAATGCTGCCACATCTTGGTGGAAGACGGCAATGACTGCACGTTTCTCCATGGGGATGTTTCTGCGAGTTCCGGGTATGGCATCTGGTGGCAAGCCCAAGTCTGCCCTTGGGACAGGTGGCCAAGGAGATGCTGTCCCCTTGGTAACAGAGGCACAGGACAGGCCTGCCTTCTGCCCACACTCCTTCCTCAGAGTGGAGCACTCACCCATGCCCTTGTCGTCCCCTCATGTCTCCTTAGCAGCCAGGCTTCAATCTCTCCGCACAGGGAGCAGAGGACACTTGTCTTATCATGGCCTGCTGTTCGTGCCTCGGCAGGCTATACTGCTTCCCGAGCGTTTCCAGACCCCAAGGCCAAGGGATCCTTCTCTTCCCCGGGTACGGCGTGCTGTGCCTTACCGAAAATTGCTCTGGGGAGCGCGGTGACAGACGTGTGCAACCATGGTTCTCTCTCAGGCAGAAAGGATGCTAGGGCAAAGAGGATTTCGCGCCATGCGGGTATCTCCCACCATGTTGCCGAGACTCGCTCAGGCAAGCAGCAGCAGCATCCCCAAACCCAACTCTGATTTCCCAACGAATGCTGTGCCTTCGTAAGGGAGATGCCCAGGCAAAGAGGCTTTGGCTGTATGCGGGTTTCTCCCACCGCGAGACTGGGCTCAGGCAAGCAGCAGCAGCCCGCACAACTGTTCTCAGCGAATGCTGTGCTTTCGCAGAGGCTTTGGTTTAGAGCGAACAGCACTTCGCCGCTGCTTCCTCAGCAAGGTTTCAGTCGCATCAGGGAAGAAGAGCTGCGGGAGAGCTGGTGCCTCTTGGGCCTCGCTTTCCCGGACTCCATGTTCGCGACCTGGGTTCACCCTGCCAGGCCGAACTAAGCAGACACAGTCACAACCGTGCAGTAGGGCGCTTAGCCTAGGATGGCACTCTATGCACACTAACATCTCCCGGTGTAGGAATCGCTTGGCCTTTTACTCTGGCGCTCAGGCCGACTCGCGCACTAGGCTTGTGCTTCTCCCACAGGAAAGCAGAGGTGACAGGATCCCTGCACACCGCCCGTGCACTGAATAGGGAGCTTTGGGGGACTGTCCCCACTCCTTCCCCTTAAACCCCGTGCCTCCTCCAAGCTTCTACATCCTGGAGGAAGACGGCATCTGATGGCCAGGTCTTTCTGGGAGTTGTTTCTCGAGTTTAGGGTAGGCGCCTGGTGGCAAGCCCATGGCTCCACCACGGTCAGGTGGCCAAGGAGCTGCTGTCTCCTTGGGCCCAAAGGCTCAGGACAGGCATGCTTTCTGCCCAGACACCTTCCTCAGAGTGGAGCCCTTTCCCCTGCCCTAATCTTCCCCTCGTGCCTCCTTAGCAGCCAGGCTTCCTTCGCTCTGCAGTGACAGATGTGTCCCTTTCCTTAAGGCTCTTCCACAGGCAAAACCGCGCTTCTCTCTCAGGCAGAGCGGATGCCCAGGCAAAGAGGATTTCGCTCCATGCGGGTTTATTCCACCGTGGGGTGGAGACTAGCTCTGGCAAGCGGCAGGCAGCATCCCACAGACCCGACTCTGATTTCACAAAGAATGCTGTGCTTTCCCAGAGGGGATGCCCCGGCAAAGAGGCTTTCGCTCTATGCGGGTTTCTCCCATCATGCTGCGAATACTAGGCTAAGGCAAGCAACAAAAGCAGCCCACAGAACCGACTCTGATTTCCCAGCGACTGCCATGTTTCGCAGAGGTTTTCGGCTTGGCGCGAACCGCACTTCGCTCAGCCTGCTGCTTCCTCAGCAAGGCTTTGGTCGTTCGCTCTGTCGCGGCAGGAAAGAAGAGCCGCGGGAGAGCTGGTGCCTCTTGGGCCTTGCTTTCCCGGGCTCCAAGTTCGCGCCCGGGGTTCACCTTGCTAAGCCGAACTAAGCAGACACAGTCACAACCCTGTTGCAGCGTGCGTGGCCTAGCATGGCACTCTATGCCTATTACCATCTCCTGGCGTAGGTAAGGCTTTGCCTTTTGCTCCGGCGCTCGGGCAGACTCGGGGTCAAGGCCAGTGCCTTCACCACAGGAGAGAAGAGGCGACAGGATCCCTGTACAGTGCCCGAGCACAGGGATGGTGAACGGTGGGGACTGTCTCCACTCTTTCCCCGGCACACCCCCTGCCACCCACAATGCTGCCACATCTTGGTGGAAGACGGCAATGACTGCACGTTTCTCCATGGGGATGTTTCTGCGAGTTCCGGGTATGGCATCTGGTGGCAAGCCCAAGTCTGCCCTTGGGACAGGTGGCCAAGGAGATGCTGTCCCCTTGGTAACAGAGGCACAGGACAGGCCTGCCTTCTGCCCACACTCCTTCCTCAGAGTGGAGCACTCACCCATGCCCTTGTCGTCCCCTCATGTCTCCTTAGCAGCCAGGCTTCCATCTCTCCGCACAGGGAACGGGTGACACATGTCTGGCAACCGGCCTGCATTTCGTGCCGTGGCAGGCTATCCTGTTCCCGAGCATTTCCCGACCCCAAGGCTAAGGGCTCCTTCTCTTCCCCGGGGGCGGCGTGCTGTGCCCGCCCCACACTTTCTCCTGGGGAGCGCGGTGAAAGACGTGAGCAACCATGCTTCTCTCTCAGGCAGAAAGCATGCTAGGGCAAAGAGGATTTCGCTCCATGCGGGTGTCTTCCAACATGCTGCGGAGACTCGCTTAGGCAAGCAGCAGCAGCCTCCCCAAACCCAACTCTGATTTCCCAACGAATGCTGTGCTTTCCTAGGGGAGAAGCCCAGGCAAAGGGGCTTTCGCTG
Source organism: Mustela nivalis (assembly GCF_964662115.1). Classification (NCBI taxonomy): domain Eukaryota; kingdom Metazoa; phylum Chordata; class Mammalia; order Carnivora; family Mustelidae; genus Mustela; species Mustela nivalis. Next base: position 80,233,787 of record NC_139040.1, read on the forward strand.
TATGCGGGTTTCTCCCATCGCGAGACTGGGCTCAGGCACGCAGCAGCAGCCCGCACAACTTTTCTCAGCGAATGCTGTGCTTTCGCAGAGGCTTTGGTTTGGAGCGAACAGCACTTCGCCGCTGCTTCCTCAGCAAGGTTTCAGTCGCATCAGGGAAGAAGAGCAGCGGGAGAGCTGGTGCCTCTTGGGCCTCGCTTTCACGGGCTCCATGTTCGCGACCTGGGTTCACCCTGCCAGGCCGAACTAAGCAGACACAGTCACAACCGTGCAGTAGCGCGCTTAGCCTAGGATGGCACTCTATGCACACTAACATCTCCCGGTGTAGGAATCGCTTGGCCTTTTACTCTGGCGCTCAGGCCGACTCGCGCACTAGGCTTGTGCTTCTCCCACAGGAAAGCAGAGGTGACAGGATCCCTGCACACCGCCCGTGCACTGAATAGGGAGCTTTGGGGGACTGTCCCCACTCTTTCCCCTTAAACCCCGAGCCTCCTCCAAGCTTCTACATCCTGGAGGAAGACGGCATCTGATGGCCAGGTCTTTCTGGGAGTTGTTTCTCGAGTTTAGGGTAGGCGCCTGGTGGCAAGCCCATGGCTCCACCACGGTCAGGTGGCCAAGGAGCTGCTGTCTCCTTGGGCCCAAAGGCTCAGGACAGGCATGCTTTCTGCCCAGACACCTTCCTCAGATTGGAGCCCTTTCCCCTGCCCTCATCTTCCCCTCGTGTCTCCTTAGCAGCCAGGCTTCCTTCGCTCTACAGTGACAGATGTGTCCCTTTCCTTAAGGCTCTTTCCTCAGGCACCACCGCGCTTCTCTCTCAGGCAGAGCGGATGCCCAGGCAAAGAGGATTTCGCTCCATGCGGGTTTATTCCACCGTGCTGTGGAGACTAGCTCCGGCAAGCGGCAGGCAGCATCCCACAGACCCGACTCTGATTTCACAAAGAATGCTGTGCTTTCCCAGAGGGGATGCCCCGGCAAAGAGGCTTTCGCTCTATGCGGGTTTCTCCCATCGTGTTGCGAATACTAGGCTAAGGCAAGCAACAAAAGCAGCCCACAGAACCGACTCTGATTTCCCAGAGACTGCCATGCTTTCGCAGATGTTTTCAGCTTGGCGCGAACCGCACTTCGCTGCTGCTTCCTCAGCAAAGCTTTGATCATTCGCTCTTTCGCAGCAGGGAAGAAGAGACGCGGGAGCGCTGGTGCCTCTTGGGCCTTGCGTTCACGGGCTCCATGTTTGCGCCCGGGGTTCACCTTGCTAAGCCGAACTAGGCAGACAAAGCCACAACCCTGCAGCAGCGTGCGTGGCCTAGCATGGCACGCTATGCCTAATTCCATCTCCTGGCCTAGGTAAGGCTTTGCCTTTTGCTCCGGCGCTCGGGCAGACTCGGGTTCTAGGTCAGTGCCTTCACCACAGGAGAGAGGAGGCAACAGGATCCCTGCACACGGCCCGGGCACTGGGATGGGGAATTGTGGAAGACTGTCTCCACTCCTTCCCCGCCGCACCCCCCTGTCACCCACAATGCTGCCACATCTTGGTGGAAGATGGCATCTGACTGACCGTTTCTCCATGGGGTTGTTTCTGCAAGTTCCAGGTATGGCCCCTGGTGGCAAGCCCAAGTCTTCCCTTGGGACAGGTGGCCAAGGTGATGCTGTCTTCTTGGTAACAGAGGCACAGGAGAGGCCTGCCTTCTGCCCACACTCCTTCCTCAGGGTGGAGCAGGCGCCCCTGCCCTAGTCGTCCCCTCATGTCTCCTTAACAGCCAGGCTTACATCTCTCCGCACAGGGAACGGGTGACACATGTCTGGCCACCGGCCTGCATTTCGTGTTGCGGCAGGCTATCCTGTTCCCGAGATTTTCCTGACTCCAAGGCCAAAGGCTCCTTCTCTTCCCCGGGGGCGGCGTGCTGTGCCTTCCCCACACTTGCTCCTGGGGAGCGCGGTGACAGACGTGAACAACCATGCTTCTCTCTCAGGCAGAAAGGATGCTAGGGCAAAGAGGATTTCGCTCCATGAAGGTATCTTCCAACATGCTGCGGAGACTCGCTTAGGCAAGCAGCAGCAGCGTCCCCAAACCCAACTCTGATTTCCCAACGAATGCTGTGCTTTCCTAGGGGAGATGCCCAGGCAAAGGGTCTTTCGTTGTATGCGGGTTTCTCCCACCGCGAGACTGGCTCAGGCACGCAGCAGCAGCCCCCAAAACATTTCTCGGGGAATGCTTTGCTTTCGCAGAGGCTTTGGTTTGGAGCAAACAGCACTTCGCCACTGCTTCCTCAGCAAGGCTTCTGTCGCGTCAGGGAAGAAGACCTGCGGGAGAGCTGGTGCCTCTTGGTCCTCGCGTTCCCTGGCTTCATGTTCGCGTCCTGGGTTCACCCTGCCAGGCCGAACTAAGCAGACACAGTCACAACCGTGCAGTAGCGCGCTTAGCCTAGGATGGCACTCTATGCACACTACCATCTCCCGGTGTAGGAATCGCTTGGCCTTTTACTCTGGCTCTCAGGCCGACTCGCGGACTAGGCCTGCGCTTTCCCCACAGGAAAGGAGAGGTGACAGGATCCCTGCACACCGCCCGTGCACTGAATAGGGAGCTTTGGGGACTGTCCCCACTCTTTCCCCTTAAACCCCGTGCCTCCTCCAAGCTTCTACATCCTGGAGGAAGACGGCATCTGATGGCCAGGTCTTTCTGGGAGTTGTTTCTCGAGTTTAGGGTAGGCGCCTGGTGGCAAGCCCATGGCTCCACCACGGTCAGGTGGCCAAGGAGCTGCTGTCTCCTTGGGCCCAAAGGCTCAGGACAGGCATGCTTTCTGCCCAGACACCTTCCTCAGAGTGGAGCCCTTTCCCCTGCCCTCATCTTCCCCTCGTGTCTCCTTAGCAGCCAGGCTTCCTTCGCTCTACAGTGACAGATGTGTCCATTTCCTTAAGGCTCTTTCCACAGGCAAAACCGCGCTTCTCTCTCAGGCAGAGCGGATGCCCAGGCAAAGAGGATTTCGCTCCATGCGGGTTTATTCCACCGTGCTGTGGAGACTAGCTCCGGCAAGCGGCAGGCAGCATCCCACAGACCCGACTCTGATTTCACAAAGAATGCTGTGCTTTCCCAGAGCGGATTCCACTCGTGTCTCCTTAGCAGCCAGGCTTCCTTCAGCCGCAATGAGAGATGTGTCCATTTCCTTAAGGCTCTTTCCACAGGCACCACCGCGCTTCTCTCTCAGGCAGAGCGGATGCCCAGGAAAAGAGAATTTCGCTCTATGCGGGTTTATTCCACCGTGGTGTGGAGACTAGCTCCGGAAAGCGGCAGGCAGCATCCCACAGACCCGACTCTGATTTCCCAAAGAATGCTGTGCTTTCTTAGAGGGGATTCCCCGGCAAAGAGGCTTTCGCTCTATGCGGGTTTTTCCCATCGTGCTGCGAATACTAGGCTAAGGCAAGCAACAAAAGCAGCCCACAGAACCGACTCTGATTTCCCAGCGACTACCATGCTTTCGCAGAGGTATTCAGCTTGGCGCGAACCGCACTTCCCTCAGCCTGCTGCTTCCTCAGCAAGGCTTTGGTCGTTCGCTCTGTCGCGGCAGGAAAGAAGAGCCGCGGGAGAGCTGGTGTCTCTTGGGCCTTGCTTTCCCTGGCTCCAAGTTTGCGCCCGGGGTTCACCTTGCTAAGCCGAACTAAGCAGACACAGTCACAACCCTGCTGCAGTGTGCGTGGCCTAGCATGGCACTCTATGCCTATTACCATCTCCTGGCGTAGGTAAGGCTTTGCCTTTTGCCCCGGCGCTCGGGCAGACTCGGGGTCAAGGCCAGTGCCTTCACCACAGGAGAGAAGAGGCGACAGGATCCCTGCACAGTGCCCGAGCACTGGGATGGTGAACGGTGGGGACTGTCTCCACTCTTTCCCCGGCACACCCCCTGCCACCCACAATGCTGCCACATCTTGGTGGAAGATGGCATCTGACTGACCGTTTCTCCATGGGGTTGTTTCTGCGAGTTCCGGGTATGGCACCTGGTGGCAAGCCCAAGTCTGCCCTTGGGACAGGTGGCCAAGGAGATGCTTTCCCCTTGGTACCAGAGGCACAGGACAGGCCTGCCTTCTTCCCAGACTCCTTCCTCAGAGTGGAGCACGCGCCCCTGCTCTAGTCATCCCCTAATATCTCCTTAGAAGCCAGGCTTCCTTCTCCCCGCACAGGGAGCATGAGACTCTTGTCTTCTCACCGCCCTGCTGTTCGTGCCTCGGCAGGCTATTCTGCTTCCCGAGCTTTTCCCGACCCCAAGGCAAAGGGATCCTTCTCTTCCCCGGGGGCGGCGTGCTGTGCCTTCCCCAAAATTGCTCCTGGGGAGCGCGGTGAAAGACGTGTGCAACCATGCTTCTCTCTCAGGCAGAGGGGATGCCCAGGCAAAGAGGCTTTCGCTACAGCGGGTTTCTCCCACCGCGAGACTGGGCTCAGGCACGCATCAGCAGCCCACAAAACATTTCTCAACGAATGCTGTGCTTTTCCAGAGGCTTTGGTTTGGAGCGAACAGCACTTCGCCGCTGCTTCCTCAGCAAGGCTTCATTCGCGTCAGGGAAGAAGAGCTGCGGGAGAGCTGGTGCCTCTTGGGCCTCGCTTTCCAGGGCTCCATGTTCGCATCCTGGGTTCACCCTGCCGGGCCGAACTAGGCAGACACGGCCACAATCCTGCAGCAGCGTGCGTGGCCTAGGATGGCACTCAATGCACATTACCATCTCCCGGTGTAGGCAACTCTTGCCTTTGGCGCTGGGCCTCATGCGGACTCGCGGACAAGGCCAGTGCCTTCCCCACAGGAGAGGAGAGGCGACGGGATCCCTGAACACCGCCCGTTCACTGGAATGGGGAGCTTTGGGGGATTGTCCCCACTCCTTCCTCGGCAAACTCCCTGCCACCGAAAACGCTGTCACATCTTGGAGGAAGATGGCATCTGACTGCCCGTTTCTCGAGGGAGCTGTTTCTTCGAGTTCCGGGTATGGCGCTTGGTAGCAAGCCCAAGTCTGCCCTACGGACAGGCGCTGTCCCCTTGGGTCCAGAGGCACAGGACAGGCCTGCCTTTTGCCCAGACTCCTTCCTCAGAGTGGAGCATGCGTCCCTTCCCTTGTCGTCCCCTCATGTCTCCTTAGCAGCCGGGCTTCCTCTCTCCGCACAGGGAGCGGGTGACACTTGTCTTGCCACCGGCCTGATGTTCCTGCCACGGTAGGCTATCCTGCTTCCCGACCTTTTCCCGACCACAAGGCCAACGGATCCTTCTCTTCTCTGGGGGCGGCGTGCTACGCCATCCCCAGACTTGCTCCTGGGGAGCGCAGTGACAGACGTGTGCAACCACGCTTCTCTCTCAGATCTCAAATACACAGCATAACCCTACACCTAAAGGAGTTGCAGAAAGAACAACAAGGAAAGCCTAAACCCAGCAGGAGAAGAGGAATATTAAAGATCAAAGCAGAAATCAGTGAAATAGAAACAAAGAAACAAAAACCACAAAAAACCAACAACAACAACCAATAAACAATAGAACAAATCAACGATAGTAGGAGCTGGTTCTTTGAAAGAATTTATAAGATTGATAAACCCCTTTCCAGACTTATCAAAAATAAATGAGAAAGAACCCAAATAAATAAAATCATGAATGAAAGAGAAGAGATCACAACCAACACCAAAGAAATACAAACAATTATAAGAACATACTATGAACATCTCTACGCCAACAAACTCAACAATCTGGAAGAAATGGATACATTCCTAGAGAATTATAAACTACCACAACTGAACGAGGAAGAAATAGAAAACCTGAACAGACCCATAACCAGTACGGAGATTGAAACAGTCATCAAAAATCTCCAAACAAACAAAAGCCCCGGGCCAGATGGCTTCCCAGGGAAATTCTACCAAACATTTAAAGAAGAATTAATTCCTATTCTCATGATACTGTTCCAAAAAAAATAGAAATGGAAGGAAAACTTCCAAACTCTTTTTTACTGAGGCCAGCATCACCTTGATCCCCAAACCAGACAAGGATCCCATCAAAAAAGAGAACTACAGACCAATATCCTTGATGAACACAGATGCGAAAATTCTCACCAAAATACTAGCCAATAGTATTCAACAGTACATTAAAAGGATTATTCACCACGACCAAGTGGGATTTATTCCAGGGCTGCAAGGTTGGTTCAACATCTGCAAATCAATCAATGTGATACAACACATCAATAAAAGAAAGAACAAGAACCATATGATACTCTCCATAGATGCTGAAAAAGCATTTGACAAAGTGCAGTATCCCTTCCTGATTAAAACTCTTCAAAGTGTAGGGATAGAGGGCACATATTATCAATATTATCAAAGCCATCTATGAAAAACCCACTGCAAATATCATTCTCAATGGAGAAAAACTGAATACTTTTCCGCTGAGGTCAGGAACACGGCAGGGATGTCTGTTATCACCACTGCTATTCAACATCATACTAGAAGTCCTAGCCTCAGCAATCAGACAACAAAAAGAAATTAAAGGCATCCAAATTTTGCCAAATTGGCAAAAGAGAAGTCAAACTATCCCTGTTTTCAGATGATATGATACTGTATGTGGAAAACTTAAAGGACTCCACTCCAAATCTGCTATAACTTGTATAGGAATTCTGTAAAGTGTCAGGATAAAAAAACCAATGCACAGAAATTGGTTGCATTTTTTTAAACCAACAAGGCTGAAGAAATAGAAATTAAGGAGTGAATCCCATTTACAATTGCACCCCAAACCCTAAGATACCTAGGAATAACCCTAGCCAAAGAGACAAAGAATCTATACTCAGAAAACTCTACAGTACTCATGAAAGAAATTGAAGAAGACACAAAGAAATGGAAAAATGTTCCATGCTCCTGTATTGGAAGAACAAATATTGTGAAAATGTCTATGCTACCTAAAGCAATCTACACATTTAATGCAAGCCCTATCAAAATCCCATCCATTTTTTTCAAAGAAATGGGACAAATAATCCTAAAATATATATGGAACCAGAAAATACCTCGAATAGCCAGAGGAATATTGAAAAAGAGAGCCAAAGTTATTGGCATCACAATTCCAGACCTCAAGGTCTATTACAAAGTTGTCATCATCAAGATAGTAGGGAACTGTCCCCAAAACAGACATAGATCAATGGAACAGAATAGAGAGCCCAGAAATACACCCTCAACTCTATGGTCAACTAATCGTCAACAAAGCAGGAAGGAATGTCCAATGGAAAAAAGACAGCCTCTTCAACAAATGGTGTTGGGAAAATTGAACAGCCACATGCAGAAAAATGAAATTGGACCATTTCCTTACACCATACATGAAAATAGACTGGAAATGGATGAAGAAGCATAATGTGAGAAAAGAATCCATCAAAATCCTTGTGGAGAGAACAGGTAGCAAACTCTTTGACCTCAGCAGCAGCAACTTCTTCCTAGGAACATCGCCAAAGGCAAGGAAACAAGGGCAAGAATGAACTATTGGGATTTCATCAGATCAAAAAGCTTTTGCACAAGAAAGGAAACAGTTAACAAAGCCAAAAGATGACTGTCAGAAGTTATCTGGGAGAAGATATTTGCAAATGACATACCAGATAAAGGGCCAGTATCCAAAATCTATAAAGAGCTTATCAAACTCAACACCCTAAAAACAAAAAATCCAAGGAAGGAATGGGCAGAGGACATGATCAGACATTTCTGCAAAGAATACATCCAAATGGCCAACAGACACATAAAAAAATGCTCCACATAACTCGGCATCAGGGAAATACAAATCAAAACCAGAATGAGATACCACCTCACACCGTTCAGAATGGCTAAAATGAACAAGTCAGTCAGTCAATAACAGATGCTGGCGAGGATGTGGAGAAAGGGCAACCCTCCTACACTGTATGTGGGAATGCAAGCTGGTGCAACCACTCTGGAAAACAGCGTGGACGTGCCTCAAAAAGCTGAAAATAGAACTACCCTATGACCCAGTGCTTGTAGTACTGGGTATATACCCTACAGATACAAACGTGGCATTCTGAAGGGGCACATGCACCCAAATGTTTATAGCAGCAATGTCCACAATAGTTAAACTATGGAAAGAAACTAAATGTCCTTCAACAGATGAATCAATAAATAAGATGTGGTATATATGTACAATGGAATACTATGTAGCCATCAAAAGAAATGAAATCCTGCTATTTGTGATGACATGGATGGAACTAGAGGGTATTATGCTTGGCAAAATAATCAATATGAGAAAGACAACTATCATATGGTCTCCCTGATATGATGAAGTGTAGATGCAACATAGGCGGTTTCGGGCATACGAAAAGAAAAATAAAAGAAGATGGGATTGGGAGGGAGACAAACCATAAAAGACTGAATCTCACAAAACAGACTGAGGGTTGCTGGGGGGAGGTGTGTTGGGAGAGGATGGTGGGGGTATGGACATTGGGGAGGGCAGGTGCTATGGTGAGTGATGGTGAGTTTTGTGAAATGTGTAAACCTGGTGATTCACAGACCTGTACCCCTAGGGATAAAAACACATTATATATTTATAAAAAATTTTTAAAAATAATTTTAAAAATCCATTAAAGAAAAAACACATATTGCAAGCCCAGAGCTAATCTCATATTCAATCAAAAACGTTTGAAAGTTTTCCCCTTAAAGATCAGAAGAAAAACAAGTGTGTCCACTTTCACTACTTTCATTTGACATAGTACTGGATGTCCTAGCCAGAGAAACAAGGAACACAAAGAAATAAGAGACTCCAAAAAAAAAAAAAAAAGGAAGAAGTAAAATTTTCTTTGGATAACATGAACTTACATGTTAAAAAATCCTAAAAACCTCACAAAAAAATTTGAATAAACAAATTTAGTAAAGCTGCCAAACACAAGATCAATATATAAAAGACAAGAATTTTGTTTTGTTTCATTTTTTTTAATATTGACTGCTTCCCAGTTTGTCATGTCATCCTTGTTCAGTGATCACACTAATCTTCTCTGCATCATTCCAATTTTAGTATATGTGCTGCCAAAGTAAGCACAAGACAGGAGCATTTTAACACTCTAATGATGAACTATCTGAAAAAATAAAGAAAACAATCTAATTCACAATAGCATCAAAAATAATAAAATACTTAGGAATAGATTTAACTAAGAAGATGAAAGATCTGTACTCCATAAACTATGACATTGATAAAGAAATTGAAGGAGACAGAAATGGAAAGATAGCTCATATTTATGAATGGTAAGAATTAACATTGTTAAAATGTCCATACTACTGAAAACCATCTGTAAATCCAATTCCTATCAAAAATCCAATGTTAGGGGCACCTGCTGGCTCAGTGGGTTAAGCCACTGCTTTTGGCTCAGGTCAGGATCCCAGGGTCCTGGGATCGAGCCCCGCATCAGGCTCTCTGCTCAGCAGGAAGCCTGCTTCCTCTTCTCTCTCTGCCTGCCTCTCTGCCGGCTTGTCATCTCTCTCTGTCAAATAAAAAATTAAAAATCTTAAAAAAAAATCCAATATTGTTTTTTTACAGAAGTAAGTAAAGAATCCTAAAGTTTATATGAGACCATAAAAGACAACAAATAATCAAAGCAGTTATGAGAAAGAATGAAGAAGGGAGATTACACTTCTTGATTTGAAACTATACTACAAAGCCCTCATGCTCAAAACAATAAAGTATACTGGCATAAAAACAGACCAATAAACAAGTAGAACAGAATTGAGAGTCCAGAAATAAATCCTTTCATACAGTCACCTAATATTTGACAGGGGCCAACATATGTAATGGGGAAAGATAGTCTGTTCAATAAATGATATTTAAAACTGAATAGTCACATAAACAGTATGAAACTGGAACCTTATATCACTCATAAGTCTGAACTTGAAATAGATTAAAGACTTAAAGGTGATGCATGAAACTAAATTTCCTAAAGGAAAACATAGGAAAGGTTCTCCTTGACATTGGTCTTGCCAATAGTTTTTTGGATACCAGACCAAAAACACAAGCAAAAAAAGCCAAAATAAATAAATGGTATTACATCAAACTAACGTTTCTGCATTGCCAAAAAAAAGGGAGAGAGAATGAAAACACAATCCACAGAATGTAAGAAAATACTTACAAATCTTCTATCCTAAAAGAGGTTAATAACCAACAGATACAAATAGAAAAAAATATATAATTAAAAAAATAGCAAAAGGATCTCAATAGACTTTTTTTTTTTCAAAAAAGTTATATAAATGACCAACAGGAGCATTAAAAAGTGCTCAACGTAAAAAGCTCAGGGCAAAGTCCTTATGTTGTTGTTGTTGTTGTTGTTTACCTCTGAAAAACACAGCAAGATATTAGAATATATACTACCAAAAAATTGAAACTAACCAATTTTGGTAAATATTGTGGAAAATGGGGAACTTATGCACTGTGATAGGGATATAAGTTTGTATGGAAAACAGTATGGAGATTATTCATATTATTAAAAGTAAAATTTCCATATGATTCAGTAATCCCACTTCTAGGTATCTATCTAAAGGAAATGAAGTCACTGTTCAAAGACATATCTTCACTCTTATGTTTATTATAAAATTATTAACTCTAAGCAAGAGATGGAAATAACTTCAGTATCCATTAATGGATGAATGAATAAAATAAGTATGTAAATATATACTATGGAATACTACTTAACCATGAAAAATTAAGAAATACTGCCATTTACAACAGCATGGATGGATCTTGAAGGTATTATTCTAAGTGAAATATTTCAAAGATTTTATATATTTTTTTAATTTATGTATTATGATATCCCTTACATACAGAATCTGAGGAAAAGGAAAACTAATGGAAACTTAGAGTTGAGTTGACAAGGGGTGAACCTGGGGTGGAGTAAGGTGGTCCAAGGGTGCAAACTTGCAACTATAATATGAAAAAGTTCTGGGGATCTAATGTACAGCATGATGATCATAGTTAATAAGATATACAAACTTTTTTTTATTGTGCTTCCCTTTATTAAACTTTGCATATATCACATTCTTACAAGTTGAAAGTTTATAGCAATCTTGTATAAAAGAGGTCTGCTGCCACCATTTTTCTAACAACATTTGTTCATTTTGTGTCTGTCACATGTTGGTAATTCTTGCAATATTTCAAGTTTTTTCATTATTATTGTATTTGTTATGTTGATCTGTGATCAGTAATTATGACCCACTGAAAACTAAGAACTAGTGTACTTAAGGTATATACATTGTTTTTCTTTAAAAACATAATGCTTTTGAACAGTGCAGTATAGTTTTTATTTTTTATATGCACTGGGAAACATAATGTTTTATATGCACTGGGAAACCAAAAAATATAATAATTTGACTTAGTTTATTGAGATAATCACTTTATTGAGGCAGTCTGGAACAAAACCCACAAGACCTCTGAAGTTTATCTCTACTATACTATATACATAAAAGTTGGTAAGAGAGTAGATCTTAAAATTCCTTACGATACATGCATAAAAAACAGTGGCAACTATACGAGATAGTAGATGTATTAACATTTTTATGTAGATTATATTGCAATAAAGATGTATACCAATTTATCAAATTGTACAAAATTTACACAATGTTAAAAGTTTGCAATGTTATAAGAAATCACTTCTTAAATTTATAAATATGTCGATTTCTTTCAATAAAGCTGGAAAAAACTTTTTGTAGAATTAATCTATTTTTCAAAAAAGGAATTAAGGCAGTAGAAACTGCAACTAACTCTGAAATAATAGAATATAAAATCCATTTTCATTATATACACTGTGACAAAAAGTATTACTTAGTTTACAATGAAGGAGTACTTATGAAGCATGAAGGATGGTCTATAAATAAGGCTGAAAGAGCTCAGTTTTAAGATTTAAATTTAAAATCTTCTTTTGAAATACTAAACTGACCACCCAGTTTTCCAAACATCAATGTCTTAACTGCATGAATTTATTTCATACAACTCTATAATCTAGTTTCATAAGAAAGAAGCATGCAAATTTTGAATAAGACAGACTTGCTTAAGTTTCTTTATGTTCAACAGTAAAGGATACCTCCCTAAAAATAAATAGAAGAAAATCAGCATATTTATTATGATTATTATTCATAAGGAGATTCATATTGAATTAGGGAATATATATCCTCAGAGGGGGTAAAGTAAAATGAAATTTATTTTGGTAAATGTGTCTAATAATAGTCAATACAATGCCTCAATATAAATGAATATTACCATTTTGAACAATTTAATTACTATTACTAGAATTATTATAAGTATAAAAATAGCTATCATTTTAGCATGGAATATGAGACTCTCATGCTCCATGCTTCATCACATCCACACAACAACGCTGCATAATAAGTATTATCATCACCATTTCATGGGTGAAAAAACTGAGGCTAACACATTTACATAACTGGTTTATGATTACATGGGTAGCAAAAATGCATCACACTAATTTAGGCTTTATGATTTCAGAATTGTACTCTTTCCACTGCACATTCTATTACTCTGTAAATAATTGGCCTGTTTTCATTTGGTTCTTTAATTTTATTCATGTGGTGATGGCTTAAAGCTTCATTTAAAGGAAGCTTAAAAATTTCATTTAACCAAAAGCTCCCAAGAAATAAAAATGCCATGGATCTAATGTAGACATGGATATCATTAGTTAATGGGTAACTATATATTTTCCACTCTAGTGAGATAACAATCAGAGTATTTTTCTAAGTTTTAGTCTCTCAGTGTTAAAAAGGACTTTGTTAAAATAGAAATATTTAGACAAAGGTGATCAAAAGTCTGGATCAGGTCACCTTAAGGTAAATATTAGGAAACTGAATTTGGGGGGACCTGGTCTTCCCTACATAGTAGATAATTTGGGTATTAGGTCACCCATCTCTCAAATGGAGATTTGAACACTGAGCTATGATATAATGAATGGTTTCAAGTATTTAGTAGAGTATAGAAAAGCCCTTTAAAGCCTGGTCTTAGCCTAGCATTGCAGCTTCTGGGATATCTGTCTATCTATCATCTATCTATCTAGATATAAATTTGAAAACTTTTTTAACTTAAAGATTTTGAGAAATAGAACATAATCAGCACCATAGAAGATCTGTTTATGATAACAACCTAGCCCCTCCGCCCAGTTTGTTAATATTTAATGTAACATTGTGCAAATAGACCACTACTGATCTGCCGTTATGAATGAAATAGCTATAATCATCTGTTTGCATATCCTGGTGAAAATATTCATTTAGTTCCATGTTGTATTTCTAGGAATAAACCAAATTTTTATTTTTATTTTTAAGTTTTCTAAATATTGTCCAACTTACCTCAAATGTTCTTATTATGGGCACTTTCATTCTTTCACATTCTTGCAAGGCAATTTTACTGTTGCCCAATATGGTAAGTGTGTAATAGTATGTCATTTTAGGTTTTAATTTATTTTTAATTTAATTTAATTTAATTCCAGATTCATAATAAAGATAAACAGTTTTTATATATGAGTGGCCATTTGGATTACACTTTCTGTAAAGTGCATGCTCAAATCTTTTGATATCTTAACATTGTGTCATACTGACTTCTTTAATAGTAGATTTTCTGAATGACCTTTAAGATGTGTAGGTCTTCTCTATTTTATTTTGAACTTGTTTTCATTTCAAAATCTTTATATTTATTTTCATAATCTGCTTTTATTTTCCTTTGTCTATTATCTATCTATCTATCTATTTATTTGCAAGCAAGAGAGAGCGAGCAAGTGAGAGCGCAGGGAGGGATAGAAAAAGAAGGGAAAAGAATCTTAAGCAGACTCCAGGCTCAGCACAGAGCCCAACTCTGGGCTCTATTTCACAACCCTGACATCATGACCTGAGCCAAATTGAAAGAGATAAAATAAAATTAAGGTGTTAAAAAAAAGGAAAAAGAATTGGAGGTTTAATTAAGTGAGCCATCCAGGCACCCCTGTGGTACCTTAAATTAGCTGTCATATTTTTAAAGTTCTAGAGTATCCATTTGTTCATTTATAAAACCTTTCTCAATATCATTTTTAGTGTCAGTTTTTTGTTCAATTTGCTTCCCCTCTCATTTCTTTGAGCAGAGTAATCAAGCCATTTTACAATCTTTATTGATCATTTTAACATCATACTTAATCCCATTTTGTCTATCAAATCTTGTTAATGGTTTTTCTTTGTGTGCTTTGTTACATTTTGCTATGTTCAAGACATTATATTTGAAACTCTTATTGAGTAGGGATAATTAAGAGCTATAATAATGGTATGGTCCTCCTTGGCAGGATTTTTTCTTATATCTGAGACTCTATAAGACAATCATACTCCAAATTCAGTGATTGACTTTCTCAGTTTACACAGAAGGCAAGGTAGGCTATAGTCTTATTTCTGCTTCTCCTTGTGCTTTGGGGATCTCAAGTTAAATTTGGGTTGTACCAAAGTCCTCAAATTTGATTGCTGCTGGATTTTGAATTTTGTTTCTCTAGTATCAAGAGTCTATGAACAACACAGCTCAGTGTGTTTTAGCAGTTTCAAATGCTCTCATAGCTAAAATGGCTTCAGGGCATATATCTCTAGGCTCTCATTGTATTTCGTATTTTGGCCCAGTAATCCCTCACTTATTTTTATAATCATTCTGATATTTTTAACTTTAAAAGCTATTTTGTCTGGATTTTTAGTTGTCTTAAGTAGAAGTTTTTAGATCACTATTACTAGAAGCAACAACAAATATACATGAAAATATCTGCAGTAGTTTGTCACACCTTTATGGCTTTGAACTTCCATAAGCTGAGGCATCCTTCTCTAATCACTTAGGCAAACTCCAATTTACCCTTTAAAACAACACAAGAATTGCTTCATTTAAGAACATGTTCAGGGATGACTCTTCCCCACTGTTCTTACCAACATTGCCACACACTCTTTGCTACCCACACCTTGTTTATGAACTTTCGTTAGGTATATCAGCGTGACCAGAATTTTGCTCTATTGTATTTTTGTCCTTTAGAGCTTTAATTAAATATGAATTCCATAGAAAGTCTGTCCCTTTTCTTTCAAACCTGGGTTAGTTATTTCTTCTCATTCTTTGTCAGAAGTTACTTTATTAGAGAAACTTATAACTCTATTGTGACTTTGGAGCCTTTACAGTTTTTCGACTGGAAAAATCACCCATCCCTGAGATTTTTACGCAGCTTCCTAGCTGATAATATTCAGAAATCTGTTCAAAACAGACTTTTTCAGGGAGGCCCTTTTGGACCACTCAGTTTAAAAACCTCTTCTCAATCACTGCTCTTTTTAAAATGTGCTTATTTCGTTCAAATATGCATCTCTATTAAAGAAAAATCAGTACGTTTTTTTTTTTTTTTTAAAGTTGGCTTACCTATTATCTATCTCTCCCATTAAAATGATTCCTCTGGGCTGGGGTTTTGTTGTGCTCATCTTAGGCCAGGCACTCAATAAATTGTCTCTGAATGATTGAATTGTTTGACTCCCTTGCTAGATTCTCAACTTCATGAGGCCAAGGATTGTTCTATTCAGTCCTTCTTTATCCTCAATGTCTGTTATATTGCAGTCACTTACGTGACTAATGGGAAAAATCACAGAAAGAAAGAGTTAAAACTACAGAAAAACCCTGTAGGTTCAATAACACAAAGCTTTCTAAAATTATTTAGCCCAGGAATTGAATACTGGCTGCACTTTTGATTTTTTTTAAATGGTATTGAATTTAATTTAAATGGAAATACTGGAATGGTAGAATAATAAAAAAATTATAAAAGCAACTTGCTCCTTAAAGTAAGAATTATATAGGGCATCTCTTCTAGAAGCAAAATTTTCAAATGTCAAACATCTGAAAGCATAGAAGGAGAAGTAAGAGTGTGAATTGTACTTCAATGCTCTTTTCTTTATATTCAGCAAACAGCTTCATTCACACACCTTTCCAATTTTTTCAACTCTTTTGACAAAGCCTTCAGAGGAGTTACTGCTGATGACAACCATCACAGCCTAACAGAAGAAATTTTATAAAGAATAATAATAGCATGTTTTTCCCAAATTGTTAAGGATATGGTGAAGCTCTGTCGGATTCAAAGGAGGAATGTGCAATTCCATGCTATATATAATAATAACTTATTTTAATAGTGGCTTTGCAATTTTTCAGATATATCCATTTACTGAAACCACTATCAAATAAACAAAAACAAACAAATGAACAGGGGTTCGAGACAGAAATTATCTAATCTAAAAATAGCACATGTTCACAGAATACACAACACATATCCCAAGTACTACTATAGGTTTCAAGTAATAGTCAAAACAATAGTAAAAATGATTCAGACCCTACCAGTCAAATCATAAATGGGACCTTAACTGTAAATCCTTATCTTTAGATCAAAGCGGGTAATTGGGGGCTGAAGATACATTATAGAACTAATATGTTATAGAACTCCTCTGAAATGAGTCATTTATTCCATCACTTTTCCTGCACAGCTGCTGACCCATGTTTTGGTTCCTGGAAATAGCTGCTACCCTGTCATACTTCTTAAAAGCACATATATTGATAACTCTACTCATTCCTCCATTCCTCTGTGACTGTCACTGTGTTAAAATGTAAAGTCAGCTGACTCACTTGTGATGGTAATAAAGTAGATGAGTTTGCAAAGTATTTTGTTATTTCTAAAAATGCAAAAACCAAATTACATTGAAATCATAAGGGGTGTTTCAGGGAGAGCTGTAGGATGTGGTTTCTTGTGTAATCCACAGAGATTAGCTCCAACACATATTTAAACTCTCCTCTAGGAGCAACCTTAGTGGTAAAGCAAGAAGATAAACAGATGTATACACACCCTGGCACAAAATTATCACTGATGTTTGGCTTCCTAGTCTCCTCGTGTTACTTATTTATCTTAACTTCTCTCTGAAAGCAGGGAACACAGAATCTCAATCAGTTGACATTTTTCTACTGAATTACCCAATAGTCCGATCATACCCCTAATACTTTTTAAAATTATTTCACTCATAATCCCAAATCTGCTTTGCTTCCTCATCTTAGTACACTGTAATTTGATTTCAAAATGAGGACAGTTGTCAGTAATGCCACATTCATTCATCTATTTTACAATTCCATGTGCTTATAACTATGAAGATATGTTAATAACATCCATTCCAATAAGCCACCCTAAATTTATTATCATGAAACAAGACCTCAAGAAAGAGAATTCAAAATCATCCATGTATTTGCAACTTATTGCAATAAAGCCTTTATCAATAGACTTCCCTGTGCACATGGTGGTCAAATTGCTGGTGAAAACCAGCCAGATCTATTACAAGCTTTCTCATGGCTTCTAGGTAACCCAAGTGAGCCTTTATTGATACTGGGAAGGGATAAAGCAGGGAAGGGATAAACAGTGCTGTAAGAATTGGCTAGACAAAAGTAAGGACTCTCATTACAAAGTGAGTATTTTAAAGCAAAAGAGCCTGTTGGGAATATTGTTTTATAAAATAGTGGTTTTTTTCATTAACTTTTTAAAATTCAATTAGGTAACATATAGTGTACCATTAGTTTCAAATGTAGATTTCAGTTATTCATCCATAGCATATAATAGCTAATGCTCAGTACTTACTGTTAGAGCTTCTTGAAAGCAGAATTTTAACCCACTGAGCCACCCAGGCGCCCTTGAAAGCAGAATTTTAGATCACATTTTCTGATTACTTCCATGTCGTACAACACTTTCCTGCTAGCAACCTTCAAAACATACTGTTTGTTAGAGGAATTTCTTTAATAATAAATAAATAGGAATTCATTTAAATTTATAAATATATAAAATAAATAGGAATTTATTTAAATTTATTTAAATATTACACACTGTTTCATTGTTCATAAATAAGGTGATGATACTATAGCCATTAGTTGGTAGCACTGATATATCACTATCTTTTTACTTCTCAGTGCATTCTCTTTACACAAATAGATATATTTTTTAAAAAATGTGATTCTGTGGCAAACTTGTAAAAAACCCTATACAGTAAAGTTTATCATTTTAAGTAATCTCAATTATCTTCCTCAATTGTGATAGTATATCCTTCTATCTAGGCCAGATATTGTATGAGGGATTTGAAGAGACATACTTTTCTAAATTTCACTTTTCTCATCTGCAAAATGCTTATCATGATCCTACAAAAAAATACACTTATAATTTTTTGATGAAAATTTATTTATTTATTTTCAGATTTTATTTCTTTATCAGAGAGAGTGGGCGAGAGAGCAAGCACAGGCAGACAGAATGGCAGGCAGAGGTAGAGGGAGAAGCAGGCTCCGGCCGAGCAAGGAGCCAGATGCGGGACTCGATCCCAGGATGCTGGGATCATGACCTGAGCCAAAGGCAGCTGCTTAACCAACTGAGCCACCCAGGCGTCCCTTTTGATGAAAATTTAATCTGTATAAACAATATATTTGCTGTAATGCGTGGTTCATGGAAAACATCTTTTTTAATTATAAGCAGTATTAGAAATTAAGTAAATGTGTCTATAATATTTAAAGTTTTAACACATAATTCCACTGCTTTGCCTTATTTTCTCAAATCCCTTTACCACTTTCACTGACAGAGTCAAATGTACTTTTTCTACTAGTAGCCAGCTCTTTGTCTTTTGTCAGAAAGATGCCCTTGTGAATTATTTATAATAGAGATATTAGCAATAATAATAATAATAATAATAAATAGCAATGAAAATGTTAAAAAAAAGTTTTCTTAACTAATTAGGGTTCTTAGACATCAATTAGAGGAACCACCTCGGGCAAGCAAATTAATCTGCAAGACATTCCCAGAATTAACAAGTCAGTCAGATACAGGGTTGTCTGTAGACTGAAAAGGACTAGGTTTGGAAAATAGGTAAGGACAGTGAAAAAAGTGATCAAATTTTTGGGCAAAATAAATTCTTAGGTGTCCTTTCAATGGAGTCCTGTTCATTATGTAGCAGAAACTCTGGAGATTATCTCAATCCATTGGAGTCACCCCGTTTATTAGCTTGCTATTGACAAAGTTATTTACAAACTGTAGAGCAAGAGGTTATAATGTAGAAAACTGGTGGTAATGCACAGGATTCTTGTTAACAATAATGCAAGTTAGTGATTTTTCATTAGAAAACATAAATTCTATAACGCAAATTATGGGCCCAAAGCACTTCTGCTGCACAACTCTGCTTATATCCCAAATAACCATGTGAACTAGTTTTAATATCTGCTTCTCTTATTAATTTTTGAATAAAAATTCTTGACACAAGTATTTTATAATTGTGTGATAATCATGAATTTAATTTTTGGAGAACAAAACACACTTTAGCATAACTAGGTTCGTTCACAGAACCAGCCTTGATAACACACTTCTATATGTTAGAAATGATGTAATAAATGTAGAATATTGGGCACTTGTTTGGTATTCTTTGCCATGTTTTGCACTATCTAAAAAGAGATCAGTGAACTTGGACTGGAGTTAGTAGACATGGAAGAAAATAAAATATTACAGAGAAGAATACTCTGTGGTCCACAACCTAAACGGGCTGGGATTCCCATCATTTGGATCCCTGTAGCTTTACAGAAGTCAATTAAATTTTTGTATCTCTGATTAAAGTTGATTCCCCAGTACTTTTTCAAACATCTCTTGTAAAGTATTGTTTCCCAGAAAAAAAGGGATTTTGCACATGTATCTGCCTTTGTCTCTGGTCATGATCTCAGTCAGGATCCTGGGATCGAGCCCCATATCGGGCTTCCTGCTCATTAGGGAGTATACTTCTCAGTCTCTCTCTGCAGCTACATCCCCCTGCCCCACTCATGCTCTCTCTCTCTCAAATAAATAAATACAATCTTTAATTTTTTAATTAAAAATAAGATAAATAAATTAAAATAAAAAGTCTGGGCTTACTGCCCCATTTAGCTCCTTTTTTTTTTTTTTGAGTTGTATTTAAAGCAGCATGAGAGAACATGAGGCTCTCAAACTTTAAAAAAAAAGGAAAAAATTGAGTTTTGTTAGGATTTAAGATCTTGTCTGCTAGACAAAAATGTTGGCTTTGTTAACATGTGAAAATTAACAAAAGGGAGTAAGATAGAATTCTAATAATTTTTGCAGAAATTAAAAATTTTCTCCAACCCAATTACATACAGACCCATTAAGTAAATTCATTCCAATGTCCCAAACCAACCTTTTCTAATAGTAATGCATCTGTGTAAACAGGGTCAACCCAAGGAATAAATAAATATTATTATTTTTTTCCTGTCTCTTCCACAGTCTCATCTGAGTATATTGGTAGCAAGCCAATTATCTATCTTATAAGACATGATATCATAAGGAGGGGTATTCTGTCCATTTGGAACAACTGAAAATCATTGTAATTTTATCTTGGTGCAGTAACTTGAGATGGCACAGTGTGGGTTATGAATATATTTTACTTTTTTTTTACTGGGAAGAAGAGATTATAGAGATATTGGTTATCCAAGAGAGACTGACAGGTGTTGATAGTTGCCAGGTCAATATCCATCTACTTTTTCCTTTAGTATCAGAAAGCACTGAGGGATTGACAACAAGGAAACTTAAAACAACATCAAATATTTTATTGTCTCTTTTCTAGTTACATTGTAACCTTATGACAAAGTATCAGTCGTACAAGATATCATTCTCTTTTACCTCTATCTTTCTGCCAGAAATGTGGGCTTAATAGTGAGAACTCCAACAGCAATTTTTGCAACTGTGAATAAAAAGCCATGAAAACCTCTAAGATAGTTCACTTGACTTTCTTAAGACTCTGAACCAACACCAGAAAACACTCTCTGTAGTCTTCTTGTTAAATGAAAAATATGGTTAAACCACTTTTGACAGTCTACTACCTACAGCAAAATGTAAATCTTAATTGAAATATGTCCTCTCAGCTGTGCTTAAGCAACTGAGTCCTGAGCTTTTCAGGTTTTCAGTCTGAAAGAGTACACCTCGGGTGCTCTGAAAGGGAAGAGAAAGGACACCCTGTTCTCCATATAAATTAAAGAAGAGAAATCTGTGCATTTAAGTGGGCCATATAAATTTTATCAAGCAATTATCTCCTAACTCCTTCCTATCCAAATTACCTGATATGCTCTCCCTACTCCTTTATTCCACGTTACTGCCTTTTCACAACATGTCTTCTGTTATTTCCTTCTTGCAAGCTAGTTTTGTTTTCTGCATCTAAAAAAATCAACAATCATTGTGTATTTCAATTCCCATTTTCCTCAAATGCATTGATTCTTCTTATCTATTACTCTTTTCTCATACGCAGTGTCTTTGTCTTTATGGGGTTTGTACTTTGCTTTTCCCCATCCTTTACTGCCATTATATAATCAATCTAATAACTTCTTAGAGAAAGTTAAAAATTCCTGCATAGCCACACGTGAACACAAAGTCACTGATTTTTAGCAAACCTATAAGATAGTCAGACATCCATTCAATTTCTTTTTTTTAAGATTTTATTTATTTGACAGAGAGAGATGACAAGCAGGCAGAGAGGCAGGCAGAGAGAGAGGAGGAAGCAGTCTCCCTGCTGAGCAGAGAGCCTGATTTGGGGCTCGGTCCCAGGACCCTGGGATCATGACCTGAGCCGAAGGCAGTGGCTTAACCCACTGAGCCACCCAGGCGTCCCTCCATTCAATTTCTTAACTGAGTCCCAAATGCATCCTGACTTCTAAACTAAACCTAAGCTCTACTTCTTACACCTTGTTATATGACCAAATTCTTTCAGTTCAGTATTTTGTAACATTTAAATATTAATCAATTGATGCTTTGTTTGTGTATTTCTATGAAAATAATTTGAATACTGTAGATTTATTGTTATATTTATAGGTTTATAATCAAAGTTTCATCAGTTGAAGTTTTTGGAAAATTCAGATATAATGATTAACCTAAAATGATACTGCCTCAAATCCCTCTGATATCAAGGCCCAACACCTGATTATAGCCAAACCTGTGGTGGATAGTTCCATGGGAAATTGCAGTTACTTAACACTGATAGCATCTCATGTTCTCTCTCTCATTTTAGAATGTCTCCAACACAACCTGAAAGTGTAGGAGAGTTAATGTCCTCTGAGGACAGCTCTCAGTGAAGTGGAAATAAGAACCATAGGTAAAATTGTCAGTTTTCAGGTCTTCATGAGGACAACTTAAAGAAGTTTCTCAGGACCTTTCAGTAAAAGCAAGCCTTCATTTTCTATCCACAACAATTATCAACAATGTACCTCTTTGACAAAGTTGCTTCTTCACTGTATCACTTTCCCATTCTTTTCTACCTTGGATAATCTCCCAGATAAACTAACAGTACTCAAATCCTTTGTCCTACTCTTTGCTCTCAGGATAAATGAAGCCAAAAGACTTAGATTAATATCAAGTTCTGAATGGGATCTTAGAGCTATTTCTGTCCAGATTTTCATAAACATAGGGACCTTTGAATTATCAGGCTATAAATAAGTTCTAAATGGAGGGGGCAAAAGCAAAAAGTAGAAATTTTTATGTTTGATTTTTAATCATGATTAATTGACTTTATTGATTATTAAAAATACTAACATTATAAAAGTGTGGATCTTTGTAAAACAATGTCATATTGTAAGAAAGAAGTTGCATAGTCCTTTTGAGAATATGAAACCAAGTGTTCAGGTGCCATCTAATTTCTTGTTTAATCCAGAACTTTGGTGTGCATCATCTTGAGGAATAGGATTTTGAAGTCCAGACAGACTAAGAGAAAACGGATCCAAATGTGTGTGTTTATATTTCTGCTTTTGTTGTAAAAATCAAAGTGTGATTGCTGGTTTAAAATGGTAAAACTAATAATGTTCATGGACTCGAATATAAATTTTCTAATTGTATGGGAAGAATGCAATAAACATAGAATTAATTGATTTGCAAATCCTCAAAGAGCTACAGGATCAGGTAGTGGTATGTTTTGATTCAACAGCATCATAATGCAGCATTTTATATGTGTGGCTAATGGATATTTTCATGAATGTTTGCTAGCTAGTCAGCCAATACAGAGAAATATTAGGTAGCGTAATTACTCACAGTTGTGTTTAATAAAATGAGAGAAAATTATCAAATGACACTAATAATAATAATCCAATAGCAGGCTAAATATCAATGATAATTACAAGTATTAATCTAGCTTTCTTCCCTGATTATGACTCTTCTCTCCTTTATCATAATGGGAGTAGCAGATTGTCTGCAATGAATTGTGAAAACCCAGCAGTGACTTTGGCAGTGAAGGCCTTCTATCAATTTTGATAGGTAAAAGGATTCTGGTTGGTCTTGAGCAAATGTGTCAATTTTTTTATTCTGTGTGTGTCATAAAAGAAAGAAGCAATAGTAAATTCTTGCTGTTATTCCATAGAGCCAATAAAATCATACTGCCAACAAGAGGCTGTTGACACCATAGGTGTAGTTAACTGTCTTGAAATACTACGCCTGGAAATAAAATCCTAATATTTCACATAACCTCTTTTTTTAAAAGAAACAAAACAAAACAAAACAAAACAACTATACTGCTTACATTTAGGGCCCTGCTGTTGTGTAACTATTTTTGAACATGTCTACTGTAAGTGTATATATATATATACATATTTTTCTGTGCAATAAATTCATTTAGAGATAAATTTGGATTGCAAATTATTTTGGGGGAAGCGTGGTATTTGTGGCTAGTCTTACAAGTAAAAAGGACTAAAAGAAAAAAGAAAAACATTTTTTATTACAGCATATTTACATCTGTCCAAAGTACTTATCTACTATAATACTGACTAATGTATAATACTGTACACAAAGAAAGAAGTTAAATGAGTTATAATTCAGTCAATGTATAGCTGGCCATTTTAAAACTTACCACTGAATCTTTCTGGTATGAAATGTGATATCTGGCAATCTGGTCCAGTTCATTACATCAGGTCATTTGTATGTTCTTATTACCATTTTGATAGCATAGCACATTTTATAACCCAGACATTTTACAATGGAACTATGATGCATGTATTTTCAAAAGTATAGACATACATGAAGCTATGAGGTCAAAAAAGATGAATGTCCGTAGTACCATATAGACTCAACAAATAAAAGTGTCCAAGGGTCTGAGTGTGACTTATGAATATTGTATAAGATTAGGCCAACATGTGGTTTTGATATAAATAATCTGTTCTTAAATTAGAATTACAATCGTTGAGTACAGTGTTGAAAATGGCAGATAGATTTTAGCTATCTTTGCTCACTAGGGAAAATGGAAAAATGTTTAGTTTGTTCAGATTTTCACTTAACTTCTGAAAAATCTTACGTTTGAGAGAACCCTTCTGAAATAAGAATCCTTAAAGACATAACCCCTTTGGCACAAGTTTTCAAGAAACTTGTTTGATGTTGTAGACAATTCTATGGCACACGTACTGTTCTAGATGTTTCATGCCAATAATATGTAAGCCATACCAAGGCTACATATACATATAGAGATGTTCCTCAGCTTACAAGGGGGCTATGTCAGAGAAACACATAAAAAATTGAAAATGCATTTAATACCCTAAACTATCAAATATCATAGCTTACCTTAAGCTTATTTAAACATACTCAGAACACTTACATTTGCCTGCATTTGGGCAAAATCATCTTAAGCAAAAGCCTATTTTATAACAAAGTATCAAATATCACATGCAATTTATTAAATATTACACTAAAAAATGAAGAATATATATATTCTATATATATATTCTATATATAGAATGCTTGTAAGAATATCAGGTGTTCACCCCTGTAATCTTCTAGCTGACTGGAAGCTGTGGCTCACTGCCGCTGCCCAGAATCACAAGATGGCACCATATAGAACAAGAGTTTCAGGTGGTAGGTGTTGTAAGTTTTACCCAAACTGACATTGGTCAAACTCGTTTTTGTCATCATATATGTCAAGTAGTTTTCTCAGGTTTATTTTTAGAATATCCTTGTATAATGAATATTTACACTGATATCTAGTATAAAAATCTTGCAATTTATTTTAGAAAGATTAAGATATTGAAAATCAATCTATTTCTTTAATTCATTGAAGACATTTTTGGCTTGTTTCCAGTACTTTCTTACTGGTTAAAAAGTGAATTTGAAGTAGTCTGGATTTCATTATTATATGGCACTTTCCCTTTGATGAATACAAAGACGATATTCTATATTAGCTATCTGAGAAGAATTTATTTTTTTAATTTTATTTATTTGTAAGAGAGAGAGCACAAGCAGGGGGAGCAGCAGGATGAGGGAGAAGCAAACTCCCGGCTAAGCAGGGAATCTGTTGCAGAACTGAGTCCCAGGACCCTAAGATCATGACCCGAGCTAAAGTCTCAGGCGTTTAACTGACTGAGCCACCCAGGTGTCCCAATCTGAGAAGAGTTCTGTATGCTATTCCTATTAATATGCAGTTTAAAGTCTAGGTAATTAACTTAATATTTTAGTGGCTATTGCATAGATAGCACTATGTTCCAGGCAGAGAGTAAGAAAGAAATATTAAATCAACCATAGTCTATGCATTCTAAATGAAAATAATTAATCAATCATAAAAATCCTTCTATTTATGGAATATCAACTTATAAGCTTTCCTCCATATGAACAATGCCAAATACCAGAATAAAGGGTCATCTAATACAAATAAAGGATAGAATTAAAGAATTCTGGTAAGCCATTTAATTTTGAAAAATGGTGTTCTATTGTTGCTGAGTTGTGGTTTTCAGTTACATAATATCTGATAAGTGTAGAAGTAACATACATGAGTGTTACGTGAGATGAGAAATGGTATATAATTAAGATATTTTTAAAAGTACAGATAAATACAAATTTGTAAACATAGCATTATGGAGGAGTAAAAATAAATGATAGCTACACACTCTAAAGTGAATAAAACTTGGAAAGCTAATAGAGAAGTAAAACAAGGACAGTGCAAAAAGTATGGTACATTTTTATGAAGTTCAAACAAATTCTGTGAAACCATAGATGGACTTAAAGATACTATTATGTATCAAATATTGTAAAAATTAAGCAAGGAAATAGCAAACATAAAACAACCAAAGCATACAAACTTGGGTAGATACAAGAGGTGTGATCATGTTCTACTTCATAAAGAGATGAGTTAATAGATAAATATAAGTAACTAGACTTTTTAGAAGTTAATAAAACGTTGCCTGTTATTTCTTAGTAATATAAAATATATGGTTTTCTAACAAAAACGTTTATCTTAAAAATATTTAAAAATAAATTTCAGGCTACTCCTAAGGTTATATTTACTTTTCCACTGTAGGAAAAGCTGGTTGTTGTAGTTGTAGTTGTTTGTTTGTTTTAGTCTCCTCCTGGTTTTTATTATTATAATGTGGAATGAGGAATGTTAGATTGAAAAGTGAATTATTTTATAGACAAAAATCATTACTTGATTCACCTCCTGGTACAGCAGATGGAACTCCTGAAAATATGCCCTTTTGCCTTATGGAAGAGTAACAGTTATGCTTACTTCTGAAACATACTTGGTGGAGTCCCTAAATAGTGACACCATAGTAAACATTTTGAATATTTGCAATTAATTTTTATAGTCATAGGGCTCCAAAAGGCACTGCAGGTATCTTAGCAGGTATTTCAATAAGGCTAAAATTTGCCTGACTGTTTAAAAATATTAGCAAGGCACAAAACATGGCAAAAGTATTGTCCTCAGATATTATTTTTTTCCATATGCTCCTGATTCCAGACATGAGAAGTTATTTTTCAAATATTTATTATAAAAGTTTTTATTTATTTATTTGACAGAGATCACAATTAGGCAGAGTCAGACAGAGAGAGAGAGGAGGAAGCAGGCTCCCTGCTGAGCTGAGAGCCCGATGTGGGCCTCGATCCAAGGATCCTGGAATCATGACCTGAGCCGAAGGCAGATGCTTTAACCTACTGAGCCACCCAGGCTCCCCCATGACAAGTTATTTTGATAGATGTATATACAGTGTATTTTCCAGTTATAAGAAAAATGGTTCTGCTATTTGTAACCTTTTTTTAAAATTAAATAATTTTTTTCATTGAAATTTTATTTTTTAATGTTTTACTTTTCTTTTCTTTTTTTTAAAAGATTTTATTTATTTATTTGAGAGACAGAGATCACAAGTAGGCAGAGAGGCAGGCAGTGAGAGAGAGAGAGAGAGGGGGAAGCAGGCTCCCTGCAGAGCAGAGAGCCCGATGCGGGGCTCAATCCAAGGACCCTGAGATCATGACCCGAGCTGAAGGCAGCAGCCCAACCCACTGTGCCACCCAGGCGCCCCAATGTTTTACTTTTCAATATACTACTTAGAATATAAAACCTATTCCATTTTGTAAGATGTTTACCATTTAAAAAATGGTAATTTTCTCATTGTGTCTTACCCTCACATTGCTTTATTTTGAATAAAAAATTTCACAATAAACATAACTGATGCTTTCCTTCTGATGGTCCCTCTGTTGGTCATATTGTATATGAGCCATGACATTTAGTTTTACAAAATTTATTGATGTTTGTTGATATGTTTTATCATAACTAATTTTCCCTCCCTTATCTAGATTCCCCAGCTTTCAGACAGGTGGACACTTCAATAAACCATACCCAAGGGATGTTTCAAGTACTTCTTAGACATTCTCTCAGATCCTTGAGGTCTCATTTTGCCTTGGGATTTGCAATAGGTTCTGCCAGAGGCACCACTGTGACAACTGATGTCCATGGTCTATCTCCTGCTAAGCTCAAGAGGTCACTGGTTTCCAAGTATATCTCTACAATTAATGCATTCCAGCAAGTTCTTTTTTTTAATATTAACAAACTTATTTTAAAGTTTATATGGAGAGGCAAAGACTCACAATAGTCAACATAGTGTTGAAGGAGAACAAAGACTGAGGACTGACTTCAAAGTTTACCATAACGATGGGGCGCCTGGGTGGCTCAGTGGGTTAAGCCTCTGCCTTCGGCTCAGGTCATGATCCCAGGGGCCAGGGATCGAGTCCCACATTGGGTTCTCTGCTCAGCAGGGAGCCTGCTTCTCCTCATCTCTCTCTCTGGCTGTCTCTCTGCCCATTTGTGATCTCTCTCTCTGTCAAATAAATAAATAAAATCTTAAAAAAAGTTTACCATAACTATAATTGTAAGCATGATATTGTAATACCACAGAAAGACTAGATTAAAGCAACAGAATATATATTATCAATTATATTTTATATTTAATAGAAAAGCAAAAGCAATACAAGAGAGCAAAATACAATCTTTTTTTTTTTTAAATTTTTTTTTAAAGGTTTTATTTATTTATTTGACAGAGAGAGAGACAGAGATCACAAGCAGGCAGAAAGGCAGGCAGAGGCAGAGAGAGAAGCAGGGTCCCCGCTGAGCAAGGAGCCTGATGCGGGGCTTGATCCCAGGACCCTGATCATGACCTGAGCTGAAGGCAGCGGCTTAAACCACTGAGCCACCCAGGCGCCCCAAAATACAATCTTTTAAACAAATGGTTCTGTAGCAATGGTGAAGCTAAATCTAAAAATATAAAATAAAATAAATCCAGGCAGATATCCTACACTCTTCACAAAAATTAACTCAGATTGGATTATAAACCTAAACATGAAACATGTAGAAGGTAATATAGAAGAAAATTTAAATGACCTTGGTTTTCGCAATAACTTTAGCTACAAAAGCACAAGCACTGAATTTAAAAATGTCTACTCTGTGAAACACAATGCCAAGAGAATGAAAAGGCAAAGCACAGACTATGAGAAAAAATTTGCAAAATACACATCTGGCAAAGGACTGTTAATCAAAAATACACAAAGACCCCTTAAAACTCAACAATGGGGGAAAAACCTGATTAAAAATGAGCCAAAGACCTTAGCAGATACCTCACCAAAGAAAATATTACAGATGGCAAATAAGCATATAAAAAGATGCTTCACATCATATGTCATCAGGAAAATGCAAATTAAAACAAAAAAGAGACACCAGTACATACCCAGAATCCAGAGCACTGACAACAGAACACGAAATGTTGGTGAGGATGTGGAGCAACAGGAATGTTCTTCCATGTCTATTGAGAATAAAGAATGGAAAACAACTTGGCAGTTTCTTACAAAACTAAACATATTCTTGCCAGATGATTCAGCAGTAGCAGCTCTTGGTATTTATCCAAAGAAGATGAAATCTATACCCACAAAGATGTCTATAGTAGTTTTATTCATAACTGACAAAAGCTTGGAAGCAACCAAGATATCCTTCCATAGGTGAAAGGTCCAATAAAGTGTAGTACATGCAAACAATGGAATATTATTTAATGCTAGAGAAATGAATTACCAAGCTATGAAAAGATATGGATATAAATATTTAATAAATATTTGATTTTAGGCTTCTACCAGTCTATCAATAGTATTAGTATATTTTAACAGTGAATGCTCAGCATTCATGAATTTACCTAATAAAACATTTTGGGTTCAATATTTTAAATACTTCAACCTCTATGATTATATTCCTAATAATTTTGAATTGGGGTAAATAAACCTTAATTTTTTGTAACTTGTTTCTTATTTCAAGAGAGCTCAATGAAATTTTAGAAAATAAAAATTTACAAAAAAAAAGTTTAGTTTACTATTGCCAAATAATTTAAAACTTTATCTTATATTCAAATACATATATTTTTCTAAATTGATTTATATGCTACTAAAACCAAAAACTTTTAGTTATACTAGGTTTCATATCATGCAATCAATGCCAGAAATCCATCTGGCAATGATTTGTCTTAAATAGAGTTAAGATGGGTGTTATTACAATGCAAGATGGAAACAAAGATAGTATAACAATTGGTGTTACATAACTTTTCCGTTTTGATCAAGTTACTAATCTACAAAAGGCTTTTATCAGTGACAGACTTGGGAATTTACAAAACTTTTAAACTAGCATGTGCGACTCATTCCTAGAAAACAACACAATCAATAACACTTTATTTAGATTAAATCATGACTATTTCTCCATTTGAATAAAAAAGGTAGCAACCCCAATAAGTTTATTGAACATGAAAAGTTGAAATGCTATAATGCTCCTAAGGAATTAAATGATCCAGTCATGAATTACAAAAAAAGGATATAAATTACCAAAGTGTTTGTATAATTGTAATGTACAACTGCCCATTATCGTTCCATAGTGTAGGCTTGTACAAGAACTCTATAAAAGAACTCCACTTCTAAACTGTGGAAAATATGTTCCCTTTCCCCCTATATACAACTATTAAGCCATTCATTTAGCTTTTAAAATATCCACTTAATACAGGCTTTTTACACATTTGAACAGGCAGCAGGGCTCTATTCTTATCGCTTACATCTGAAGGATAGACTTCTAGCGTAAGAGG
Organism: Mustela nivalis; assembly: GCF_964662115.1. Classification (NCBI taxonomy): domain Eukaryota; kingdom Metazoa; phylum Chordata; class Mammalia; order Carnivora; family Mustelidae; genus Mustela; species Mustela nivalis. Next base: position 80,264,167 of record NC_139040.1, read on the forward strand.
TAAAGCCCATAAAGGAGCCCAATAATAACAACAAAATACAGTTTAGTGAGCCCTTACAATCTGCCAGCTACCTTTCTGAGAATACTTCAGTTAATAAAACATATAAAATACCTGACCACAAAGAGCTCACATTCTTTTGAAATATAATAGTGAAATAAACCAATAATAGAGGGGCACCTGGGTGGCTCAGTCCATTGAGTGACTGCCTTTGGCTTGGGTCATGATCTCAGGGTCCTGGGATGTAACTCCCCAGCAGGCTTTCTAGGCAGTGGGGTGTTTTCTTCTTCCTCTGCGCACCCTCCCAATTCTCTCTCTCTCTGTCTCAAATAAGAAAATAAACCAGTAATAGAATAATAATTGATGGTTGATGGTGATAAGTGATACAAAGAAATACAAGAAAGGTAAAAGCCATTGGGGAATGCTGGGATGAAAGTTAATTTTATTTTGTGTTGGGTGGTTATATCTCATTTATGAGATGTTATTTGCACAAAGACCCAGGAAGTGAAGGAGAGTGTTATACAAATATTAAAGGAAAAGATTGCTCTAGGCAGAGCAAGTAAGTATATAGACTTTGTGTGAACAACTTGTCTGTTACTTTTGAGGAAAAGCAAGGAGGCCAATGAGGAGTTCATAGTGGTGGAGAGAGGAAGAACATATTAATGTATGACCTTCTAGTACATTGAAACGCCTTCAGTTTTTATTTAATATGAAAGGGGAAGATACCAAAAGTCTTTCAACAGCAGAATAAAATCATATGACTTGATTTTTAGGTTAAATTGCTGTACCAAAATAAATTTGCAGGGAGAAAGGAGTGCAGTATGTGTGGAAGTGGGGTTATCAATCAAGTCAATAATTCAGGAACATATGATGGTGTTTTTAGCATGCTGGGTGGTAATAGAAGTGGTGAGGTATGGTTTTCATTGTGTATATATTTTGATGGTGAATATTCTGGTGAACAGGATGGGGTATGTGCAGGACAGACATCAACATTTATTTTACCTGCACAAACAGAAGGGTGGAGTCTTCATTCCCTGATATGGAGAGAACTCTGAGTTCAAATGTTCTTTCTCATTAAATGGCATAGTGATGATGAGGATTTAGTCAGACAGTGAAAGAGAGCAGTAAGCATAGTGTTAAGCGGTAAGACATTATAATACATTTGAACATCAAAAAACGTTGTGTTGGATCATCTGTTTATGTGAGTAAATAAATAAATAAAGCTTCCTGGGGTTCTGATAGAGGTAAAGAAGACTGTATATGATCCAAAGGGGCACGTGCACCAAATGTTTATAGCAGTAATATCCACAATAGCCAAACTATGGAAAGAACCAGTATGTCCATCAACAAATGAATGATATTTGTTTGTATATATATATATATATATATATATATATATATATATATATACACACAATGGAATACTATTCAGCCATCAAAAGAAATGAAATCTTGCCATTTGCGTTGACATGGAAGGAACTGGAGGGTATTATGCTTAGCAAAATAAGTCAACCAGAGAAAGGCACTATTATATGATCTCCCTGATATGAGGAAATGGAGGTGCAATGTGGGGGGTTTGGGGAACAGAAAAAGAGTAAATGAAACAAGATGGGATCGGGAGGGAGACAAACCATAAGAGACTCTTAATCTCACAAAACAAACTGAGAGTTGCCGGGGGGGTGGGGAGGTTAGGGAGAGGGTGGTGGGGTTATGAACATTGGGGAGGGTATGTGCTGTGGTGAGTGCTGTGAAGTGTGTAAACCTGGTGATTCACAGACCTGTCCCCCTGGGGCTAATAATACATTATATGTTAATTAAGAAGAAGAAGAAGAAGAAGAAGAAGAAGAAGAAGACTATAAATCAAATGCTATGGTTTTCAGCATAGAGTGTGTAATCAGGCATATTTTATTAAAGTAACCAAGTAAAATGATGGTCGAAAATTGGAATAACAGAAAACATAAAAATCAGAGATTTTAAAAAGAGATATGGGACAGTGTAGAGAATATAGTCAATGATATTATAATAGTGTTATATGATGACAGATGGTGGCTATATTTGTAGTGATCATAGAATAATGTATGGAGATATTGAAAACCTGAAACCAATGTAACACTGACTATCAACTACACTCAAATAAAAAAATAGTAAAAAGAAAACATTTTAATTTAAAAAGATAAAAAGAGGGACAAGAATTTGAAAAGTGAATTTCAAAAAGAGTAAAGATGAGGCTAAGACATACTCTGAACCTTGAGGAAAACACCATTTTGAAAATTCTTCCCATTTTGAGAAAACTCAAATGAATCAATACCATAAAAGAACCCATTTTAACTGAGAGATGTAATGAATGCTCAAGAAATAATTTTATGACAGGATAATTCTTCCCTATGAAACAGCATACAGAAACCCGGGGAAACACCTGGAAGCCAAATAAACTATACTGAAAATAAGAATTAGGAAAAAGATAAATGATGAAAGATAAGAAAATTAGACCTGCGACAGAGACCTAGTGAAGAGAATTTTTAGCTTGTGGTTTAATGTTTTTGAGGATAATCTAGAGTTCATAACTGCCTTGAGGCAGGCTGGTTGTAGGCAGTTTAGGCAGACCCCTAAGAGAGGCCTACTTTGGGCAGGTGGTGTTGGAGGAGGCCATTGGGCTGGACAAAGACAAATCCAACCATTTGACTAAAGTGTCTGTGAAGATGTTGAAGTCAGATGCAGCAGAGAAAGACCTGTCAAACCTAATCTCAGAAATGGAGATGATGAAGATGATTGGACAGCACAAGGACACCATCAACCTGCTGGGTCCTGCACACAGGATGGTCCTTCGTACACTATCATGGAATATGCCTCCAAAGACAACATACAGGAGTACCTGCAGGCCCAGAGGCCTCCTGACCTGGAGTACTGTTACAATATCAGCCACAATGCAGCAGAGCAACTCTCCTCCAAGCACCCGGTATCCTGTGCCTACCAGGTAGCCTGAGGCATGGAGTACCTTGCCTCCAAGAAGTGCATACACCAAGACCTGGCCACCAGGGAAGTGCTGGTGACAAAGGACAACATGATGAAGATCTCAGACTTCAGCCTTGCCAGAGATATCACCACATCAGTTACTATAAAATGAGAACCAATAGTGGACTGCCTGTGAAGTTGATGGTCTCTAAGGCCACGTTTGACCAGATCTACATCCACCAGAGTGACTTCTGGTCTTTTGGGGTGATCCTGTGCAAAATTTTCACTCTGGAAGCCTCCCATATCCTGGAGTGCCTGTGGAGGTGGTTTTTAAGCTGCTGAAGGAGTCATTTGATGGATAAGCCAATAAGTGCACCAGAGAGTTAGACACAATAATGAGGGGTGGCTGGCATGTGGTACCTTCAAGCTGCTGGTAGAAGACCTGGATCATACTGTGGCCTTGACCTCCAACCAGGAGTACCCGGACCTGTCCTTGGCCCTGGAACAATACTGTCTATGCTTTCCCAACACCCAAAGCTCCACCTGCTCCTCAGAGAAGAATTCCACTTTCTCTCATGTGCCGTTGCCCAGGAAGGCCTATCTGCCCTGACACCCAGCCCAGCTTGCCAATGGTGGACTCAAATGACTAGTATCCCTATTACTCCTGTCCAGATTCCATCATAAGCTGTAACCCTTACCCCCCACCCTCCCTGCAAGACTCACTGCCTTCTCCTTTGTCCCTTTCCTACTGGCAGGAGCCAGCTGCCTACCTGAGGCCTTCACCCCTTGAAGTTCACCTCTCTTCCCCTTCCTCTTCCTCCTCCTTACAACCTGCTCATGAAAGAAAGGAACAGAGAGGCAGGTACTTGCTCGTGGCTACTTCCTTCCCTCCCATATGTTGGACCAAGACCCCTCCCTGTCATCTGGTACTTCCTGGACGTCGAGGGAGTTGGAGATGAGGCATGCCAGTGAAAGCTGTCAGAGCTTTCCTGTTTTGGTTTTGTCTGCTTAGCATAACATGTAAGACTGAGTTCTGGTGGCAGGGACCTAGTCCTTGGGGCTATAGCACTAACAAGGGGAGGTCAACTGCTCTGGGCCTTGGCTAAGAGCAAGCCCTGCTCCAGAGATATGGTGCCAAGGGCTTATTAATTTTGATACTAATTTGCTTTGCTGACCAAATACCTGGTATCAAAAGATGGGAAGGCAAAGACTGGAAGCAGTGTTGTGACCATGGGGTCCAGCCCCAAACTATGAAGAAAACACAAAGTGTATAAATCTGAGTAAGTATATATTTACACACCTTTTTAAATAGGTTGTTATCAAAGATTTAATCAATGGGTAATATGCTCCTCGTGGCTGGGAAGCATCAGTTGCCATATATTAAAAACAAAGAAAAGAGGTGTCTGGGTGGCTTCCTCCAAGAAGTGTCCCTTCTTTTCAGGTCATGATCCCAGGGTCCTGGGATGGAGCCCCACATCAGGCTCTCTGCTCAGTGGGAAACCTGCTTCTCCTTTTCCCTCTGCCCTGCTTATAGTTCCTCTTCCTGTCTCTCTGTCTGTCAAATAAATAAAATATTTAAAAAAAAAACAAGAAAGAAACAAAATGTTTTTAAAAGGTCTTTTTTTTTTTTTAATTTTCTAGGGGTGCCTGGATGACTTAGTTGTTTAAGCAGATGTTTGCCTTTGGCTGAGGTCATGATTCCAGTGTACAGGGATCCAGCCCTGCATGGGACTACTTGCACCCCAAGGAGCATGCTTCTTCCTCTCCCTTTGCACATGATTCCCCCTGTTTGTGTGCTTCTTCTCTCTCTCTCTCTCTCTCTCTCTTGCTGTCAATAAATAAAATAAAATCTTTTACTAAATAAATAAAAAAATAAATAAATTTCTAAACCTACTTTCAGTTTAGGTCCCTTAACAAAAATTGCTACTGCTTCATTAAAAAAAAAAAAGATAATTTAGAAAGATGCTTCCAGAGTTAAAAAGCTGTTTTGTTTCTTTGTCAGGATTCAATATAGAAGTGCTTTAAAAAGTAAAAGAAAAAATATGCTATATTAACTCTAATCACACTATAACTTTGGTGGTTATATCAAGATAATGAAAAGTGATTTTAAAGCAAATTTCATTATCTAACATAAAGATCAAGTCAAAATTACAGAAGAGTAAAAGGATGAATTCATCAGGGAGTATAATAATTCTTTTTTTTTAAAGATTTTATTTATTTATTTGACAGAGAGAGATCACAAGTAGGCAGAGAGGCAGGCAGAGAGAGAGAGAGGAGGAAGCAGGCTCCAGCTGAGCAGAGAGCTCGATGCGGGACTCGATCCCAGGACCCTGAGATTATGACCTGAGCCAAAGGCAGCGGCCTAACCCACTGAGCCACCCAGGTGCCCCGGGAGTATAATAATTCTTGACTTTTAATACGTAATAACAGATTTGGGGATATATAGGGAAAAACTAAGAACAAAAATCATAACTTCTACCTTGGACGACAAATGGAAAATAATTTCAACACCCTTATTTTAAGATTACATAGACAAATGGTCATCACATTGGTAAGATATGTAAGACTTGAACAAAATGATCAACTAACTAGATATGCTTGATATTACATTACAGTAACTGAACTAACTGAGGTCAGTCTTTGGTGAATCACAGAAACAGGTGGAGTTGTCAAACAAAGGAATCTTTGTTTACAACATACAAGGAGTTCACAGGGAATAAGTTCCAAAGCCTTGACTGTTTGAACAGGAGAGAGATTTTTATTTAGTATTTAAGATGAATACTCAGAAGGGAGAGTTTTATTATCCCGTGTATGGTTGGTCATAAGGTTGTGGATGCATGCACATCCACATATGTATTTGTGCAATATGTATTGCATGTTCACCTGAATGAAGCTTGTATTTCACCGAGGGCAGAAACGTCAACGTTAGAATAAAGCAGAGGTAACTGTTAGACAAGGGAAAGGAACTCTGCAGTCTTCAAGAGCAGATATAAACTAGATGGGGTCTTGGGCTCATTTTCTGGGACAAGGAATGCAAGGCCTTGATTACTTTTGAAATAGCACTAGGAGTTTTACCACTGATTTATTGTCTCAATAGCTTAGGCTATTTCCTGGTCTGGTGGTGACTGTTAGTTTTCCCATTGCCTTGTTCCCTCAAAATCCTTAAGGAGTGAGGTTTTTGCATTTCTTTTTAAAAACCTCCCAGGAAGTTTTGGAAGAAGTGTGCTTGGGCAAGTACACAGGTGGGGTATAGATCATTGAAAATAGCTGGGGACAAAAAATGACTTTTCTTATGTCAGGAAAACTATATCTCTTCTTTAATTTTCTAGGAACCTCTAACTCTTTCTGCTGATGTTACCAGCAGGCATCTGAGATATTACTGATTGTTCTCTTGAACCTAAGGAAAAGGAAATGTAGAAAGCAAAAGACAAAACTTTAAAATCTATCTTCCAACTCATCAATTCACTGCAGCCACCTCTCTGTCTTTCCCTTTCTCTTTTTCTCTCTTTCTCTTTCTCTCTCACTTTCTCTCTCACATACGCACAACACACGCAAATCAACTTAAAACAATTTTTAATTTTCCCTATTCCATTTTAATATACTTGAGGCATGATCATTTTCTTAGTAAATACAAGGAAAAAAATCTAGGGCTCCATCATTCTGTGTGATTAAAGTATTGAGGAATTTACTTCCAATAGCACTTATAAAAACATATTTTATTTAAGAAATATTATATAATCAGGTGCCTGCATTTTTCTTATTCTCCAAATAGTGTTATTTGGCAATTAATATTTTGTCAATCAATATTCCCCTATACCTGAATGTGTGGGCAGTGAGAGATGAGTTAGAGGCAAGGATGGTGAACACTCCCAACAACTGCAGACTACATATATCTTAAGCCATGATTTTCTTTGCAAAGGTCAACATTGATAATGTTGTAGTCATACCTCCGTGTACCAGGAAAGAAGTAGCATATTTCTTGAAAGACACAGCTATCAAAGCTCCATTGAGAAACCATAAAGATGGAGAAGGGATTTGCAAATTAAATATCTGAGAATGGACATCTACTCTGATTATTTAAAAATGAATAAAAATAAAAAACCTTACTAATAACCAAACAGAGTATCCAATTTTACATGTGAAGGAAATAATGGACGAGACATGTCACCAAAAGTATATGGATGGCTTATAAGCACATGGCCAATTTCTCAACATTTAAACATTAAAGAAATAAAAATTAAAATCATAATGAGCCATGCTTACATATCTATTAGAATGGCTAAAATTATAAAGGCTAATTGTACTTGGTCTGAGCTAGATTGAGAAGCAACAAAAAATCTAAACTGTTGTTGGCATATATCATGATACAACCACTTTGGAAAATAGTTTCAAAATTTTTTTAAATGAAAAATATGTTGCAGTTACACAAATAGCCATTTTATTCTAGGCATTTAACCAAGAAAAACAAACCCTATGTTCATACAAGGACTTGTATATGAATTTCATAGCAGCTTTATTTTTAAGAATTGAAAACAGTGGAAATGTTCATCAATGTCCATCAATAGAGCAAAGACAATTGGAGATTCTCAAAGTAATGATGCTGAGAAAAGAAAATCCAGGCAATGAATTGTATATACTGTGTGATTCCATGACTACAAAAAATCTAGAAAATACAAATTTATATATAGTCACAGTCATCAAATATATGGTGTGATTTTAGTGCCTTCTTCTGTGGTCCCATAGCTTCCTACACTTTGATCTCCGAGCATTTCTTACACCATGTGAAAATATGAACTCTTTCTCTTTATTCTGTCTTACTAGAATAAGAATCCTTGAAATTTTATGGACATTTGAACTCTCAGTTATTAGCAGAAATTCTATCACACAGTAAGTTTCCAAATATAAAAGCCAGAGTTTTACAATGACTTCTAAGCTTTTACATGATCTAGCCAGTCATTTAACCTCTGTGACCTCTTTTCCTGCTACTCTTCAGTCACTCACAGTGGCCTCCTTGCTATTCCTCAGATATGCCAGGCATGATCCAACCTTATGGCCTTCAAGATAGCCAATTCCTTTGTCTGGAGTGACCTTATTGCTGATAGTTCTGCGCAAATTCATCACCTTTCCATACCTTTGTTCAATTGTCAGCTTCATTGTAACTACCCTGATCTTCCTATTTAAAATTTTAACTCCCCATCCCCTGCCTAGCAACCTTGATTTTTCTCACCCTGATCGAATTTTTCTTTTTCCCCATTGTACTCTTCCTTTTTGAATGCACTATGCCATTTTTATTAAGGTTTATAGCTTTGAATTGTCTCACCCATTAAAATAAAAGTTCTACAAAGCCAAGTATTTCATTTACCAGTGTAGTCTGAAGTAATATCTGCCATATAAAAGTTCAGTACACAACTGGTAAATTTCAAAATAAATTAATGTTGAGAGTATACTGAATTTCATAAGTCATTTCAATATTTTTTTCCATAAAATAAACTACGTAAAACATACCTTAAATTTACTTTCAAAATATTTTATAGCATATAATGGACAATATACGTAAGCCTTAAAGAAACAATCCTATAATTAACCATTTCATACCTACTTAAAAACTGCATAATACCACACTCTTAGATCCTCTTTGAATGCTCTAAAATAACCCTTCAAAGGAAATACATTTTTAAAAATCACAGATTTTTTGGCAAATAATTTAATAAAATAAAAGTTTCATTCATCTATGTAGATCAAAATAAATGTTTTTAATAAGCATGAAATTATAACTCTGAAGTGTGCTAAAATGAAACCACCTGCTAAGGGTGAGAGAACAAAAATAAACATCCCCGGGGCGCCTGGGTGGCTCAGTGGGTTAAGCCGCTACCTTCGGCTCAGGTCATGATCTCAGGGTTCTGGGATCGAGACCCGCATGGGGCTCTCTGCTCAGCAGGGAGCCTGCTTCCTCCTCTCTCTCTCTCTGCCTGCCTCTCTGCCTACTTGTGATCTCTCTCTGTCAAATAAATAAATAAAATCTTAAAAAAAAACCAAACAAACAAAAAAAAAACAAAAATAAACATCCTTTTTCCAAATAAGAGTAATTTATTACCTTTGAATCAAAGCATGTGGATTTGTTTTAACTGGCAATAAAGCAATATGGAGACACAAACCATAGAAAGTCATATTTTAGATTTCCAAAAGACTTCGAAGTGAAGAGTATACATTTTTTAATTTCTACATAATGCTACATAATGACAAGATGACAGGTTGTGACAAATAGCATTTTAAAAGCTCTACTCATAATGGAACGGAAGATGTCATTTCCCTATAATTTTATATATGTCTTTAATTTACTATATCTGGATACAACATATTACCAAACAGATGTTCATTAAAGACTAAATCATTTTTAATGGAACATAATAATTTGAACCTACATCTATTAATCATTTTTGTGGATCTAACATTTATAGTCTCGCTAAACATTTTATCAGTTGTTGACAAAATTCAAAATAAATAGGATAAAAAGTCGTGTTTGGGGGTGCCTGGGTGGCTAAGTGGGTTAAGCCGCTGCCTTCGACTCAGGTCATGATCTCAGGATCCTGGGATCGAGTCCCGCATCAGGCTCTCTGCTCAGCAGGGAGCCTGCTTCCTCCTCTCTCTCTGCCTGCCTCTCTGCCTACTTGTGATCTCTCTCTGTCAAATAAATAAATAAAATCTTTAAAAAAAAAGTCGTGTTTGGAAAAGTAGATTTCTTTTCAAAATTGCTATTAAATGAAAATATTTGCTGATATTTTTAAAACTTTAAATGTAATTTTATATATATCTGACCTATCAGATGATATAAAATTTTTGGAGAAAATATGACATATTTTATGATCTTGGTTGAAGGTATTAATAAAGAGCAACTGTTTGTATTATTTGTATTGTGATATCTTAGTAAATAATATGAATAACTGGTATAAAATATGTTTTTTTAAAAATTTTATTTATTTACTTGACAGAGATCATAGGAAAGCAGAGAGGCAGCCAGAGAGAGAGGAATGGAAGCATGCTCCCAGCTGAGAAGAGAGCCCACTGTGGGACTCAATCCCAGGAACCTGGAATCATGACCTGAGCCGAAGGCAGAGATTTTAACCCACTGAGCCACCCAGGCGCCCTAAAATATGTTTTTTTTTAAATATAGAAGTATAGTTCTTGCCAAAATGTGGAACTAGCTGGAACTGAATGCCTCCTTCAAAGTCAGCTCTGGAGAAATTATGCAAGTGTAATATGGAACTATTTCAGATATTAACCAAAAACAAAGAAATGATGATAAATTCCTTAAAAGACTCAAAGTTGCCCTTGACTGGTATGTTTCAAGCTCTATTCCTGGTTTGAAGACAGGTTTTAACAGGCCTGTCACTGTAGAAATCCGCTGGATGTTTAGAGGCTATCAGAACTGTACAAAAACCTTGAAGGGGTAAAGACTTGAAAATTCTTTAGAGAGATTAGCTCCCTAAGGCATTATTCCTCCACACATTTTCCTCCAATCAATTAAGACTGATGGATGAGGGGCACCTGAGTGGCTCTCTCATCACGTGGGTGGTGGGTTAAGCCTCTGCCTTCATCTCAAGTCATGGTCTCTGGGTCCTGGGATCCAGCCCCACATCGGGCTCTGCTCAAAAGGAAGCCTGCTTCCCTCCCTGCTTGCCTGCCTCTCTGCTTACTTGTGATCTCTCTCTCTCTCTCTCTCTCTCTCTCTCTTTCTCTCTCTCTGTGTCCAATAAATAAATAAAATCTTTAAAAAAAGGCTGATGGATGATAAATTATGAAAACTGCTCCCTCCAAATGATGCTTCTTCATAACGATTTAAGAATTTAAAATTGTAAGAATTTAAAATTGAAACTTGATCATAGGATTTATCTTATAGAATAACATCAAGTGAAGGCAGTTATTATTCTGATGTATTTGTGATTCTGAATTCTTGGCCTCATTAGTAAATTTATTTTTAAATTCTCCCATGGAGTGGTGATTGGCCTTCAGTCTTTCATTGATATACATCATTGGGTCAAATGAGATGTGTGTGCCCAGAACTATATATAATCTTTTTTGTATTTCACTGGAGATGGCATTTCTGAGTTTTGTTCAATTGAATTTGAACAGATGTTTTAATAGTCACTTCTAGAGTTGGCCCTGGAGAATATCTTCCTTTTTTTCTCTTCCCGATTCACTGAAAAACCCTGACTAATTCACATTATCACAGTGATATCATAATTCAAGTTTTTCCAAACACTATAGCTGCAAAATAGAAGGAAGCTACTCAGAATGGAATACTATTGTGAATGATTGAGAAAGAAAACATTATTATAATTAAGCTACCAGGTTTCAATGTATTTTATTGTTGCTTAGAAAATCCTAGCATACCCAGACTTTACAGAGATTTGATGATCCTAAGAAGAGCTGAACTCATGGACCAAAATAACTATGCACATAAAAAGTACAATTACTTACCTACAAAATATGATGTGGTTAACTTTATATGCCAATCCAAGTGTTATTGGATCAGGAATTAAAAAAATAGCTTAGGGGCGCCTAGGTGGCCCAGTGGATTAAGCCACTGCCTTCAGCTCAGGTCATAATCTCAGGGTCCTGGGATCAAGTCCTGCATCAGGCTCTCTGCTCAGCAGGGAGTCTGCTTCCCTCTCTCTCTCTCTGCCTGCCCTCCGTCTACTTGTGATCTCTCTCTGTCAAATAAATAAATAAAGAAAATCTTGAAAAAAAAAAGAATGACTGTACTTTTAAAAAATAGCTTAAAAGGAGCGCCTGGGTGGTTCAGTGGGTTAAGCCACTGCCTTCCGTTCAGGTCATGATCTCAGGGTCCTGGGATCAAGCCCCACATTGGGCTTTCTGCTCAGCAGGTAGCCTGCTTCCCTTCCTCTCTCTCTGCCCACCTCTCTGCCTACTTGTGATCTCTCACTGTCAAATAAATAAATAAAATATTTTTAAAAATAGCTTAAAAGTATATGATAAAATAATGATATACATATACAAGGAAAAGAAAGATACTATACTGTGAATATAAATTAAGTGAAAATTGTTGAAATAAAGAATACAATAAATGGAGACTAAGATGAATATAGCTGTAAAATAAATAAATGAGTTGGGAAAAACAAACAAACAAATTAATGACTTCTGCCCAAATACAGCAGAAGAGAAAAAAAAATAAAGAAAATATTTAAATAAGTACTGAGATAAATTTTGGAGAATTAAAGAAAGATAAAAGATACCAGACTTAAAATGATGCCAAACATGAGATATCAGAAACAAAACAAAACAAAAACTACACACACTAAAAACCACTCGTATACATTATGGTGAGTTTTAAGAATATCAAAAACAGAGAAGAGCATAAATGATGCCCAAGTGAAGAACAGATCACCTAAAATGTACAAGAATAATACTGACAGCACAATTCTCAATAGTAATAGCATATAAAGAGACAGCTGGGAGTTTTTATAGATGGAAAAGATATTTGAAACTAGGTATTATACATCAATCCAAATTATTGATTAAATTTGAGAGCATAGTAAAAATACAATGAGGCATGTTAGGTCTTAGAACATTTATCACACAGAGACACACATTTTGTAAAACTTCCTCGGAAGACAGCTCAATTTAGATCGAGAAAACAGAATTATGTACTCAAAGGCACATTTTGAAGGAAGGATTGAATATAGTCTGCACTGCAAATATTCTTTAATCGTATGTTCGGAATTTCCTAAATTTAAGAAGTATTTGTTCAAATATTTACCTTTAAATAAATCCTAGGAGACTTTTTTCTTGGATTCTGGAAAATCAGTCCATTTGGATACAAATCTTTTTGTCACTGATGGAAATTTTGATAGCCCTTAACTGTGGAATGCCTAATGTATTGTTACAGCAATTGTGATTTGCCAATACATGGGTGATGTGTGTGTGTTGTGTGTGTTTATTTTTATTTTTGATGGTTTAACTCTTCTATGAGATTTTTAAGTAGACATGAGTTTAATAAATTATGATTTGTTGAAATTTATCTGAGGTTATATATAATAAAATGAAATTTGTGTGAACTAAAGAAGTGCATCTCCATTTTCTTTGTTTTAAGAGTAGACTGGTCTTTAAAAATTGTCCAAAGAAGTACATTATATTCATTATTAAATTTGATAATATACAATAAAGTATTTATGGTCATATTGGACCATATCAAATTCTACTATTAATTCATATTAATAATTACCATAAGAGGAAAAAGGGATATTTTTCAAAATAAAAATTAGCGTATTTTTCAGAATATGATATAGTGTTATTCACTGAACTGAGGGAACAAATGTCAAAGACTAACACAGTTTACAGAATGTTTTAACATAAATTGAAATTTAAATCTGACCAAATTTCACAGTTTTAAGTAAAATGATAGCACTTTATATCCTTGAAAAGTGGTAAGTGACCCAAAACATGGCTTAGAAAAACAAATTTAACATTACACTAGTCTGAGATGGTTAAGTTATGGTACAACTTGCCATTGTGTATCATCAAACGGTATATTTTTTTCTTTTGGGCTTGTCATTATATTTTATTTTAGCCATTCTGGTAAGTGTGTAGTGATATCTCAGTGTCATTTTAATTGCATTTCCTTGATGTCTAATTATGTCAAAATATATTACTTTGATGTTTAATGCTCTGAGCTTTCTCAGTTCAAGACCATGAAGCCACTTAGGGAAAATACAGTTGCAGAGGCACTCATAGACCAACTCTTATTTCGAAATAAGAAGAAACATTACTACCCATTCCAACAAAAAATAGATTTGTTATGCAGCAGGGATTTTATAAATTACCTGACACAACTTATATAGTAAGATGAAATGGGACAGGCGGCTTCTTGCAGCTATATACAACATCATTTTAATTTCAATTTTCAGTATAATTTTTCCAAGGTATACACAGAATATATATTTAATGTAAATTGTGAACATTTTAAACTCTGTATATGGAAATTAGTCAATTTTAAGTTTATAACAATCAAAATTAACGGAAGTTTATTTTAAATTAGTTAGCTTTCTCTGCATTGCAAGACAGAATAATCAAGAATTGGTAAGAAAAAAGTAATCTCTGTAAAATTACCGGGGGTGCATTATAAAGTGTTCGGTAACCGATCAAACTCACAATTTGGATTGAATGGCAAGTGATTTTTAAAATCTGGAACTCATTGTCAATTTTTTTTTCTTCATTGTGTCTTAATAAATTACTGTGTTCATTTGCATGGAAGTGAAGAAAAATGCATGACATTTCATCTCAACACTAACACCTTTAACTGGCAACTCTGAATGTACTTTACAGCAGTGTAACAAAGTAAAGATCAATGATGTTTCATGAAATATTTGTTATAATTCTCAAGGAGATAGGGAGTTTGTGCAAAAATACAAATCAATTTGCGACTAAACACATTGTTTATTTCAGCTAATTTTAAGAAAATATGCTGAGAATCTCTCAAAAAAGGAAGCAATGATTTAGGTTTGCCTTCAAAATCCTTATCTACTCCTGAACCAACAGCACATAGTTCAAAGAGCAACTAATTTGAGTAGCTCCAATTTACACATTTCCTAACAATGCTTAATTTAGTGGAATTTCTGTACAATTATGTTAATTTGATGTAATGAAAGACAAAAGTTCAAAAAGATCATACTTAATTTATATAGATGCCAAACTGCATTTTCTGAATGACGCCCAGGAACGTATTTTCAAAAACAAACAAACAATGCCAGAACCACTATTAGGTCATCTCTAGGCAGAAAGTGACTCAGAGCTTACATTACTCTCTCCCTGAAAGTATACTGTAGGCACTGAAACTACTACCCTGAGTCTGTGCTATCAAATTCCTTAAGTTAGAAAGTTTTAAAACCCGTCTGTGTGGAGTAATTCATTTACAGATAGAGATTTGGTTGTTTATACATTTTCATACTTGATTTTTAGGGTGTAATAACTATGTTTTAAAATTCATGGTGGTTTTGAATACTGTTGGATAATTGTGCTAAAATGGTATATCCATTCCTCCTAGGAAACAGAAATTATAGAAAGGTAGTGCTTTTCAAATCTGACATCTTTGAGTCATTGCAGTTTCATATAAATGCAATAGGAAAAGTGTCATTCATGTTTATGATATTTTCTATAAATAAATTAGAATGTACTGGAGGCCTGATATAAAGTGGGATGCCTAAACTTCAGTAAGATCTTGTTTTCAATTCAAAATAAATTTTATTTTTTATTTTTTTATAATGTCCCTCAATTTCAGATAAGCACCCCCATAAGGTCCACTCCGTTTTTTTTAAGATTTTATTTATTTTATTTGACAGATAGAGATCACAAGTAGGCAGAGAGGCAGGCAGAGAGAGAGGGAAGAGGAAGCAGGCTCCCTGCTAGGCAGAGAGCCCAATGCGGGGCTCGATCCCAGGACCCTGGGATCATGACCTGAGCCAAAGGCAGAGGCTTTAACCCACTGAGCCACCCAGGCGCCCCCAAAATAAATTTTAAATTGAATTATGCACCTCTAAGTTCAGAGACAATAAACATCAACCAACACAATTAATAAGTTCTATTTCTTGAAATTTCGGGAACATTGATAGTCTCATCTCCTGGAAGAACAACAGCTAAAATTTTTGGTCATGGATTCCTGCTAAAATATCACTTTCCCAAAGAAAATTAATGTTATGAATTTTCATTGATTGTTATTGATCATGAAGAATATAACAACCACGATAAAAAGAGTAGGAAAAACATGATATCTCATCTGTAAGGGCATGTGGAAAGTAGGAAATGCTAATAAAAATAACTACCATTATTTCCCAAGTTAACATAATATAACAGAACAAAAATATTTCAAAACAATGTTTTCTTTTTTTTTAAGATTTTATTTATTTATTTGACAGAGAGAGATCACAAGTAGGCAGAGAGGCAGGCAGAGAGAGAGGAAGAAGCAGGCAACCTGCTGAGCAGAGAGCCCAATGTGGGACTCGATCCCAGGACTCTGAGATTATGACCTGAGCCGAAGGCAGCGGCTTAACCCACTGAGCCACCCAGGCGCCCCCATAACAATATTTTCTAGGCTCATTCTGATAACTCTTTTCTACATTCAAATTTAAAGGTTGAGGCATGTGATATATATTACACAAAAAACATCCCAAGGCATTCGTTAAAAAAAAACTCTTAATAAAGAACAAATCCAAAGGAATTTCTTTTCTAATTTAATTAACCAATTATGAATTGACTTACCTATTTCATCACAGTGTATCAGGCACCAATAATATTTTTTAATCATCACACCTGATGCAATAGTTACCATCTTTCAGACATACTGATCATGAACAAGTAAATAAACAAGAGCACCGTAGCTTAAGATCTACCTGCATAAATATAGGCTACTTCAGACAATCTCTTCACCACAACATAGCAATGAATAGAAATCATACATGCTCTGTATGGACATACAGATGAGATAGAAGGGGATGGATGTTAATATATGCAGAATCTTTATTAATTACATTGTAAACCATAATATGGAAAAACAGAATACAATTTTAGAAATACCCAAGTCACCATTATTGTTTTATTTTTATATGTATAGATAAGGAGTTTAATAAACAATCCATGACTATTCAACTCCTTATATTTTGAAAATTTTAGCAAAAGTAACAAACCTAGCACCTAGAAAATTGTACCTATCTGCAAAATACGGCTTTGCCAGCATGATAGAGGAAAAGCAAAACAAAATAAGTAAGAAAAGTGTAACATTTCACAAGAGATTTGCTTTTATTTTTTAATTTTTTAATTTTTATTTTTCATTTATTATTTACTTCTATTTTCTACTTTATTTTAATGAAAATGTCATGACCATAACATAAGAGCAGAATTAAACCAACATGAGAAATTATTTTTTCATAAGTTAAAATAAACTAGCTTGGTGATTAATTCAAAATTATATTACAAACTTCAGTGTTCTTGCAGTAAGTATCACTGCATAAACAAATGAGTCAGGAGTCATAAACTAATGATGATTCTAAATGTTATTTAGAGAGACATTCTGTTCTTAATATATTTCAAATATTCTACACAAGGCAAAGTGGATCCAAGTAATCTGTAGGCAAAATAAGATTTTAGAGAAGTATATATTTCCAACAGTATTTATAAAATATTACCTTTATGTAAGGCATCATCCTGGACTTTGTGGAAAACACACAAAGGAGTAAGAAGTGGCCCTTCAAGAAACATATACAATATCAAGGTTTAACATGAAGCAGCATGTCTTCTCTAAGTAAAAAAAAAACATTGTACCAACTGACTTTACTGAAACTTTATATTTATTGCTCTCATTTTAGGTCATAGTGTCCTTCTGCATGCAGGCTGCTATAACGGACATGATATAGACTTAATAGCTTATAAAGAACAGGAATTTATTTCTCACAGTTCTAGAACGGAGAAGTTCAAGATTAAGGAATGGGCAGATCCAGGGAGAGCCCACTTCCTCATAGATGGCTATCTTCTCACTGTAAACGTACATGATGAATGAAGCAAGAGAACTCTCTGGGGTCTCCTTTAAAAGGACTGTAATCCCACTTATGACCTAATCACCTCCCAAAGGCCCCTATGTTTTAATACTAGCACTTCCAGAGTGAGATTTCATAATATGATTTTGGAAGACATAAACATTCACACCATAGTATATATAAACAAAAAAAGACACAAAAACAACAAACAAAAAAATTATTTTAACTACCTATTATTTTCAACTACATAAACTTTTACTTTGTTTCTATATAATATTAAATAACTCATTTGAGTGATTCACTTATATCCAATGCATCTGAGTGCAATTAAATTTGCTTACCCAGCATATCCAGCAGCATATTTCTTCAGACTATCCCATTCCCCACCTTACAGGATTTACCACAGTTAGAAGACAGGGGATAGAGGATAGATAGATAGATGTATACATAAACACACTTGTACATACACATATGCATATTTTTTCCTGTTAATGATACTCATGCAAATAAAATTTAAGCTCAAGGAAACCTGTCTTGTGTGTTACTTAATATCCAGTTTTTAGTCAACATCCAAAAACAAATAATCCAATAAAAACATGGATAGAAGACATGAACAAGTGTTTCCCCAAAGAACACATTCAAATGTTCAGTAGATACATGAAAAGATGGCCATCATCATGTATCATCAGGAAATTGCAAAGCAAACCTAGAAAGAGGTACCACCTCACACCTGTCAGAATGGCTAAAATCAACACTACAAGAAACAAAAGGTGTTGGAGAGGATGTGAAAAAGTAACACTTGTGGGGGCTGCCTGGGTGGCTCAGTGGGTTAAGCCTCTGCCTTCAGCTCAGGTCATGATCTCAGGGTCCTGGGATCAAGTCCCACATCGGGCTCTCTGCCAGGCATGGAGCCTGCTCCCTCCTCTCTCTCTCTCTACTTGTGATCTCTCTCTGTCAAATGAATAAAATCTTAAAAAAAAAAGAAAAAGTAACAATTGTGAACTGTTGGTGGTGATGCAAACTGATACAGCCATATTTGAAAACAGTATGGAATTTCCATAAAATTTAAAAATAGAAGTCCTTTGTGATCCAACAAACCTGATGGTGTGTATTTACCCAATGAATATAAGAAAACTTATTCAAAGGGATGCTAGCACCCCTATGTTTATAGCAGCATTATTTATAAAGCTAAGATATGGAAAGCGCCCAAGTATCCATCAATTGATGAATAAAGAATAAGTGGTATCTATATACAATGGAATATTATT
Source organism: Mustela nivalis (assembly GCF_964662115.1). Lineage (NCBI taxonomy): Eukaryota > Metazoa > Chordata > Mammalia > Carnivora > Mustelidae > Mustela > Mustela nivalis. Next base: position 80,282,927 of record NC_139040.1, read on the forward strand.
CTGCCATACAAAAGACTGAAATCTTGCCATTTGCAATAACATGGTTGGAACTAGACAGTATAATGCTAAAAGTGAAATAAGTCATTCAGAGAAAGACAAATACCTTTACTCATATATGGAATAAAAGAAACAAAACAAACAAGCAAAGGGGAAATAATAAGACATAGAAAGAGAAACAAAGCAAGAAACAAACATTTTATTACAGAGAACAAACTGATGGTTACTTGACGGTATCTGAAAGGAGTGATGGATTAAATAAGTGATGGGGGTTAATTAGAGTACTTGTCATGATGAGCACTGAGTGCTATATGTTATATTGTACACATGAAACTAATACAACCATATATGTTAACTAACTGGATTTCAAATGAAAATTTTTTAAAATCCCAGTTTTTAGCTCACATTCTGGCTTACAAAGGGATTTAGTCAGGAATTTGGAGATTAGTTAATGAACAAAAAAGGGGTGAACAGGCAGTTGTTAGATAAAATTACTATCCTTTCTGGCATTATCTTATACCTTTTATCTAGAAGTATTTTTAGCACTTTAGACTCTTCCTATTTTATTTTGAATCATTAAAAAAACCTTCCTCAAAGGACCTTAGACTCCATCCAATTTGAGCAACAGTGTGAGAGAGGAAATGGTGTCCAGGAGGAAAAAAAAAAAAAGATGAAACTACTATTGTTTACTAGTGAATGCATAGTTCTTCCACAGAAGAAGGTCTAAATGGTCATGGCTCCAGCTTTATATGTGTTCAGTCATATGTTCAGAAGTAGGTAACACTATCAAAAAATATAAAGCATCTGAGATTATTTTCCCTTATTTGAAAGCTGGTGTATGAGTCTGCCGTAGTTTCTTGGGTGTTGATAGAAGACAAAGACTCATGGTTCAGAAATAATATAATTTATTATTCACAGCAATAGAGGTAGCCAGAATATTAACAGTATTTGTGTGTGTGTGTGTGTTTGTGTGTGTGTAGGGATGGGAGTTATATATCAGTTCTGAGCCTCAGTTCCCACAAGAAGAATCAAAACAGAGGCAGAAAATATTTGCAAACACAACAGGTTAAGTTAAAAAAAAAGATACTATTTCTGTCTTCCAAGTCTAAATACAACCATCAATACAACCATCTTCAAAGGATGGCCTAGAACAATAATAAATGCAGAAATGTAAGCAACCAATTGAAAAGTGTCTCCCAAGAAACACACTTTGAGAGTCTTCATTTGACAAAAATACTATAGGATATTACATGGATCAGGTGCATTGAATACTGGAAGGTTAAAATTACAAGGGACCAAATATTTTTAAGCAGTTCTGGCATCCAGTAGAGTTCAAATAGGTTTTATAAGATTGAGGAAAGAAGCCATCAAAACCTGGGCCCAGGGGCACCTGGGTAGCTCAGTGGGTTAAGCCTCTGCCTTCGGCTCAGGCCATGATCTCAGAGTCCTGGGATCGAGCTCTGCATCAGGCTCTCTGTTCAGCAGGGAGCCTGCTTCCCCCCCCCCCCCCCCGCTATTTGCCTACTTGTGGTCTCTGTCTGTCAAATAAATAAATAAAATCTTAAAACAAAACAAAACAAAAATCCTGGGCCCAATTTTCCCAAAAGTATGATGCTGATTCTAGTATCTATGATGTTATCCCTTGAAGACAATGTCTCTAATTGAGTTGAATTAGTTTAATAAAGAGCATACCCCCATTTGTTGTAGGAGATGAACAATATGCAAGAAGCAAAATGCCACATGGAAGCCACCTGGTCTTCAGTGGAACATAGAATCAGTTCCTTTGGGATGAATTTGTTCCACATTTGACTTCCCACTTAAGGGAAAATAAGAGTGCCTTCTAATAGATTTTAAATAGGAAATGACAACGGAAGCTTATACAAGATTATAAAATGGGAAATTTCATTTAGATAAGCAATCATTTCAAAGTCATCTTCTTAATATTACAGACTCTTCACATAATCATAATTTTATTTTGGTATTATATGGTAATTTCAAATATAGTAAATATAAAGAATTTACCTCTGTAATTATAGCGAGTCTGGTCGTAGATTAATGGCAACAAATCTTCAATTTAGAAGTATAGTCTACCAATTATTAATACATTTGGAAATGGTGTGTCATCTTCACTCCACTTGTCTCACTAAAACAGTGAGCCAAAAAAAGTAGGTCCAAGCTGTTTATATGGTCAAAATGGGTTGCTTTTGCACTTGGTAAAGAAGCAGTCATATTTTGGAAGAAGAAACTGAGGCTATTAATATTTTCAACTTATTTTCAGAAAAGGAAAGAAAGGATAATCTAACCTAAAGCCAAAATCTTACACAAGGTGGCTGGAGAATGATCTTTTCCCAGATAAAGGGTTTTTCAACTTAGCCATGTTAGGAGGAAGAAGAGATGAGACATTGTGGACTTGACTAACGTTTGTACACTGTTCAAAAAGTTTTCAAAATAATGTGTATTATTTTTCTTCTTTTAGTTGAGACAAAACAAACAAACAAACAAACAAACAAAAAACACTAATGAGCTTACTCTTAAAAGGAGGTAAACAAGAAACTAGCAAAGATTGAGTGTTAGGTATTGTCCCCCTCCTTTTTTTTTTTTAATTATGTTATGTTAGTTACCATACAATACATCATTAGTTTTTGAAGTAGTGTTCCATGATTCATTGTTTGTGTAAAACACCCAGTGCCCCATGCAATATGTGCCCTCCTTAATACCCATCACCAGGCTCACCCATCCCCACATCCTTCTCATCTTTAAAACCCTCAGTTTGTTTCTTGGAGTCCATAGTTTTTCATGTTTCATTTCCCCCTCCAATCCCCCCACTTCATTTTTCCTTTCCTTCTCCTAATGTCCTCCATGCTATTCCTTAGGTTCCACAAATAAGTGAAACCATATGATGATTGACTTTCTCTGCTTGACTTATTTCACTTAACATAATCTCCTCCAGTCCCATCCATGTTGATGCAAAAGTTGGGTATTCATCCTTTCTGATGGCTGAGTGATATTCCATTGTATCCATAGATCACATCTTCTTTATCCGTTTGTCTGTTGTAGGGGATCTTGGCTCTTTCAACAGAATGGCTATAGTGGACATTGCTGCTATGAACACTGGGGTGCATATGGCCCTTCTTTCCAGTAAAATAGAGCTAGTGTATGACCCAGCGATTGCACTACTGAGTATTGACCTCAAAGATACAGATGTAGTGAAAAGAATTAGGTATTGTTAAAGCACAAATGCAGGGGATAGAAGGTATGGTACAGAAGAGGGAAGGGCAACCATATGGCAGAGTAGAATAAAGTAGCTCAGGAAGAAATTAGTCATATCCAGATATTGTAAGGCATGTGGGGTTGGCAGGGAGAGCATGAGAAATCATGAGAGAAGAGAGAGAAAATGGACCAGGCAGGAGAGGTTTATAACATTTTAACATCTAAGGTAAGCATATGCAAAGCAGAATAGGGAAAGAAATAAAAGTTTTTATAAGACTCAATACATGAGGAATAACGTGGAGGACACTGGGAGATGGAGAGAAGTGTGCTGGGGGAAATCGGAGGGAGAGACAAACCATGAGAGACTGTGGACTCTGAGAAACAAACTGAGGGTTTTGAAGAGGAGGGTGGCAGGTGGTTGGGTGAGCCCAGTGGTGGGTATTAAGGAGGGAATTTTTTACATGAAGCACTGGGTGTGGTTCATAAACAATGAATTTTGGATCCCTAAAAATAAACTGAAAGAAAAAAAAGACTGACTACAGACATGGACCTCAGTGTAACACAGATATGGAACTCACTGTAATACCAGCCACTTCCCACCGACACACACAGACTATGATAATAATAAATAATAATGCAATTAAGAAAATTTCCTGCCAAATAATTTTTCCTCTTTTTTATTTTTATGATTATTATTTTTATTTTATTTTTAAAGTTTTTATTTAAATTGTAGTTAGTTAAAATAAGGTTAATATTAGTTTCAGGTGTACAATATAGTGATCAACACTGCCATACAATGGCTTAAATAAAAAAATGAAAAAAAATTTTTTTAAAGATTTTATTTTTAAATAAAACCTCTACACCCAAGGTGGATTTCAAACATACAACCCCAAGATCAAGATTTACATATTTTACTGACTGTTCCAGCCAGGCACCCCAACAAATAAAAATTTTATAAAATTGTTGAGTTTGTGGGAGTCTCATTTGCTTAGTCAGTTAAGTGTCTGCCTTTGTCTCAGATCAGGATCTCAAGAGTCCTGGGATCGAGCCCCATATTGCTCATGCTCTCTCTCTCTCTCTCTGGCTTTTGCTCTTAAATAAATAAATAAAATATTTTTTAAAAAATTGTTGAATTTGTTTAACTAGTTTTAAACTAGTAGACAGAGATGAAGATAAAGTATGATGTCATGGCACGGAAAAATACAACTTACACGTTTTAAAAAAAAATGTGCAATGCAAGTTACCTCACTTCTTTTATCACCACACTGGGACTTTCCCTACTGAGTTGTTGTAATGTAAGGACCTATTTTATATTTTTATATTTTAGCAAGAGGCTTTCATTGAGGTTAACCCTTAAACTGTCCTTGTTCCCCTTCCCCCAGGGGATTCACTTAAAAACAAGTCCTGGAAATCAGCTCCAGGTAACAAAGCCCATATACAAGGGTGGGTCAGGCCAGGTGGAGACATCAATCAGCGGGAGGGGGGCGGTGTTTGCATATTGTCTCCCTAGATACTAAGGAGTATGCCCCACTCCTCTGCCCTTTGGGAAACTTTTTTGCACCAATCCTAATCAAGGTGTAATAGGCTGGGTCAAATGTCTATACTAGGGTAAATTGAACCTCAATTGGTCATCTAGCCTCACTTTGGAGTTTCCTGTGTGTGTTAAAATCTCATTGGTCACCTGTGCGTGGCTAGGCCTGACTGCATGGCCTTTGCCCTTAAAAGCTAGACTGTGAAACAGCAAAGGGTTGCCTTCTCTCATGAGAGGTGTGGCCCCGAACGTTCGAACGTTCGGTTAGATTCTTGACGCTTGGCATGAAATAAAGCTTTGCTTGACCTTTGCTTTACATCAGTCTCGCTCCTTTAATCATAGACCCATTATTGGGGCATAACAGTATTAATCTTAAAGTTATAAGTCTACAATGCATCCATCATCCATTCTACCCCCTTAACATTCCCCTTTGGACAGACCCATGATCTAGAACAAGCCTTATTTTATAGTGCCTTGTAGGAGATTTTTGCTGCTGCCTAAATTGCCTACTTTCCTCTCACCATTACCACGGAAATTGGGTCCACTGAAACAAAGGGGTAGTGTAAGAAATTAAGACTTCCATAAATCTCTTTAAATAATAAAGTATAAGATAGTGATACCTTTTTTTTCTGCCACATAACCAATTCTTGCAAGAATAAGGTCATATAAGAGAATTTACAACACATGCTAGCATTATCCTACTGGACCCAGACCATTTGTATGTTTCTCTGTCTCTGAGAAATGTAGTTATTTACATGACTGAAACCTAAAAATTGTTTGATATGACCACTAATATCACGTACATTATTTTAAAGCCTGTTTAAGGCTTCTGTAATACATAGGCTTTGTAAACACTTATTAAGCATCTTGTATATATCAAACACTTTAAAAATCTCTGCTTTAAAAAAAAAAACTCTACCTCAATGGAACTTTGAGTCTGAAAAAGATACAGGCAATATACAAGGCAACAGATAGAATAATTACATATTTGATTATATACTCTGAGGATGTCACCTTAAATTGATATGAAAATGATCAGAAGGATCTGGATTTCTTGTCAAAATATTTTGCCTTAAAAAGAAATTGATATTTAGGGAAAGTTGTTACTGAAAGAGGTCCTGTGTCAACCAAAAATGTTAAACCATGATCTCGCTAAATTTTCCAGTTGTGATCATTGCTTTGTTTAGCTGTCTTCTATTAAGACTGAATTTAGTAATTCAGTCTCAGATTTCAGTAAGTCTTTTTTTTAAAGATTTTATTTATTTATTAGAGAGAGAGAGGGAGGGGCAGAGGGAGAGGAAGAACCAGACTCCTTGCTGAGCAGGCAGCTGATGCAGGACTGGATCCTAGTACCCTGGCATCATGACCTAAGCTGAAGGAAGACACTTAACCAACTGAGCCACCCAGGCACTCTAGACTGTAAACTTCTTAAAGGTAAAAAAGTTTATTCTTCTAGTAGTTCCACAGACATTTCTAACATCCATAAGAAAGCATGTACTGATGTAAAATGCCAGCAAATCAAATTATTTAAAAAAGAAAGAAAGAAAGAAAAGATATATCTGGATAAAGAGAAAAACAGAAAATCTAATAATACATTGAATTATTAGAGCAAAGAGTGGAGGAAGAGAAAATAAATATGAAATAGAGATTTCCACTAAAAGAAAAAAATTGAATAAGGCAGGAGATTTAGAAAATTATTATGACAGACTTGAGAAAAAAATAAAATAGGAATTTTTAGAAAATAGCAATGAATGAAAAGGTAAATTGTTCCTACCTTTATAATATTAGCTGTTTGTTGTTGTTGTTGTTGCTAATTTACCTATTTAAGCTAATAAACAAAGAAAGGATTCATTTAGGGATGAGGTTTCTCTCTCTCTATATATATATTTTCCATTTAGGGATAAGGTATATATATATATACATAGATATATATGTATATATATATATATTTTTTTTAATTTTAATTGTTAGAAAATGTGTCACAGAAAGTGTTTAAACTTTAAGATACAGATGCAACATGTAATGAACTGCATTGTTTGAACGTCTAATTTGTAAATGCTGTTAGAGGAAACTTGGTGGAAATGTTCTTATGTGATTGTGTTTCTGGAACAAAGTATATTTATTAATAAGGAATAGTTTAAAATTATGAAATGACCAGGAGTGGACAATTTTCCTAATCCTATCAGCTCTTTGCAGCTCTTTTATTAGCCCCCTTCAGGAATATCAGCTTTTTTATCTAATTAAATTTTATATTAATGTGCTTTTGACTTTTGGCCTTTCTCTTCCTTCTGCTCTTTTTTTCCCCTAAATTACATGTTTCTGTTTAACAGCTACTATCAATACTTTGATATGAATTCTCAACATCAATTTACTAACTCCAGAGATGAAGGAGCATCAATATTTAGAAGCGAAGAATACAAAGCCTTGGGCATCTGGATGGCTCAGTCACTTAAGCATCTGCCTTTGACTCAGGTGGTGATCCCAAGGTCCTGGGATGGAACCCCAGGTTGAACTTTCTACTCAGCTGGGAGCCTAATTCTCCCTGTCCTTCTGCCTGCAGCTCCCTTTGCTTGCGTTCTCCCTCTCTTTGTCAACTAAATAAAATAAAATAAAATAAAATAATGTAAATAATACATTTATTTATTTATTTAAATGCAATTATTACACAATACATAATGTATTGCATAATTATAATAATGATTAAATAATTTATTAAATATTTATATTAAATATATCAATTTAATTAAATAAATATTTTTAGAATTTAAAATATTTCAAATTTAGATTATTAAATATTAAATCATTAATTTAATATATAAATATATAAACATAATTAAATAAAATAATTTATTTATTAAAATGAATAAAATAATGTTGTCATTATCTCAGCATGTATTTTTAAATAGTCTAAAAAAAAATCTAATAAAGTCTAAATACATTGATTTCAGATATTTATACAAGTTAACCCAGACACTCAACCCACAGTTTCAAAACTTTTGTTTTTATCTACTATTCAAAATACGTTTTTAATGTATTTATTTGTAACTTTGACATAGCAAGGAAACTTGGAGGAAAAGGAGACATTTGCTTTTAATATTTGAAAATTATTTTGTTGATTTAAAAAAATAAAAACCTTAACACGTGAGCATTTCTTCTTAAATAACACTGTGAAGTTTCTGAGTCGCATTCTATTAAAAGTGCTGATAAAATGGCCTCAGTTACTCATTTAAATTATCAGCTGAATGGGTAACAAATGAAGTAGAGAGCTTTTTATTATTTATGAATGTATTGCTTGTGGATGGAGTGCCACATAGAGTTACCTCTCTTTTTGGCTTTGTTTTGTGAGCAGCAGTGGAATCTCTGAATGAGATTAAACATAAGGACATTCACAGAAATTCTTAATGAACTTCTGGGGAAGGGCAATTAGTGCAAGGAAAAACTGCAGCAAGACTAATTACAAATTTCAAGTGGTCATCGCTTAATTATAGAAGCTTTTAAGTTCAAGTAATATATCTTTTTCATGAGCCTATCATATTGTATTAATTACCACAAACTGCACTCTTGAACACTTATCTTTTCACATATTTCTTATTCTTAGTACTTAAAATTACCCTGATGATTGATAAGTAAATGGATTTTACTGACAATGCATTTATTTACATAAATAAATAATGCTGTTTATATATATAAAAACAATTGAATATGTGTATGTGTTCAATGATTTTTTTTTCAAATTAACATCTTAATTCTACCACATTAGTTACAAATAGATATAGACTTTATAGATTCATCAAATATTTTATTCTCAAATTTATATGTCCTTTGTGAAGTAAATGAAACTGTATATATTAAATATAATCCTATCACATGTAACAGTTACTAGTGCATCCCAGGACATACATAGGTCAGGTCCTACTCAAGGCATCACGGATAACTGGATTTAACTTTCTATCCTAGGAGTCTTCTGTATATTTCTGTGGCTTTTATACTACAATCAGGAGGAAGAATTCTTTTGCTAAAAGCTTCCAAATGACTATGCGAGTAGATTATTTGTAGACTAGTGATATAATATTATTGTTTAATATGTGAAGCATGATAAAATAAAATGCTATTGCCATATTTAATTTGTTCAGTAAAGCATTCATTTAGTTATCAAGCATTCATTTTCTTTTTTTAAAGATTTTATTTATTTATTTGACAGACAGAGATCACAAGTAGACAGAGAGGCAGGCAGAGAGAAAGGAAGGGAAGCAGGGTCCCTGCTGAGCAGAGAGCCTGATGTGGGGCTCTATCCCAGGACTCTGGGATCATGACCTGAGCAGAAGGCAGAGGCTTTAACGCACTGAGCCACCCAAGAGCCCCAAGCATTCATTTTCTTTATACAGAAGAGATAGAACAATATTACATAGTAGAAAATACAGTAAATAATCTAGAAACCTTGATCATGTTGTTTTGGCAATTTTAGAACATAAAATTAGCTAAAGCTCAAGTGCAAGTTATATTTGTATCATAGGAGGAAAAGTTAATTAAAAGTTTGTTTATTACCATAGTTTAACACTTCAACAAAATGATAACGAGTCCAAAATCAATGAATATATGAAGTATACAATAAAAACAATAATCTTGAGTGTATGTGACTCACTGTAGGTATTGATAGGCTAGAAATCAAAGGGAAAGTATCTATAGGGTTTGTTCAGTTCCATGCTCATCAGATTAATAGGCTTTCTCATATTGCTTCCTTCACCACATTAATTTGTCTAATGAAGTTTTCAAGAGTTAAAGACAGTGATAGGTTCATGGCTGGAGAGAAGGTACAGAATCTAAGATAGTTCACCAGTGCTTATTATTTAAGAGAAAGACAGCATGGGAGGTGAGGGGTATATCATGCATCCTGTTTTCACTACCTTTGTGGAGCACCTACCCTGGAGGTCATGTAATAATAACCAATGACCAAAAAACAATAAAAAACCCCAAACATCCATGTGGAAGTGCCATCCCTGCCTGGAGATGAGTAGACTGCTCAAACATATCCTGGGCAGGCATCTCAGCCCAGGCCTGTGCTGGGGAAGATGGTTCCTGGTTTTGGGCTCAATCAGGAAGCCAGCAAACTGACGGGAGAGTGCAGCCAGGGTTAACAGGACTGATGATCTTTTTGCAGCCAGGCCGCGGGTGGACACCCGCTCAAGGAGCCAGGCTAGGAGGCTGCCCAGCGCCAGCGCTGGCAAAGCTTACAGCCCCCGGGCTTCCCCCGGGCCCCAGCCAGGGCGGGGCCTCAGGAGGGAGTGGGCGGGGGCGGGGCAGAGAAGGGGCTTTGCTAATTGCCAAAGCGAAAAGTGAGCTCCCTGAGGACTCAGCAGGGAGGAGGGCGGGGGCGGGTCGAGAGCAGCAGGGAGAAGGCGCTTTGCTAATTGCCTAAGCTGGAAGTGAGATCACAGAGGATGTGGCTGAGAGTCTGGGAGGAGGTGGAGGGGCTGGCGGAGGAGGGGCGGGCAGCCCTCGGTGCTGTGCTGCGGCCCAGTCGGGACTGCAGAACCCACCGGACTCGCCGCCCTTACGCTCCCGTGTGAGGCTCCGCTGTCCCGCTCCTGCTGCCCCTCCCCGCCCCAAGGCTTCTCCGGACCACCCTCTGCACAGGGGTAAAGTGACACCGCGCCGCGCCCTCACCTGGAGCAGAAAGCGCGGACCCGACCTGGGGGCGGAGAGGGGGGTTGTGGAGGCCCAGCCTCCCGCGAACCCCAGGGCACCGGGACCACCCAGGACGCTGCGCCAAACCCGGGTCCTCATGGGGTCGGGCTGGGGACAGCGCCTTGCGAGGTGCCCCCCGCCAGCAGGCACGCTAGCCCCCATCTTTCCGCAGCCCCATGCGCCCGTGCTGAGGACCCCCTTCCCTCCCCCGCCATGGCCCCGCTGCTTTTGTTCTGGACTTGGGATCCCAGGTGGAAACTAGTCCCTCAGACCTCCCTGGCAGCAAGGAGGGCAGGGAGGGATTCTTGGCTTTCTGCCCTGGCTCCTCCTCTCTCCCCATTCACAAGCCTTCTGGTTTCCCTTTCCTCTCCTCATTGTCAGTTTTCTGAAATGGTTTTCTTCTGCATGTTGACCCAAAGAGCTATTTCATGAATGAATATACACGAAACTGAGTTGGAGCCCACCTGTGAGAGCCCACCTGTAGAGGCCTTTCATTAGAATGGGCTCTGGTTCTAGCTTCAGTTCAGAATACTGCATGTACCTGAGGACCAAGTCCAGATGTTTCTTTCATCTCTGACTTGAATTTGAAATCCTCCTCAGACTTCAGCTTCCAGGATTTCTCCAGTCCTTGCTCTCCCACTGTCTTGGTGGGGATCCGCCATGAGTGTTGAACACAGGAATGAATGAATGATATATACCCCAGACTGCTGGGGCTTTGTCTTCTTTTGCTGAGGTTGGAAAGGCTTGGGAGAGACCCCCTGTATGCAGATAGAGAGCTGCATGCAATTGCTTAGATGAACGTGTTCCCCACTTAATTGCTTGGGCATTGAACATTTCGCCCTTAACCTGTGGCTTGAGCAGTTAGGAGGAGACAATCTGGAGGTGAATCAGAAGATGGCTGAATCCACATGGTGGTGGTCTAGGTTTGGGAGATTTTCCTGGAGATTCAAAGGAAAGATCTAAATTCTTCCAGTGGGGAGTGGTAAACATTTTATCGATGGGAGATGGAAAATAAATGGTCTGGTTAAACTTTCCCGCCCCCTCAAAACCCATTATTTGAAAACACAAAAAGCGAAGTGAAGGGAGAAATCCTCCCACTCCCATCCCCACTCACCTCCATAGCCATCTCCTCTTCCAAGAACCTAGCAGACAAGGTGCCAAGAAGTGTTAGGTACCAGCAGTGGTCTCAGATCTCATTCAAGAATCATGGTGAAAGGCTTTCAAATAGATTGTGGGGGAACAGGGATCCAATTAGGGGGGACAAGTTTAAGGTTTGCCTGGTCCCCTAAAAATTAATGGCACTAGAGAAGATGAGCTTTGGGAACTATAGCTTAATGGATACAATGTGTTAAAAGCTTCAGTGAGTCATGGTGGGAAGAAGCCATGAAGGCAGCAAACACAGTCTTAGATGATGTTATTAATAGCACTACAGGCTCTAGATTTCCTGTGGTGGTGTTCTTGGCAAGACCAGCCCGGCCAAAGTGGATACTCTCAACCTGGAACAGAGGGTCTTGGAGATGCCAGCACGTGAGGTATGATGAGAGGGTAAAATGATAGGAGGTGTCCTTTGGAAGGACTGACTCCTTGACTTTAAAAGGGAGAACCCAAATCTGTAGGTGAAATCTTTTTGGCTACAAAGAGGGCCAAGGCCTCCTAAGGCCAAGGTCTCCTCGTCACTTGCAAAGATGTCGAAGAACATATTCAGACTTTTCAAAGATGTCCTCATATCATTGGTTCCCACTCTGGAATTCTATCAATAAGGTGAGAGTTCCTCTAGTTGAAAAAGAGATCTAAAAAGACTTCCCTTTCTCATGTAATTTCTGTAACCTCCAGGACACACCCACCTCCCCCTTCCAGCTCTGTAATGAAGCCACAGCTGGTGCCAATTTGTGGAACTCCTTAAAGGCTATTCTCCCTTATATACCCCCGGACCAAGTTCCCATGCTCCCTCACCTGATTTCCTGCACTCACCTCCCACCTGGTGTGTTCACACCTGCAAGTGCCTTTTACCAAACCCTTTGTCAAAAGGCAGCCAGAGTGACCTTTCAAAACCTATCAGTTCCTGGCATTTGTCTCCATAGAAATCTGCACTGATCTTCTAACAAATTCTCAGTCCTCCAAAGGCCCCCATAATCCTCCCATCAGTCTCTTCATACCCCTCCAACTGACTGATGCCTGTTCTGCCCCATCTCTCTGCCCTTCAAACACACTGCCTCCTTCTTCCTGTGGAGACCTCTCATGGCACCTGCCTCCAAGCACAGGTGATTCCCATTGATGGATAGACCCTCTCTCTCCCCCATCTCCCCACTCCAGTTACTCCCACTTATTCGTGAGCTCACAAGCCCCATGGTACACACTCTCCATGCAGCCTGCTCTCTCTTTTCTAGCACTGGCCTCCGTTTCTAGCTGTGGTTGTGTCATGGATGTCCCTCCCCAGCCAGCCTCCAAGCTCTCCTTTCCTTTAGCTCCAATACCTGACACAGTGCCTGGCACGTAGTAAGCCCTGGCTAGCTTCTAAGAGCCTCACTGAGGGACTGAAAGCATTTTAAAAATGTCACCACGTAGGCTCCAAACTGTAGGCAGAAAAAGCTTTGCCTGGATTGACATTTTAGAGACGTATTCGTCAAGTTGGATGTGTTCACTGACTTTACCTTGTAAAATTAAAAAAAAAAAAAAGGACCTCTGTATCGCTTCGCATCTAACGAAGGCGCGTGTATACTATTAGACCACGTTATGAGCTTAATGGAAGGAGACAAGATATTTTCGCTAAGAAAATGTATAAGACTGTTGAGGTCAAGTGGGAGGAAACAGTCCGTTTGTTGGAGCATTGCTATCTTACTGTATTACAGCCACTCATAAAAATCTGACACGGGGTGAGTCAGAATTGTCTGTCGGAGATGAGTTAGATCTGGCTCATGTTCCTACAGACATGAAAACCAGAAACGAAGAAGGAGGCTTTGAAAGCGTGGTTTGAGGAGGCGGTGTGTTTCACTGCGATGAGCTCAGTGCCCAGGGCCACCAGCAGACATGCTGGCCTGTATCCTTCCTTTGTTCTGGGGTCCCTCTTGCACCATGTGGTGAGGCTGGTGGCTGGGAGCAGCTCAGGACAGGACCCTGTGTTATCTTATTTCTCCCACCCTCCTGTGGGCTCCAGTGGGCTCCAGTAGGTCCCAAGGGACAGCCTGCCTTCCTTGAAAAGCCCAGTAGCACTGGGAGCAGAAACTAGGGCCAAAGAGTGAGCACCCTGTTTGACAAGCTGGACCAGCCACCTCTTCTTCAGATGCAGGGGGAGCCCTGGCATGCTGACTCCTCCCTTCTCCCTTTCCCCTTTCCTCTTTCCTCCCTCTTTCCTTCCCCTCTCTCCTTCCCTGGTGGTGCCCTTTCCCAATGCCCACTTCATCCCTTTTCCTTTCTACATGCCTGTCTTCTAGAGTTTCTTCTCTTTCCTCCCCATTACTTCCCTTCATCTGAATCTCCTCTTTGGTCCCTTAGTCCCTGCTCTCTACTCCTCCTCCCCTTCCCTGGCCCCTGTTCAGCTCCATACTGAATGCAGGCAGAGCTGGACTAACATGCTCACTTGCTAGCTCAGCCACCCTCCAGAGAAGTCACTCTTCGGTGGCCACCTTCCTGACCCCCTGGTCGCTTCTCCACTTGTTCAGATATTGCTCTGAAGTCTGAGGAGGACAGAGCGGGGCTGCCACAGAAGCAGGCCAGAGGAGAAACCAAACCATGTGTCCACACTGTCCACCAGCACTGCTGCTCTGAGAGCTTTCGGAGTCCTCAACAGGGTTAGGATTTAGGGGCTTCTTCAGAACCGGGAGTGAAAACAACCATAGGTCAAAAGAAAAGCTATGGTCCACACAAAAATAATAATCACAAATGAAAACTATGTTAACTCTGAAGTTCCAAAGTCGAAGAATTGCCTTGAATCTGTCACTAGAAAGCACCCAAGGCCTCACTCTCTGGGTTCTGGGTGCCCTGGGAATGGCAGGAGGCTCTGACAGGCGCATGGGGGTGCTGAGCTATGTGGGCTAGCCTGCCCGCTGGGGGGGGGGAGTACCTCCTGTGGCGCTGTCCTCCCGGACTCCCTGCGCAGGGGGTGTGGCGCGGTGTCCGGGGTGGTCCTGGTGCCCTGGGGTTGGCGGGAGCCTGGGCCCGGACCACTCCACCCCCCCCCACTCCTGTCCTGCGTTTTCTGCTTCAGGTGAGGGCGCGTTGAGGTGTCACTTTACCTGTGAGCAGAGGGTCCTCCAGAGAAGCCATGGGGCAGGGAGGGGCAGCAGGCGGCAGGAATGAGAACGGGACACCGCGGCTCTGGGGCTAAGCTGGAGCGTGGGAGCGCAGGGGCAGCGAGTATGGTGGGTCCTGCAGTCCCGAAAGGGCTGAAGCACAGCACCCTGGCGCTGTGCGCCCCTCTTTCCCGCCTGGGCAATTAGCAAAGCCCCTTCTCCAGGCCGCCCCCGCCCCGCCCCCACCCCCCTCCCTCCTGAGTCCTCTGAGAGCTCACTTCCAGCTTTGGAAATTAGCAAAGACCCTTCTCTGCGCCGGCCCTGCCCCCTCACTCCAGGGGCCTGAGCCCTGGCTGGGGTGCAGGGCTATGCCCTAGCATGCTGCCCCATTGCCAGCGCCTGCGCTGGGCAGACTCCTAGCCTGGCTCCCTGAGCGGGTGTCCAAGGGCAGCCTGGCTGCGAAAAGATCATCAGTCCTAAACGCCAGCTGCACTCTTGGGTCAGTTTGCTGGCTTCCAGATTGCGCCCAAAGCCAGGAACCAGCTTCCCCAGCACAGGCCTGGGCTGAGATGCCTGCCTGGGATCTGTGTGAGCAGTCTCCTGGACTCCAGGCAGGGATGGCACTTCGACCTGGATGTTTGGGTTTTTGGTTTGTTTTTTTGGTCATTGGTTATTACATGACCTCCAGGGTAGGTGCTCCACAAAGGGAGTGAAAACAGGATGCCTGATATATATGCATATGGCCATTCCAGAAAAATAGCTTGGGGTTCTCTCGGAAACGCGGCATTGGTCCTTGCACTATGGTTTAATAGAAAAGGGATTATGCACCAAGTTACTTAAATGAGCATAGGTTGAAATCGTTTACTGAGAGTAAATATTTTAAATAGTTATATTTTAACTAAATCTATCATCAATCATAAATCTATTACATGAAGGTTACAGGCAATTTAAAAGCAAGAGCACTCTCTTCAGGGTTTTAAATAATCCCTGTCTGTCTTGGCACATGAGAATGCAAAGATAGGAACTGGTTTGTAAAAGATCATATAATAGCTTTTACTAATTCTATTTATTTGACAGACAGAGATCACAAGTAGGCAGAGAGGCAGGCAGAGAGAAAGATGGGGAAGCAGGCTCCCCGCCAAGCAGAGAGCCTGATGAAGGGCTCGATCTCAGGACCCTGAGATCATGACCTGATCCCAAGGCAGAGGCTTAACAAACTGAGCCACCCAGGCGCCCCCAGATGAAATACATTTCTGACTTAGAAACTTCAGATAGAATTATTTTGTCCATGATGACAAGTGAAGAAAATGTGTCATCCCTAAACCTAACCTTAAACCCTACCAATGCTGAAACCTAAGCTGACCTTAAAGCCCAAACTAGAACTTTGAATTCCAAACCTGGAATGGAACCCAAAGCCTGTACCTGAGCCCTGGATCCAAGCCCTGAACCACGAACCCAAACCCTAAACCAGACCTCCAAGTCATGAAACCTGAACCCAAATCTCAGCATGAAGTCAAACCCCAAATTTGACCTTGAACTTTATCCCATAAGCCCTGAGTCTTAAAGCCTAAATCATAAATTTAAATCCCTAAACTACAACTCTGTTCCCTTGTCCTTCACTCTAAATCCTCACCGTAACACTAAACCCAAAGCCTGATCTAGAACTCTGACTAAAACCTGAACCTGAACCCAAATTCAAACGCTTCACCACACTTTGCTTATGCACTTGCCATTGATGGATATTTGCAGTTTCTACCTTTTGATTCTTGTGAACATTGTTTCGGTTGGGGGCTAGGGTTAGGGTCTTGGATTAGGGTAGGGTCCAGGCTTGAGACCAAGTTGAGGTCAGAGTGTGGGTCTGCATCAGGGCCATGTTCAGTGACACTGTTTGGGTCAAGGACTGTTGTAATTCCACATTGTTTCCAATTCATTGTTCCTTAGCTATTTGGGGGGAAGTTGGGGGGTATTGGGCTCCATGCAGCTTGAAGTTCCGGAATGAAATGGCGTCAGCTGGACCCCAGGAGGGAGCAGGACCTACCACTGAAGGGTGAGCTCCCACAGTCCTGCACTGCCTTCCACCGCCTGCAGAGGGCGCCAGACCCCAGCTCCCGCCCTGAGCCCAGGCTGCACAGCCACAGCTGGGACCTCAGCCCTGCCTTTTCAGGACCCACTGTGGAGACTTCTTGAGAATGTGGGGCGCCTCCCACCCTGACAGGACAAGCTGAGGAGGGTGTGGCTCTGCATCCACACTGACCGGACCCGTTGTGGAGGACGCGCCCACACTGCCAGCAGTCCAACCTCCTAAGGACCAGACGCTGGAGGAGGTGAGGAGAAGTCCCTTAGTGGACTGTCAAGGGGTTCGTGGTCTCAGGACCCCACAGAGAAAGGGCGCCCTGTGTAGACACTGGGTCTACCTTCATTTTGTGAGAGGAGACGTGGCCTCCTGCTGTGCTGTGCTGGGGCTGGGGGGTCCCGACTTTCTGGGCTCGGGTGATCCTTGGTCCTTGTCTGTGTTTGTGTGCTCGCGGATTAGGTTCCTTGGGCTCCTCAGATGGTCTGCAGTCAGGGAGCGTCTGCCTTCTTAGGTGCTTGTGTTCTCCCCACCTCAGCCCTGCGGGGTCCTTCCCGTGTCCACACCCACTCCAGGCTTGCGCCGAGTCCGGAAATTCGGGAGCCAGAGTGAGGACTCTGTAGCCGGTTTTGGGGAGAGTAGGTATTTTCCCAGTGTGGGTACTTCCCTGAGCACAGTGCCTCCCCATCTCCGTGTGTACCCCTCCCTGTCTGTCGTCATTGTTGCAGGGCTGTCACTTTCTTGGTTCAGGGGCCTCCCGGGTATCTTGCTATCTTGAATGCAGGTGTAAATGAGATCTTTCTCAGCAGTCTCTTTCTGATGGTTCCTTCCGAGCACCTAGGAGTGCCACTAATTTGTGCATATTGATTTTGTTCCTTGCAAGTTCTTGAATTTATTAGTTCGATTGGCCTTAAACTCAATCTGCCAGTTATTTGACCAGCAGCATGGGTTTAATTGGGAAGAGCAGAGAATGGCAGTCTGGGCTGAGCAAGCTAAGGTCCCATCACAGGCAAGTGCGAGAAACAAAGGAGAGGAACATTATTTCATGGAGGAGGAAGAAGTTGGGAAGGGTGCTTGAAGGAAAGTCCCTTGGAGAAAGGCAGGGTGATGGAGAATTCTCACCAGCTGAGCTGCAAAGCTCCTACAAAAAGTCAGGAGATGAACCTCCAGCTTCCCCTGTGGGGCCTAAAATTGGTGAGTCTCTCCTGTGGGGGATTGCAATGTGGGGTCTGTAATGGGCACTGAGCACCAGGCGCCCCCTTCCAGCCTCCCCTTCTGGCATCCCCAGTCCACTTTACTGGGGCTTCCCTTCCTGCTTTTGCACAGTTCTAACCAGCTTGTGGTGGAACGTTGTGGAAAAACTGAAATTCCAAATCCACTGCTTCTACTGCACCTGAGATACAGGGGCCCATGATTTAATCCTCCCACGAGTCTCTTGCTAGCCCCACCTGTCCGTTACTCATTTTGAGAGTTGATATTACCAAAGTAGTGTAATTCTAAACATTTCTGATTTAGCTGTATTATTTCTTTTTAGGTATGAAGTTAACTTCCAATTATATGAATTTAATATTTTGGTCATTGTTTTCTAATTTTATTGCCTTATTCTTGGAAAATATAGCCTGATATTTAACTCTAGGAATTTATTGGCATATACTTCTGGCCTAAATAATGGCCTGTTTGTGTAAATGTTCAACTTATGCTTATATACTTACTGAAGACTCTTGTTTTGGGGTCAGGATGGCTACATTTATTAATAGATCAGGACTATTAGATTCTCTAAATTTTGATGTCTCTTAATTTAATCTAATTAAATTATCAGTTAATGAAAGAAGTTAAATTTTTTATGTACTACTGCATCTAAACTTATCAAAGTCTTTTGCTATAATTAGACAAGTATGTCATCCTGTTTTTATACCAAGTCTTACAGTAAAAAAATCATACTACCTGAAATATTATTTATTTTTGTTATTATTTATTTTTTTTAAAAGATTGTATTTATTGGGGTACCTGAGTTAAGTGTCTACCTATAGCTCAGGTCATAATACCCGGGTCCTGGGATAGAGCCCCGCAGGGGGTTCCCTGCTCAGTGGCGTGCTTCTCCCTCTCCCTCTGTTATTCCCTCTGCTGTGTGCATGTTTTTCTTTTCTCACTCTCTCTCAAATAAATAAGTAAAATTTAAAGATTATCTCTCTCAAATAAATAAGTCAAATTTTTTTTCTCAATGGGAGGGAGAAGCAGACTCTCCACTGAGCAGGGAGCCTGATGCAGGGCTCAATACCAGAACCCTGGGATCATCACCTGAGCTGAAGGCAGACACTTGAACCGACTAAGTCACCCAGGCACTCCAGCTGTTTATTTATTTATTTATTTTTATTATGCATATGTTTTATCTCTCTTTTCTACAAGTCTTTTTTTTTGATCTTTTTACTTTTTTCATAAAACTGAATTATTTCAAGATGACTTGGTCATCCTCGTTTCCCCAACCTCAAAGGTCATAGAGTATATTTTAACTGTTAAAATAATATTAGTATTTAAGTGCTGCCTACACAAATTAAGGCAAATTATCTGTGGTCTGTATTCCTGAAAATATTTTTTTTATTATGCCTTCCTATGCCAATGACATTTTATAAGGATCTAAATGTTTCCATTTGCGATTTTTTTTCAAGATAATAAAGCTATTACTTCATTCTTTTTTTATATCTGATGTTATTTAAAAAATTTCTGTCAGTCTGATTCTTGTTTCTTTATTAATGAATTATTTTTTTTCTCTCTAACACTTGTGATTTTTTTTGTGTGTCTTTGGTATGTATGCCCTAGTTTGGGATTCATAGAGTCAACTATAGTTATGAATATTTTCTTTCTTTTCTTGTATGTAAGTTTTAATCCAGTGTCTTGACTATTTTATGCTTGAGAAATAGATGTACATTACATTAATATTCAAATATTTCTTTCCTTTTTCTTCTTTCATTTAAAAAAAGTCATTTATTTTATTTTATTTAAAAATATTTATTTATTTATTTGGAGTAGAGAGAGAGGGTCATGAAGAGTGGCTGATTATATACTTTCAATTTGGGAGGAGGTTAGGGATAGCACAAGCCTCCAAGGTATTTTGTAAACAAGGTTTCCAGGACCTTGAGGGGGCTAGCTATTGTTAGGGAAAGGTCATTTCTTACTATTTAGTAAAAACTCAGGGAAGAGACTCTTCTGATGTATATCAGTGGGTATATGCTTGGGAGATGATTGCCAATGTATATCTTGAGGGCAGGGGTGGGGAGTAGAGATAAAAAAGTTTCCAAAGTAATTTTTACATGTGAAAGTAGATTTTCAGTATCCTGGGGGGTGGACTAAGAATGCTTTTTGCCCTGAGTGGATGTGTCCACATGGAAGCAGCTGAGTCCCCAGAGGAGCTTCAAGGACTTGTCAACAGGCTATGAGTAGTAAGGAAATCTAATTTCTTCTCTAGCTTTTGTTCCACACACATCACCTACATCTTACACCTCTTTTATATTGATAATTTTAATGCTTTGCTGGTATCCAGATGACTATATCCTTAAGTGACCTCTTATCTCTATTGAATCCATTACATATTCTATCCATTGTATTCTTAATTCAACTAGATTACATATATTTAATCTATTAGTACCACTAGGTTCTTATTCTTGTTTTTATTTCAAAATCTTTCCTTATTTCCTTACATTATTTATTGGGTATATTTTAAATCCCTGAAATACTCACTTATTATATATAAGCTGTCAACCGTATTCTTATTTTGAGGTAGCTATATCTTTTTGGGCTTTAGGACATCATACCAACAATGCCAAATAATTTTCAGACAACAGCAGGATCTCCAAGAATTCAACTAAATTCTGACACTATCTACCTGAACATAGTGTAAGATTTCATCAGTTAATGGATCAGTCCTCCAAGACTATCTCCAACCCCACCTCAGATGCCAGTCTCACTGTAGGCCCCAGGTTATTACCTGTGCTTGTGACTGAGCAACTACAGGTTGGAGGTCCCAGTGGCCTACTTCTTACGTTCTTTTAATTTGCTACAGGGACTCACAAAACTCAGAAAAATACTTACTTTATGTTTGCCAGCTTATTAAAAGATATAATAGAAGATTTAAATCAATATATAGATAAAGAAGTGCACAGGGCAAGGTATGGAGAATGGGCACAGAGCTTCTATTACCTTCTGTAAGACTGCCACTCTTCCTGCCTTTTCATACATTTAACACACTAAAAGCTTTCTGAACCCAGTCCTTTCAGGTTTTCTGTGGAGGCTTCATGACATAGTCATGACTGACTAAATCATTGTCATTTGCCGTTCTTGAAAGACCCCCCCACCCCCGTCGTTAACTAATTGACTGCTCTTTTGTTGTGTAAAAGTACCCCTCCTCCCCTTGCAATGAAAAGACCCTTCCCCCAGGGTTGAATTCAATGTAACTGCTCTTTTGCCTTTCTGTAACCCGCTTGGCTTTTAGGGCATGACACTTGACTCCTGTTTGAACAAGATACCCTCTCCTAATAGCCGGGGCATGGTCACATAGACAAGGGCAAGGGGGCTGCATGGTCACATAGACAGGATGTCTTTCTGCTGAGTAATAAGGTCAAACTTCCCCTCTTTGTTTCCCCTTCCCACCTTTCTCTTCACGCGAGGGGGGTCTTCCAGGGCCAATCCACTAACACCAAGTATGCCTTTTTCAAAAGTTCTAACTGTCAACCAATCAGTTGTGCCCCACCCAAAACTTGTTTGTACCTGTCTATAAAAACCCGGCACCACCCCAGCCGGGTGTGCTCAGCTAGCAGGAGCTGCTGACCACCCGCGGGCGCCTGCGTAACAATACCACAAGAACCTCTTGCTGATTGCATCCAGTGGCAGTGTTGGATTCTTGGGTAAGGGGATCCGCGGGTCTTTCATTTGGAGGTCCCACCGAGATCATCGGACTCCTGCCCACGGATCCAACTGACTCCCACCGGGAGGTAAGCTGGCCAGCATTCTTGTCTCCTGTCTCATGTTCTCAT
Organism: Mustela nivalis; assembly: GCF_964662115.1. Lineage (NCBI taxonomy): Eukaryota > Metazoa > Chordata > Mammalia > Carnivora > Mustelidae > Mustela > Mustela nivalis. The sequence goes on from NC_139040.1 coordinate 80,304,677, forward strand.
TTGTATCCAGTCTCGTGTTCTTGTTTTTCTCTAGTCTTGTGAGGCCTCTGTTTGACCTATACTGCAGGTAGCGGTATAGTGTTTGTACAACAGCGCGCGTTGTTGGATTGTATTTGTAGGCAGCTTGAGAAGGAGCTGACGAGCTCGGACTTCTCCCCTGCCGACCCTGGAGGACGCTCCAGGGTGTCGAGGGGCCCGATTTTTCGGGGCCCCTCATTTGTCCGAGGGTTATATCCGTTTGTCCGTTCCAGAGGAACCCCTCGGCCCTGGACGCAATTTGTCCACCGCAGGGAGATCTCGAGGCTCCTCTGGGCCGGTGGAAACCTTGCTTTCGGTAGTATACCGAAACCGCGCAGCGACCTTTTTGTTAATTGTCTTGTGTGTCTTGTGTGCTTTTCTCGTCGCCCTTTGTGTTTCCCTTGATTAAGGTTAACTGGAGCCAACTGGGGTTAGTCTAACTCGAGACAGAGACCATAAGGAATATTCCCAAGCAGCTGCCGAAACTCTCTTTGTTTCGGGGAAGTTTCCCTGTGTTCTCTGGCCTGACTTGGACTGCCTAACCCCTCCCCCCTTGCTGGTGGGAAAGCATGGCGTCTGCTCCTCTGTTGGGGCTTAGGAGCTCCAAAACTGGGAATCCTTTCTCTGCCTCCTGGCGGCGCTTTGTTTCTTCTGTTTCCCCCTTAGGTGTTTCTGTACCAACGTGTGTGCAGCCTGCATGACTGGCCTCTAGATCATGCACCACAGCTCCTTCTCTCTTCACTGTCAAGGAGCAAGAAGAACACCCCCACTCCAGATCTTACATTCAAAGTGGAGTGGGTCCAGGTGGAATGTAAATCAGTATTGGAACTAAGTTAAGTTTGTTGGTTTAATTAAGATAAGACGTGTCTTTGAAGTTACAGCAGTAAATGTGAAACTTTTATTCTATCAGTTTACTGAAGGTCAGATAAGCTTGTGTTACTTATTAAAATTTGTTAGCAAAGAAATGACTAAACTGATGGTTAATTGTCTATCTCAAAGTTCTAATGGGTAATTGCTTAAGTAGCTTTCAAAGTCTTTGGTAACCTGAAAGTTTAAGTTTTGCTTGGATGACAAATGGAATTAAATTGCGGACATCTAGGTCTTAACCAAACAGGATAAAATGCTAAGTCGTTAATTATTGGATGTAGGTTTGTGCTTTTGACTTCTTACTGCAAAGAAACTAAGAGTATTTAAATCTGTTGGTAAACGTGTTCTACACTTAACTGATTCATAAATTTGCCACCTGAAGAATTCTGTTGTAGCAGTTCACAATTGGTTAATAACTAAAGATGTTTCTAAGAATACAAAGTTCTGCTTAGTGTAACTAAGACTGATGGAAATAAAAGGAAACTCTGTATGTAGGTAATTAGGAGGTATGTAAGAAAGATTTAAGGAAGGTAATTTTGTCCTAAATGAGATGGTTGTTTGGAAGGAAATGGCTTGGGACAAAACCTGAATGCAAAGGAAAGTTGTAGAAGGTTTGTGAACGGAAATCTTCACAAAGAAAATTTTAGATATGGTCAGGACAGACTAAAAAAGAAAGAAAAACAGCCTCCAAGGTAATTTAGCACTCTCCTGACCTGCCTCCACATAGATTATACTTCCAAGTATAAGGGCCATTTGGCCTTGAGAGATTAAGGAAACAGCCCAACCTTGAGAGACTGCGAAAACACCCTGTTACCATCCTCCATTGCCTGTAACCATAGAAACTCACTCTAATCTGTAAAGAGTGAAAGGGGAGACTGATCACCTCCCATTAGCCAGAGATGCCCCGAAGGGGAGGATATCCAACCTGTTTGAATCTGAAGAGTGCCTGACTGTGTGAATGTGTCTGTATGGCTCCACCACTTCGGAGTCTGAGTGGGCTGCACCTTGAGTCTCGCGGGGCGTCATATGGCATAACAGTCATCTACTCCACGGAGTAGCCTGTTCCAGGGTTTATACGGACAGGCCTTAGCTAAGACGCTCCTAAATTCCCGTGAGGGATGCAAACAGGACAGCAGGGGAAAGATCCCTCCCTTGTCTGCGACATCATTCATGATAGGAGGGAAACCCAGAAAACTCCTATCTTAAGACTGCACACTTAGAAGTAAAATAAAAAAAAAGGGAAAGACACTGGTATAAAAAGCTGGTTTTCTTTCTGTTTAAAAGGGGCAAAGTTTTCTTAGCTAATTGATCTGTTAAAAAGTGTAAATGGTTTTCTCTTTGCCTGCCTGAAAAATTCAGTTCCTATGTTTTGTTTTATCAGGTGTTTAACATCCCTGATTATATTTAGGCATGTGTTTTTAAACTTTCTAAGGTTTTAGCCATTGTTGACAAGATTTAAACCAATGATAAACCTTGGGTTACATTTGGAAAAATGCTATAACCATTCTAGAGATTCTATGCACTTCCTAAAGTTTTAATGTTTTGAGAGATCATCGCTTGATATTGTAATTATGGGAATGTTATATGTCACAGAAATTGTAACCTGATTTCCTTGCAGCTAAATTGTAAACTCCCGTGTCTCTTTAGCTCTAACCATATCCATTCTGAGTTTTTGTCATTTATAATTGTTTTAATTCTCTTGTAAAATGAGTTTTATCTTCAAGGAGATTCCTATAAAGGACTTTCAGGACAAATACAGATATTTGATATACTTGAAAATCCTAAAACTGAAATGGGTAAAAATTTCCAAAACTGACTAAAGCCGCATTCACCAGAATTAGTAATATGGGACTAAATGAACTAAAAGATTATAGTGTTATGTCTCTTAATGTCTTGTCTTACTTTAAACATTGCTGGTTCTCTCTAATGTTTGCTCTTCCAGACTAGGGATACTTCCTCCTAGTTATCTGTAACTTATAGAGATGTAAAAGTGCTCATTTGTAAAAGTGCTCAAAGCATTCACCTTTTCTCTCTATTTGAACCCTCTGAAACCAAAAGGTCTTAGTAAGTATTCTTTCTTCCATGGCAATCAGTCATTTGCATAAGTTCAATAAGAATCTGTTCTCCTTGTAACAGGAAAGAATTGGAAACACGGGTTATTTTACCAAGGCTTTGACTGGGATGTCATATTTGAAAAGACTCAGATATGACCAGACAGCTTTAAGGAACTAAGGTTGACTTTATAAAACCTGGAGCCATAAAGCCCCTTGGGACTGTTGGCCTGATACCTTGCTTACAGAGTTCCCAGCAGCCCCACCAGGTGAGTAAAGAATGTCACTCCTTGGTAGGTGCAGTCTCGGGAAGAGGAATTCGCCCAAAGGCATTGCAGGCATGCCTGATGGCAAGTACAGGGCTTGGCTTCTGGCCCGGAGAGGCTACTAAAAGTTCAACCTAGAGATTCCTTATACAAAGTTCCAGCAAAGCAGATTCTAAAAGATCTATTGATCACAGTCACTGTTCTTGCTGAGCTTATGTAAATAATTAGGCCAAGTTTGTTAAAATTGGACTTGTTTCACAAGTGAATTAGTCCTGATTTGGCTATCTCTGGAAATGAGGGTTATTTTAGAGAGAAAAATTGTTTTAGTAACACACCTTTATGGATGTTAAATTCTAGATTTGATTGTCTTTAAATGTTTGTTTACCTAAGCTAAACAATTTGAGGTAAACTTCAGAGAAGTTGCACAATAGCTTCTTTAGTCGATCTTATTATTTTGTGGGGATATTAGCAGACCCCACAGCACATGATTAAACAACTGGAAAAAATGGGATTGATTCCCCAACAATTATATAACTTAACTAATACCTTATGTGTGGCTGGGATAATGAAATTGCCTAAAAGCCACCATACCACACTCCATAGGATTAACTATGGACTTGTGGAGATAATGGATGACCCCACTTTCTTTATGAGTGGATTGGATGATGCATGGCAGACTCCCCTTATCTCTTGACAAGTTTTCTCACTTGCCAGTGATCCTCTGTAATCAGGATATTGTTAAGGCTGGACCACTCAAAGGTCTTATTGGTTTTATCCCTTAGTCATATTTATCCTAGAGGCCACCTCTGTTGAGGTGCAATTGCAAACAGATGCTTTAGCGAAACTTAGAACAGCCCTCCTCATAAAAAGAGCCTCAAAGCTCACTATGGGACAGTCCTTGACTGTAATGATGTCACATCAGGTCCAGATTTGTCTTAGAAGCCAAAGGCCACCAATGGATGATGTAGGCCAACTAATTAAATATTGGACTATACTTACAGATATGCCAGAAATAATACGTAAAACTTGTCAAACTTTAAACCTAGTTACCTGTATGCCTGAACCTGACCTGTACTCCTTTCTCTATAGAGCAAAAAAGGTTATTGATCTTGCTTACTCTATTTGGCCAGATTTAAGATGCCCCTGTTAAAAATACGAATGACAGTTGATTTTCTGATGTCAATAGTTTTCATAGAAAAAATAAGATAAGCTAGGTGTGCCATAGTGCTCACTAGCCCTTTGCAATTGCCAAAGCCTAAGAATTAACATTTATACTGACTCCAAATATGCTTTCCTGGTACTACATGCCCATGGAGCTATTTGGAAGGAAAGGGGATTGATATCAAGCCATAACTCCCCAATCAAATATGGGCCTAAGTTACAAAACCCTCCTTATCGCTATACTAAGGATGGCCTTAGATGTCCTGACAGCAGCCCAGGGTGGCACATGTGCAATTATCAAGACAGAATGTTGTGTGTACATCCCAGACTATCACAAAAATATCACAGGACTAATAAAGGATATGTATGCCCAGATTAAGGCTCTACAAGGTCCCTCTCTCTCTCTCTTTTTAAAGATTTTATTTTATTTTTTTTATTTGACAGAGAGAGATCACAAGTAGGCAGAGAGGCAGGCAGAGAGAGAGAGGAGGAAGCAGGCTCCCTGTGGAGCAGAGAGTCCGATGCGGGACTCGATCCCAGGACCCTGAGATCATGACCTGAGCCGAAGGCAGTGGCTTAACCCACTGAGCCACCCAGGCGCCCTCTCTCTCTCTTTTTAGTGATTGGTTAAGTTCCTGGCTTGGAGGAGGGCTATGGCCAAATCTCCTTTTCGGGCTTCTTATTCTTATCGCCTTATTAACTTTAATATGTTCCCTTGTTCCATGTTTTCCTACTTGGTGCCGTGGTGCCGAGACTCCATTGCTACAATGACTACACCACAGCAGACGATCCTTCTCGCGCGCGAGGACACCTCTTCACTGTCAGCACTGGATTCAGCTGCCTCCACCTTTGTAACTCACTTATGTTCCTACCCTGATCAATATTGACCTGAGCAGGTAGGGACAGCTCTACGCCCCTATTCAGCACAAAGAAGTTATAGAAGATGAGACCTTCCACCTTCAACCCCCTTAAAGATTTCAGGGTCAAGATTGTTCAGGGGGAAATAAAGGAGCAGGAGGCTGGCTGAGGAGAAAGCAAAAGCTGGTGCCTTGTACCCCACTTAGTGCAAGAAAAGGACAAATGGATATAAGATTCTATCCATGATCAAGAAAAAGGGGGGAATGAAAGACCCCCCCAACCCCGTCGTTAACTAATTGACTGCTCTTTTGTTGTGTAAAAGTACCCCTCCTCCCCTTGCAATGAAAAGACCCTTCCCCCAGGGTTGAATTCAATGTAACTGCTCTTTTGCCTTTCTGTAACCCGCTTGGCTTTTAGGGCATGACACTTGACTCCTGTTTGAACAAGATACCCTCTCCTAATAGCCGGGGCATGGTCACATAGACAAGGGCAAGGGGGCTGCATGGTCACATAGACAGGATGTCTTTCTGCTGAGTAATAAGGTCAAACTTCCCCTCTTTGTTTCCCCTTCCCACCTTTCTCTTCACGCGAGGGGGGTCTTCCAGGGCCAATCCACTAACACCAAGTATGCCTTTTTCAAAAGTTCTAACTGTCAACCAATCAGTTGTGCCCCACCCAAAACTTGTTTGTACCTGTCTATAAAAACCCAGCACCACCCCAGCCGGGTGTGCTCAGCTAGCAGGAGCTGCTGACCACCCGCGGGCGCCTGCGTAACAATACCACAAGAACCTCTTGCTGATTGCATCCAGTGGCAGTGTTGGATTCTTGGGTAAGGGGATCCGCGGGTCTTTCAATCTAATCTCCAGATCCTCTTCCCTCCCCAGATAATCCTGTATTGGGAGGAAGGGGAGGCAGGTTGGGCAAAAAGTTGTGAAGGCTTTCACCAAGTGGTTGGTCCTTCAGGCAAACAGCCCTTGCCTTGAGTGAGGTCTGAAGGTCACTTCATTAACATAACAAAACACACCTCTCTCACCCTTATCACAGGAAATCCCAAGAGTTTTAGGAGCTGTGAGTCAGTAGCCATGGCTGAAAACCAAATATTCAGATGACCAAAATATATTTCTTGTAAACCACTATATTACACTACATGCTTAAGTATTTAATTATGTGATCTTTTAAACTAATATTTTTCTAAGAGTATAAACTGTTCTGGCAGGAATCTGGATTGGGGAGTGATGTATTGCCAAATTTCTGTCGTTTTAGTCCAGGAAGTCAAAGAGAAAGAACAGGAGAGCCCCTTAGGGCAGGAAGTTCAAAGTAACAATGTTGACTGCTACTCCCTTTTCTTGATTTTTTTTTTAAACAAGCAAATCTTCTCTTCAGAGTTGCAGTTTAAAGCCAAGAACATGCGGAATTGGGAGAAAAAATAGTTAAATTTGGAGACTTGCAGAGGTAGAATCAGAGTAGTGAAAGCCATTACAGCAACTGAACTAACTGAGGTCAGTCTTTGGTGAATCACAGAAACAGGTGGAGTTGTCAAACAAAGGAATCTTTGTTTACAACATACAAGGAGATCACAGGGAATAAGTTCCAAAGCCTTGACTGTTTGAACAGGAGAGAGATTTTTATTTAGTATTTAAGATGAATACTCAGAAGGGAGAGTTTTATTATCCCGTGTATGGTTGGTCATAAGGTTGTGGATGCATGCACATCCACATATGTATTTGTGCAATATGTATTGCATGTTCACCTGAATGAAGCTTGTATTCCACCGAGGGCAGAAACGTCAACGTTAGAATAAAGCAGAGGTAACTGTTGGACAAGGGAAAGGAACTCTGCAGGCTTCAAGAGCAGATATAAACTAGATGGGGTCTTGGGCTCATTTTCTGGGACAAGGAATGCAAGGCCTTGATTACTTTTGAAATAGCACTAGGAGTTTTACCACTGATTTATTGTCTCAATAGCTTAGGCTATTTCCTGGTCTGGTGGTGACTGTTAGTTTTCCCATTGCCTTGTTCCCTCAAAATCCTTAAGGAGTGAGGTTTTTGCATTTCTTTGTAAGAACCTCCCAGGAAGTTTTGGAAGAAGTGTGCTTGGGCAAGTACACAGGTGGGGTATAGATCATTGAAAATAGCTGGGGACAAAAAATGACTTTTATTTTTATTTTTTTTTTTTTTTTTAAAGATTTTATTTATTTATTTGTCAGAGAGAGAGCGAGCGAGAGCGAGCACAGGCAGACAGAGTGGAAGGCAGAGTCAGAGGGAGAAGCAGGCTCCCTGCGGAGCAAGGAGCCCGATGTGGGACTCGATCCCAGGACGCTGGGATCATGACCTGAGCCGAAGGCAGCTGCCCAACCAACTGAGCCACCCAGGCGTCCCCAAAAAATGACTTTTCTTATGTCAGGAAAACTATATCTCATCTTTAATTTTCTAGGAACCTCTAACTCTTTCTGCTGATGTTACCAGCAGGCATCTGAGATATTACTGATTGTTCTCTTGAACCTAAGGAAAAGGAAATGTAGAAAGCAAAAGACAAAACTTTAAAATCTATCTTCCAACTCATCAATTCACTGCAGCCACCTCTCTGTCTTTCCCTTTCTCTTTTTCTCTCTTTCTCTTTCTCTCTCACTTTCTCTCTCACATACGCACAACACACGCAAATCAACTTAAAACAATTTTTAATTTTCCCTATTCCATTTTAATATACTTGAGGCATGATCATTTTCTTAGTAAATACAAGGAAAAAAATCTAGGGCTCCATCATTCTGTGTGATTAAAGTATTGAGGAATTTACTTCCAATAGCACTTATAAAAACATATTTTATTTAAGGAATATTATATAATCAGGTGCCTGCATTTTTCTTATTCTCCAAATAGTGTTATTTGGCAATAAATATTTTGTCAATCAATATTCCCCTATACCTGAATGTGTGGGCAGTGAGAGATGAGTTAGAGGCAAGGATGGTGAACACTCCCAACAACTGCAGACTACATATATCTTAAGCCATGATTTTCTTTGCAAAGGTCAACATTGATAATGTTGTAGTCATACCTCCGTGTACCAGGAAAGAAGTAGCATATTTCTTGAAAGACACAGCTATCAAAGCTCCATTGAGAAACTGTAAAGATGGACAAGCGATTTCCAAATTACATATCTGATAATGGACATCTACTCTGATTATTAAAAAATGAATAAAAATAAAAAACCTTACTAATAACCAAACAGAGTATCCAATTTTACATGTGAAGGAAATAATGGAAGAGCCATGTCACCAAAAGTATATGGATGGCTTAGAGGCACATGACAAATTTCTCAAAATTTAGACATTAAAGAAATACAAATTAAAATCATAATGAGACATGCTTACATATCTATTAGAATGGCTAAAATTATAAAGGCTAATTGTACTTGGTCTGAGCTAGATTGAGAAGCAACAAAAAATCTAAACTGTTGTTGGCATATTTCATGATACAACCACTTTGGAAAATAGTTTGAAAATTTTTTTAAATGCAAAATATGTTGCAGTTACACAAATAGCCATTTTACTTCTAGGCATTTAACCAAGAGAAACAAACCCTATGTTCATACAGGGACTTGTATATGAATTTCATAGCAGCTTTATTTTTAAGAATTGAAAACAGTGGAAATGTTCATCAATGTCCATCAATAGAGCAAAGACAATTGGAGATTCTCAAAGTAATGATGCTGAGAAAAAAAAAACCCAGGCAATGAATAGTATATACTGTGTGATTCCATGACTACAAAAAATCTAGAAAATACAAATTTATATATAGTCACAGTCATCAAATATATGGTGTGATTTTAGTGCCTTCTTCTGTGCTCCCTTAGCTTCCTACACTTGGATCTCCGAGCATTTGTTACACCATGTGAAAATATGAACTCTTTCTCTTTATTCTGTCTTACTAGAATAAGAATCCTTGAAATTTTATGGACATTTGAACTCTCAGTTATTAGCAGAAATTCTATCACACAGTAATTTTCCAAATATAAAAGCCAGAGTTTTACAATGACTTTTAAGCTTTTACATGATCTAGCCAGTCATTTAACCTCTGTGACCTCTTTTCCTGCTACTCTTCAGTCACTCACAGTGGCCTCCTTGCTATTCCTCAGATATGCCAGGCATGATCCAACCTTATGGCCTTCAAGATAGCCAATTCCTTTGTCTGGAGTGACCTTATTGCTGATAGTTCTGCGCAAATTCATCACCTTTCCATACCTTTGTTCAATTGTCAGCTTCATTGTAACTACCCTGATCTTCCTAATAAAAATTTTAACCCCCCATCCCCTGCCTAGCAACCTTGATTTTTCTTACCCTGATCGAATTTTTCTTTTTCCCCATTGTACTCATCCTTTTTGAATGCACTATGCCATTTTTATTAAGGTTTATAGCTTTGAATTGCCTCACCCATTAAAATAAAAGTTCTACAAAGCCAAGTATTTCATTTACCAGTGTAGTCTGAAGTAATATCTGCCATATAATAGTTCAGTACACAACTGGTAAATTTCAAAATAAATTAATGTTGAGAGTATACTGAATTTCATAAGTCATTTCAATAGTTTTTTCCAAAAAATAAACTATGTAAAACATACCTTAAATTTACTTTCAAAATATTTTATAGCATAGAGTGGACAATATACATAAGCCTTAAAGAAACAATCCTATAATTAACCATTTCATACCTACTTAAAAACTGCATAATACCACACTCTTAGATCCTCTTTGAATGCTCTAAAATAACCCTTCAAAGGAAATACATTTTTAAAAATCACAGATTTTTTGGCAAATAATTTAATAAAATAAAAGTTTCATTCATCTATGTAGATCAAAATAAATGTTTTTAATAAGCATGAAATTATAACTCTGAAGTGTGCTAAAATGAAACCACCTGCTAAGGGTGAGAGAACAAAAATAAACATCCTTTTTCCAAATAAGAGGAATTTATTACCTTTGAATCAAAGCATGTGGATTTGTTTTAACTGGCAATAAAGCAATATGGAGACACAAAACATAGAAAGTCATATTTTAGATTTCCAAAAGACTTCGAAGTGAAGAGTATACATTTTTAAATTGCTACATAATGCTACATAATGACAAGATGACAGGTTGTGACAAATAGCATTTTAAAAGCTCTACTCATAATGGAACGGAAGGTGTCATTTCCCTATAATTTTATATATGTCTTTAATTTACTATATCTGGATACAACATATTACCAAACAGATGTTCATCAAAGACTAAATCATTTTTAATGGAACATAATAATTTGAACCTACATCTATTAATCATTTTTTTCGATCTAACATTTATAGTCTCGCTAAATATTTTATCAGTTCTTGACAAAATTCAAAATAAATAGGATAAAAAGTCGGGTTTGGAAAAGTAGATTTCTTTTCAAATTTGCATTTGAATGAATATATTTGCTGATATTTTTAAAACTTTAAATGTAATTTTATATATATCTGACCTATCAGATGATATAAAATTTTTGGAGAAAATATGACATATTTTTTATCTTGGTTGAAGGTATTAATAAAGAGCAACTGTTTGTATTATTTGTATTGTGATATCTTAGTTAATAAACATGAATAACTGGTATAAAATATGTTTTTTTAAAAATTTTATTTATTTACTTGACAGAGATCATAGGAAGGCAGAGTGGCAGCCAGAGAGAGAGGAATGGAAGCATGCTCCCTGCTGAGAAGAGAGCCCACTGTGGGACTCAATCCCAGGAACCTGGAATCATGACCTGAGCCGAAGGCAGAGATTTTAACCCACTGAGCCACCCAGGCGCCCTAAAATATGTTTTTTTTTTAAAAAATATAGAAGTATAGTTCTTGTCAAAATATGGAACTAGCTGGAACTGAATGCCTCCTTCAAAGTCAGCTCTGGAGAAATTATGCAAGTGTAATATGGAACTATTTCAGATATTTACCAAAAACAAAGAAATGATGATAAATTCCTTAAAAGACTCAAAGTTGCCCTTGACTGGTATGTTTCAAGCTCTATTCCTGGTTTGAAGAATGGTTTTAACAGGCCTGTCACTGTAGAAATCCGCTGGATGTTTAGAGGCTATCAGAACTATACAAAAACCTTGAAGGGGTAAAGACTTGAAAATTCTTTAGAGAGATTAGCTCCCTAAGGCATTATTCCTTCACACATTTTCCTCCAATCAATTAAGACTGATGGATGAGAGGCACCTGAGTGGCTCTCTCATCACGTGGGTGGTGGGTTAAGCCTCTGCCTTCATCTCAAGTCATGGTCTCTGGGTCCTGGGATCCAGCCCCACATGGGGCACTGCTCAAAAGGAAGCCTGCTTCCCTCCCTGCTTGCCTGCCTCTCTGCTTACTTGTGATCTCTCTCTCTCTCTCTCTCTTTCTCTCTCTCTGTGTCCAATAAATAAATAAAATCTTTAAAAAAAGGCTGATGGATGATAAATTATGAAAACTGCTCCCTCCAAATGATGCTTCTTCATAAGGATTTAAGAATTTAAAATTGAAACTTGATCGTAGGATTTATCTTATAGAATAACATCCAGTGAAGGCAGTTATTATTAGTTCTGAAGTATTTGTGATTCTGAATTCTTGGCCTCATTAGTAAATTTATTTTTAAATTCTCCCATGGAGTGGTGATTGGCCTCAGTCTTTCATTGATGTACATCATTGGGTCAAATGAGATGTGTGTGCCCAGAACTATATATAATCTTTTTTGTATTTCACTGGAGATGGCATTTCTGAGTTTTGTTCAATTGAATTTCGACAGATGTTTTAATAGTCACTTCTAGAGTTGGCCCTGGAGAATATCTTCCTTTTTTTCTCTTCCCGATTCTCTAAAAAACCCTGACCAATTCACATTATCACAGTGATATCACATTTCAAGTTTTTCCAAACACTATAGCTGCAAAATAGAAGGAAGCTACTCAGAATGGAATACTATTGTGAATGATTGAGAAAGAAAACATTATTATAATTAAGCTACCAGGTTTCAATGTATTTTATTGTTGCTTAGAAAATCCTAGCATACCCAGACTTTACAGAGATTTGATGATCCTAAGAAGAGCTGAACTCATGGACCAAAATAACTATGCACATAAAAAGTACAATTACTTACCTAAAAAATATGATGTGGTTAACTTTATATGCCAATCCAAGTGTTATTGGATCAGGAATTAAAAAAATAGCTTAGGGGCGCCTAGGTGGCCCAGTGGATTAAGCCACTGCCTTCAGCTCAGGTCATAATCTCAGGGTCCTGGGATCAAGTCCTGCATCAGGCTCTCTGCTCAGCAGGGAGTCTGCTTCCCTCTCTCTCTCTCTCTCTCTCTGCCTGCCCTCCGTCTACTTGTGATCTCTCTCTGTCAAATAAATAAATAAAGAAAAACTTAAAAAAAAAAGAATGACTGTACTTCTAAAAAATAGCTTAAAAGGGGCGCCTGGGTGGCTCAGTGGGTTAAGCCGCTGCCTTCGGGTCAGGTCAAGATCTCAGGGTCCTGGGATCAAGCCCCACATCGGGCTTTCTGCTCAGCAGGTAGCCTGCTTCCCTTCCTCTCTCTCTGCCCGCCTCTCTGCCTACTTGTGATCTCTCACTGTCAAATAAATAAATAAAATATTTTTAAAAATAGCTTAAAAGTATATGATAAAATAATGATATACACATACAAGGAAAAGAAAGATACTATACTGTGAATATAAATTAAGTGAAAATTGTTGAGATAAAGAATACAATAAATGGAGACTAAGATGAATATAGCTGTAAAATAAATAAATGAGTTGGGAAAAACAAACAAACAAATTAATGACTTCTGCCCAAATACAGCAGAAGAGAAAAAAAAATAAAGAAAATATTTAAATAAGTACTGAGATAAATTTCGGAGAATTAAAGAAAGATAAAAGATACCAGACTTAAAATGATGCCAAACATGAGATATCAGAAACAAAACAAAACAAAAACTACACACACTAAAAACCACTCGTATACATTATGGTGAGTTTTAAGAATATCAAAAACAGAGAAGAGCATAAATGATGCCCAAGAGAAGAACAGATCACCTAAAATGTACAAGAATAATACCGACAGCACAATTCTCAATAGTAATAGCATATAAAGAGACAGCTGGTTGTATAGATGGAAAAGATATTTGAAACTAGGTATTATACATCAAGCCAAATTATTGATTAAATTTGAGAGCACAGTAAAAATACAATGAAGCATGTTAGGTCTTAGAACATTTATCACACAGAGACACACATTTTGGAAAACTTCCTCAGAAGACAGCTCAATTTAGATAGAGAAAACAGAATTATGTACTCAAAGGCACATTTTGAAGGAAGGATTGAATATAGTCTGCACTGCAAATATTCTTTAATCATATGTTCGGAATTTCCTAAATTTAAGAAGTATTTGTTCAAATATTTACCTTTAAATAAATCCTAGGAGACTTTTTCTTGGATTCTGGAAAATCAGTCCATTTGGATACAAATCTTTTTGTCACTGATGGAAATTTTGATAGCCCTTAACTGTGGAATGCCTAATGTATTGTTACAGCAATTGTGATTTGCCAACACATGGGTGATGTGTGTGTGTTGTGTGTGTTTATTTTTATTTTTGATGGTTTTACTCTTCTATGAGATTTTTAAGTAGACATGATTTTAATAAATTATGATTTGTTGAAATTTATCTGAGGTTATATTTAATAAAATGAAATTTGTGTGAACTAAAGAAGTGCGTCTCCATTTTTTTGTTTTAAGAGTAGACTGGTCTTTAAAAATTGTCCAAAGAAGTACATTATATTCATTATTAAATTTGATAATATACAATAAAGTATTTATGGTCATATGGAACCATATCAAATTCTACTATTAATTCATATTAATAATTACCATAAGGGGAAAAATAGATATTTTTCAAGATGAAAATTAGCATATTTTTCAGAATATGATATGGTGTTATTCACTGAACAGAGGGAACAAATGTCAAAGTTTAACACAGTTTACAGAATGTTTTAACATAAATTGAAATTTAAATCTGACCAAATTTCACAGTTTTAAGTAAAATGATAGCACTTTATATCCTTGAAAAGTAGTATACCCAAAACATGGCTTAGAAAAACAAATTTAACACTACACTAGTCTGAGATGGTTAAGTTATGGTACAACTTGCCATTGTGTATCATCAAATGGTATATTTTTTTCTTTTGGGTTTGTCATTATATTTTCTTTTAGCCATTCTGGTAAGTGTGTAGTGATATCTCAGTGTCATTTTAATTGCATTTCCATGATGTCTAATTATGTCAAAATATATTACTTTGATGTTTAATGCTCTGAGCTTTCTCAGTTCAAGACCATGAAGCCACTTAGGAAAAATACAGTTGCAGAGGCACTCATAGACCAACTCTTATTTCGAAATAAGAAGAAACATTACTACCCATTCCAACAAAAAATAGATTTGTTATGCAGCAGGGATTTTATAAATTACCTGACACAACTTATATAGTAAGATGAAATGGGACAGGCGGCTTCTTGCAGCTATATACAACATCATTTTAATTTCAATTTTCAGTATAATTTTTCCAAGGTATACACAGAATATATATTTAATGTAAATTGTGAACATTTTAAACTCTGTATATGGAAATTAGTCAATTTTAAGTTTATAACAATCAAAATTAACGGAAGTTTATTTTAAATTAGTTAGCTTTCTCTGCATTGCAAGACAGAATAATCAAGAATTGGTAAGAAAAAAGTAATCTCTGTAAAATTACCGGGGGTGCATTATAAAGTGTTCGGTAACTGATCAAACTCACAATTTGGATTGAATGGCAAGTGATTTTTAAAATCTGGACTCATTGTCAATTTTTTTTCTTCATTGTGTCTTAATAAATTACTATGTTCATTTGCATGGAAGTGAAGAAAAATGCATGACATTTCATCTCAACACTAACACCTTTAACTGGCAACTCTGAATG
Source organism: Mustela nivalis (assembly GCF_964662115.1). Classification (NCBI taxonomy): domain Eukaryota; kingdom Metazoa; phylum Chordata; class Mammalia; order Carnivora; family Mustelidae; genus Mustela; species Mustela nivalis. Next base: position 80,319,878 of record NC_139040.1, read on the forward strand.
TACTTTACAGCAGTGTAACAAAGTAAAGATCACTGATGTTTCATGAAATATTTGTTATAATTCTCAAGGAGTTAGGGAGTTTGTGCAAAAATGCAAATCACTTTGCGACTAAACACATTGTTTATTTCAGCTAATTTTAAGAAAATATGCTGAGAATCTCTCAAAAAAGGAAGCAATGATTTAGGTTTGCCTTCAAGCTCCTTATCTAATCCTGAACCAACAGCACATAGTTCAAAGAGCAACTAATTTGAGTAGCTCCAATTTACACATTTCCTAACAATGCTTAATTTAGTGGAATTTCTGTCCAATTATGGTAAATTGATGTAATGAAAGACAAAAGTTCAAAAAGATCATCCTTAATTTATATAGATGCCAAACTCTGCATTTTCTGAATGACGCCCAGGAACGTATTTTCAAAAACAAACAAACAATGCCAGAACCACTATTAGGTCATCTCTAGGCAGAAAGTGACTCAGAGCTTACATTACTCTCTCCCTGAAAGTATACTGTAGGTAGTGAAACTACTACCCTGAGTCTGTGCTATCAAATTCCTTAAGTTAGAAAGTTTTAAAACCTGTCTGTGTGGGAGTATTTCATTTACAGATAGAGATTTGGTTGTTTATACATTTTCATACTTGATTTTTAGGATGTAATAACTATGTTGTAAAATTCATGGTGGTTTTGAATACTGTTGGATAATTGTGCTAAAATGGTATATCCATTCCTCCTAGGAAACAGAAATTATAGAAAGGTAGTGCTTTTCAAATCTGACATCTTTGAGTCATTGCAGTTTCATATAAATGCAATAGGAAAAGTGTCATTCATGTTTATGATATTTTCTATAAATAAATTAGAATGTACTGGAGGCCTGATATAAAGTGGGATGCCTAAACTTCAGTAAGATCTTGTTTTCAATTCAAAATAAATTTTATTTTTTATTTTTTTATAATGTCCCTCAATTTCAGATAAGCAACCCCATAAGGTCCACTCTGTTTTTTTTTTTAAGAATTTATTTATTTTATTTGACAGATAGAGATCACAAGTAGGCATAGAGGCAGGCAGAGAGAGAGGGAAGAGGAAGCAGGTTCCCTGCTAGGCAGAGAGCCCGATGCGGGGCTCGATCCCAGGACCCTGGGATCATGACCTGAGCCAAAGGCAGAGGCTTTAACCCACTGAGCCACCCAGGCGCCCAAAAAATAAATTTTAAATTGAATTATGCACCTCTAAGTTCAGAGACAATAAACATCAACCAACACAATTAATAAGTTCTATTTCTTAAAATTTCGGGAACATTGATAGTCTCATCTCCTGGCAGAACAACAGCTAAAATTTTTGGTCATGGATTCTTGCTAAAATATCACTTTCCCAAAGGAAATTAATGTTATAAATTTTTATTGATTGTTATTGATCATGAAGAATATAACAACCACGATAAAAAGTGTAGGCAAAACATGATATCTCATCTGTAAGAGCATGTGGAAAGTAGGAAATGATAATAAAAATAACTACCATTATTTCCTAAGTTAACATAATAAAGCAGAACAAAAATATTTCAAAACAATGTTTTCTTTTTTTCTTAAGATTTTATTTATTTTTTTGACAGAGAGAGATCACAAGTAGGCAGAGAGGCAGGCAGAAAGAGAGGAGGAAGCAGGCACCCTGCTGAGCAGAGAGCCCAATGTGGGACTCTATCCCAGGACTCTGAGATTATGACCTGAGCCGAAGGCAGTGGCTTAACCCACTGAGCCACCCAGGCGACCCCATAACAATATTTTCTAGGCTCATTCTGATAACTCTTTTCTACATTCAAATTTAAAGGTTGAGGCATGTGATATATATTACACAAAAAACATCCCAAGGAATTCGTTAAAAAAAAACTCTTAATAAAGAACAAATCCAAAGGAATTTCTTTTCTAATTTAATTAACCAATTATGAATCGACTTACCTATTTCATCACAGCGTATCAGGCACCAATAATATTTTTTAATCGTCACACCTGATGCAATAGTTACCATCTTTCAGACATACTGATCACGAACAAGCAAATAAACAAGACCACCATAGCTTAAGATCTACCTGCATAAATATAGGCTACTTCAGACAATCTCTTCACCACAACATAGAAATGAATAGAAATCATACATGCTCTGTATGGACATACAGATGAGATAGAAGGGGATGGATGTTAATATATGCAGAATCTTTATTAATTACATTGTAAACCATAATATGGAAAAACAGAATACAATTTTAGAAATATCCAGGTCACCATCATTGTTTTATTTTTATATGTGTAGATAAGGAGTTTAATAAACAATCCATGACTATTCAACTCCTTATATTTTGAAAATTTTAGTAAAAGTAACAAACCTAGCACCTAGAAAATTATACTTATCTGCAAAATACAGCTTTGCCAGCATGGTAGAGGAAAAGAAAAACAAAATAAGTAAGAAAAGTTTAACATTTCACAAGAGTTTTACTTTTATTTTTTATTTATTATTTTTTATTTTTCATTAATTATTTACTTCTATTTCCTACTTTATTTTAATGAAAATGTCATGACCATAACATAAGAGTAGAATTAAACCAACATGAGAAATTATTTTTTCATAAGTTAAAATAAACTTGCTTGGTGATTAATTCAAAATTATATTACAAACTTCACTGTTCTTGTAGTAAGTATCACTGCATAAACAAATGAGTCAGGAGTCATAAACTAATGATGATTCTAAATGTTATTTAGAGAGACATTCTGTTCTTAATATATTTCAAATATTCTACACAAGACAAACTGGATCCAAGTAATCTGTAGGCAAAATAAGATTTTAGAGAAGTATATATTTCCAACAGTATTTATAAAATATTACCTTTATGTAAGGCATCATCCTGGACTTTGTGGAAAACACACAAAGGAGTAAGAAGTGGCCCTTCAAGAAACATATACAATATCAAGGTTTAACATGAAGCAGCATGTCTTCTCTAAGTAAAAAAAAAACATTGTACGAACTGACTTTACTGAAACTTTATATTTATTGCTCTCATTTTAGGTCATAGTGTCCTTCTGCATGCAGGCTGCTATAACGGACATGATATAGACTTAATAGCTTATAAAGAACAGGAATTTATTTCTCACAGTTCTAGAACGGAGAAGTTCAAGATTAAGGAATGGGCAGATCCAGGGAGAGCCCACTTCCTCATAGATGGCTATCTTCTCACTGTAAACGTACATGATGAATGAAGCAAGAGAACTCTCTGGGGTCTCCTTTAAAAGGACTGTAATCCCACTTATGACATAATCACCTCCCAAAGGCCCCTATGTTTTAATACTATCACTTCCAGAGTTAGATTCCATAATATGATTTTGGGAGACATAAACATTCACACCATAGTATATATAAACAAAAAAAGACACAAAAACAACAAACAAAAAAATTATTTTAACTACCTATTATTTTCAACTACATAAACTTTTAATTTGTTTCTATATAATATTAAATAACTCATTTGAGTGATTCACTTATATCCAATGCATCTGAGTGCAATTAAATTTGCTTACCCAGCATATCCAGAAGCATATTTCTTCAGACTATCCCATTCCCCACCTTACAGGATTTACCACAATTAGAAAACAGGGGATAGAGGATAGATAGATAGATGTATACATAAACACACTTGTACATACACATATGCATATTTTTTCCTGTTAATGATACTCATGCAAATAAAATTTAAGCTCAAGGAAACCTGTCTTGTGTGTTACTTAATATCCAGTTTTTAGTCAACATCCAAAAACAAATAATCCAATAAAAACATGGATAGAAGACATGAACAAGTGTTTCCCCAAAGAACACTTTCAAATGTTCAGTAGATACATGAAAAGATGTCCATCATCATGTATCATCAGGAAATTGCAAAGCAAAACTAGAAAGAGATACCACCTCACACCTGTCAGAATGGCTAAAATCAACACTACAAGAAACAAAAGGTGTTGGAGAGGATGTGAAAAAGTAACACTTGTGGGGGCTGCCTGGGTGGCTCAGTGGGTTAAGCCTCTGCCTTCAGCTCAGGTCATGATCTCAGGGTCCTGGGATCAAGTCCCACATCAGGCTCTCTGCCAGGCATGGAGCCTGCTCCCTCCTCTCTCTATCTCTACTTGTGATCTCTCTCTGTCAAATGAATAAAATCTTAAAAAAAAAAAGAAAAAGTAACAATTGTGAACTGTTGGTGGTGATTCAAACTGATACAGCCATATTTGAAAACAGTATGGAATTTTCATAAAATTTAAAAATAGAAGTCCTTTGTGATCCAACAATCCTATTGGTGTGTATTTACCCAATGAATATAAGAAAACTTATTCAAAGGGATGCTAGCACCCCTATGTTTATAGCAGCATTATTTATAAAGCTAAGATATGGAAAGCGCCCAAGTATCCATCAATTGATGAATAAATAAAGAATAATTGGTATGTATATGAAATGGAATATTATTCTGCCATAACAAAAGACTGAAATCTTGCCATTTGCAATAACATGGTTGGAACTAGACAGTATAATGCTAAAAGTGAAATAAGTCAGTCAGAGAAAGACAAATACTTTTACTCATATATGGAATAAAAGAAACAAAACAAACAAGCAAAGGGGAAATAATAAGACATAGAAAGAGAAACAAAGCAAGAAACAGACATTTTATTACAGAGAACAAACTGATGGTTACTTGAGGGGATCTGAAAGGAGTGATGGATTAAATAAGTGATGGGGTTAATTAGAGCACTTGTCATGATGAGCACTGAGTGCTATATGTTATATTGTACACATGAAACTAATACAACCATGTATGTTAACTAACTGGATTTCAAATGAAAATTTTTTAAAATCCCAGTTTTTAGCTCACATTCTGGCTTACAAAAGGGATTTAGTCAGGAATTTGGAGATTAGTTAATGAACAAATAAGGGGTGAACAGGCAGTTGTTAGATAAAATTACTATCCTTTCTGGCATGATCTTATACCTTTTATCTAGAATTATTTTTAGCACTTTAGACTCTTCCCATTTTATTTTGAGTCATTAAACAAAAATTTCCTCAAAGGACCTTAGACTCCATCCAATTTGAGCAACAGTGTGAGAGAGGAAATGGTGTCCAGGAGGAAAAAAAAAAAGATGAAACTACTTTTGCTTACTAGTGAATGCATAGTTCTTCCACAGAAGAAGCTCTAAATGGTCAGGGCTCCAGCTTTATATGTTTTTGTCTTTTAGTTGAGACAAAAACAAACAAACAAACAAACAAACAAAAAACACTAATGAGCTTACTCTTAAAAGGAGGTAAACAAGAAACTAGCAAAGATTGAGTGTTAGGTATTGTCCCCCTCCTTTTTTTTTTTAATTATGTTATGTTAGTTACCATACAATACATCATTAGTTTTTGAAGTAGTGTTCCATGATTCATTGTTTGTGTAAAACACCCAGTGCCCCATGCAATATGTGCCCTCCTTAATACCCATCACCAGGCTCACCCATCCCCACATCCTTCTCATCTTTAAAACCCTCAGTTTGTTTCTTGGAGTCCATAGTTTTTCACGTTTCATTTCCCCCTCCAATCCCCCCACTTCATTTTTCCTTTCCTTCTCCTAATGTCCTCCATGCTATTCCTTAGGTTCCACAAATAAGTGAAACCATATGATGATTGACTTTCACTGCTTGACTTATTTCACTTAACATAATCTCCTCCAGTCCCATCCATGCTGATGCAAAAGTTGGGTATTCATCCTTTCTGATGGCTGAGTGATATTCCATTGTATCCATAGATCACATCTTCTTGATCCTTTTGTCTGTTGAAGGGGATATGGGCTCTTTCAACAGAATGGCTATTGTGGACATTGCTGCTATGAACACTGGGGTGCATATGGCCCTTCTTTCCAGTAAAATAGAGCTAGCCTATGACCCAGCAATTGCACTACTGAGTATTGACCTCAAAGATACAGATGCAGTGAAAAGAATTAGGTATTGTTAAAGCACAAAGGCAGGGGATAGAAGTTATGGTACAGAAGAGGGAAGGGCAACCATATGGCAGAGTAGAATAAAGTAGCTCAGGAAGAAATTAGTCATATCCAGATATTGTAAGGCATGTGGGGTTGGCAGGGAGAGCATGAGAAATCATGAGAGAAGAGAGAGAAAATGGACCAGGCAGGAGAGGTTTATAACATTTTAACATCTAAGGTAAGCATATGCAAAGCAGAATAGGGAAAGAAATAAAAGTTTTTATAAGGCTCAATACATGAGGAATAACGTGGAGGACACTGGGAGATGGAGAGAAGTGTGCTGGGGGAAATCGGAGGGAGAGACAAACCATGAGAGACTGTGGACTCTGAGAAACAAACTGAGGGTTTTGAAGAGGAGGGTGGCAGGTGGTTGGGTGAGCCCAGTGGTGGGTATTAAGGAGGGAATTTTTTACATGAAGCACTGGGTGTGGTGCATAAACAATGAATTTTGGATCCCTGAAAATAAGCTAAAAGAAAAAAAAGACTGACTACAGACATGGACCACAGTGTAACACAGATATGGAACTCACTGTAATACCAGCCACTTCCCAACGACACACACAGACTATGATAATAATAAATAATAATGCAATTAAGAAAATTGCCTGCCAAATAATTTTTCCTCTTTTTTATTTTTATGATTATTATTTTTATTTTATTTTTAAAGTTTTTATTTAAATTGTAGTTAGTTAAAATAAGGTTAATATTAGTTTAAGGTGTACAATATAGTGATCAACACTGCCATACAATGGCTTAAATAAAAAAATGAAAAAAAATTTTTTTAAAGATTTTATTTTTAAATAAAACCTCTACACCCAAGGTGGATTTCAAACGTACAACCCCAAGATCAAGACTTACATATTTTACTGACTGTTCCAGCCAGGCACCCCCAACAAATAAAAATTTTATAAAATTGTTGAGTTTGTGGGAGTCTCATTTGCTTAGTCAGTTAAGTGTCTGCCTTTGTCTCAGATCAGGATCTCAAGAGTCCTGGCATCGAGCTCCATATTGCTCATGCTCTCTCTCTCTCTCTCTCTCTCTCTCTGGCTTTTGCTCTTAAATAAATAAATAAAATATTTTTAAAAAAATTGTTGAATTTGTTTAACTAGTTTTAAACTAGTAGACAGAGATGAAGATAAAGTATGATGTCATGGGATGGAAAAATACAACTTACACGTTTTAAAAATAAAATGTGTAATGCAGGGGCGCCTGGGTGGCTCAGTGGTTAAGCCCCTGCCCTCGGCTCAGGTCATGATCTCAAGGTCCTGGGATCCAGTCCCCCATAGGGCTCTCTGCTCAGCAGGGAGCCTGCTTCCTCCTCTCTCTCTTCCCGCCTCTCTGCCTGTTTGTGATTTCTCTCTGTCAAATAAATAAAATAAAATATAAAAAAAAATGTGTAATGAGAGTTACCTCACTTATTTTATCACCACACTGGGACTTTCCGTACTGAGTTGTTGTAATGTAAGGACCTATTTTATATTTTTATATTTTAGCAAGAGGCTTTCATTGAGATTAACCCTTAAACTGTCCTTGTTCCCCTTCCCCCAGGAAATTCACTTAAAAACAAGTCCTGGAAATCAGCTCCAGGTAACAAAGCCCATATACAAGGGTGGGTCAGGCCAGGTGGAGACATCAATCAGCGGGAGGGGGGGCGGTGTTTGCATATTGTCTCCCTAGATACTAAGGAGTATGCCCCACTCCTCTGCCCTTTGGGAACCTTTTTGGCACTAATCCTAATCAAGGTGTAATAGGCTGGGTCAAATGTCTATACTAGGGTAAATTGAACCTCAATTGGTCACCTAGCCTCACTGTGGAGTTTCCTGTGTGTGTTAAAATCTCATTGGTCACCTGTGCGTGGCCAGGCCTGACTGCATGGCCTTTGCCCTTAAAAGCTAGACTGTGAAACAGCAAAGGGTTGCCTTCTCTCATAAGAGGTGTGGCCCCAAACGTTCGGTTAGATTCTTGATGCTTGGCATGAAATAAAGCTTTGCTTGACCTTTGCTTTACATCAGTCTTGCTCCTTTAATCATAGACCCATTATTGGGGCATAACAGTATTAATCTTAAAGTTATAAGTCCACAATGCATCCATCATCCATTCTACCCCTTAACATTCCCCTTTGGACAGACCCATGATCTAGAACAAGCCTTATTTTATAGTGCCTTGTAGGAGATTTTTGCTGCTGCCTAAATTGCCTACTTTCCTCTCACCATTACCACGGAAATTGGGTCCACTGAAACAAAGGGGTAGTGTAAGAAATTAAGACTTCCATAAATCTCTTTAAATAATAAAGTATGAGATAGTGATACCTTTTTTTCTGCCACATAACCAATTCTTGCAAGAATAAAGTCATATAAGAGAATTTACAACACATGCTAGCATTATCCTACTGGACCCAGACCATTTGTATGTTTCTCTGTCTCTGAGAAATGTAGTTATTTACATGACTGAAACCTAAAAATTGTTTGATATGACTAGTAATATCACCTACATTATTTTAAAGCCTGTGTAAGGCTTCTGTAATACATAGGTTTTTTAAAAACTTATTAAGCATCTTGTATATATCAAACACTTTAAAAATCTCTGCTTTAAAAAAAAAACTCTACCTCAATGGAACTTTGAGTCTGAAAAAGATACAGGCAATATACAAGGCAACAGATAGAATAATTACATATTTGATTATATACTCTGAGGATGTCACCTTAAATTGATATGAAAACGATCAGAAGGATCTGGATTTCTTGTCAAAATATTTTGCCTTAAAAAGAAATTGATATTTAGGGAAAGTTGTTACTGAAAGAGGTCCTGTGTCAACCAAAAATGTTAAACCATGATCTCGCTAAATTTTCCAGTTGTGATCATTGCTTTGTTTAGCTGTCTTCTATTAAGACTGAATTTAGTAATTCAGTCTCAGATTTCAGTAAGTCTTTTTTTTAAAGATTTTATTTATTTATTAGAGAGAGAGAGGGAGGGGCAGAGGGAGAGGAAGAACCAGACTCCTTGCTGAGCAGGCAGCTGATGCAGGACTGGATCCTAGTACCCTGGCATCATGACCTAAGCTGAAGGAAGACACTTAACCAACTGAGCCACCCAGGCACTCTAGACTGTAAACTTCTTAAAGGTAAAAAAGTTTATTCTTCTAGTAGTTCCACAGACATTTCTAACATCCATAAGAAAGCATGTACTGATGTAAAATGCCAGCAAATCAAATTATTTAAAAAAGAAAGAAAGAAAGAAAAGATATATCTGGATAAAGAGAAAAACAGAAAATCTAATAATACATTGAATTATTAGAGCAAAGAGTGGAGGAAGAGAAAATAAATATGAAATAGAGATTTCCACTAAAAGAAAAAAATTGAAAAAGGCAGGAGATTTAGAAAATTATTATGACAGACTTGAGAAAAAAATAAAATAGGAATTTTTAGAAAATAGCAATGAATGAAAAGGTAAATTGTTCCTACCTTTATAATATTAGCTGTTTGTTGTTGTTGTTGTTGCTAATTTACCTATTTAAGCTAAGAAACAAAGAAAGGTTTCATTTAGGAATAAGGTTTCTATGTATATATATATATTTTTTTCCCATTTAGGGATAAGGTGTATAATTATATGTATATATATATATATATATATATATATATATACATATATATATTAATTTTAATTGTTAGAAAATGTGTCACATAAAGTGTTGAAACTTTAAGATACAGATGCAACATGTAACAAACTGCATTGTTTGAACGTCTAATTTGTAAGTGCTGTTAGAGGAAACTTGGTGGAAATGTTCTTATGTGATTGTGTTTCTGGAACTAAGTATATTTATTAATAAGGAAGTCTAAAACTATGAAATGACCAGGAGTGGACAATTTCCCTAATCCTATCAGCTCTTTGCAGCTCTTTTAATAGCCCCCTTCAGGAATATCAGCTTTATTTATCTAATTAAATTTTATATTAATGTGCTTTTGACTTTTGGCCTTTCTCTTCCTTCTGTTCTTTTTTTTCCCCTAAATTACATGTTTCTGTTTAACAGCTACTATCAATTCTTTGATATGAATACTCAACATCAATTTACTAACTCCAGAGATGAAGGAGCATCAGTATTTAGAAGCGAAGAATACAAAGCCTTGGGCATCTGGATGGCTCAGTCACTTAAGCATCTGCCTTCGACTCAGGTGGTGATCCCAGGGTCGTGGGATGGAACCCCAGGTTGAACTTTCTGCTCAGCTGGGAGCCTACTTCTCCCTCTCCTTCTGCCTGCAGCTCCCTGTGCTTGCGTTCTCCCTCTCTTTGTCAACTAAATAAAATATAATAAAATAATGTAAATAATACATTTATTTATTTATTAAAATGCAATTATTACACAATACATAATGTATTGCATAATTATAATAATGATTAAATAATTTATTAAATATTTATATTAAATATATCAATTTAATTAAATAAATATTTTTAGAATTTAAAATATTTCAAATTTAGATTATTAAATATTAAATCATTAATTTAATAAATATCTAAACATAATTAACTAAAATAATTTATTTATTAAAATGAATAAAATAATGTTGTCATTATCTGAGCATGTAATTTTAAATAGTCTAAAAAAAACCATGTAATAAAGTCTAAATACATTGAGTTTAGATATTTATACAAGTTAACCCAGACACTCAACCCACAGACAGTTTCAAAACTTTTGTTTTTATCTACTACTCAAAATACGATTTTAATGTATTTATTTGTAACTTTGACATAGCAAGGAAACTTGGAGGAAAAGGAGACATTTGCTTTTAATATTTGAAAATTATTTGGTGATTTAAAAAAAATAAAAACCTTAACACGTGAGCATTTCTTCTTAAATAACACTGTGAAGTTTCTGAGTCGCATTCTATTAAAAGTGCTGATAAAATGGCCTCAGTTACTCATTTAAATTATCAGCTGAATGGGTAAAAAATGAAGTAGAGAGCTTTTTAATTATTTATGAATGTATTGCTTGTGGAAGGAGTGCCACATAGAGTTACCTCTCTTTTTGGCTTTGTTTTTTGAGCAGTAGTGGAATCTATGAATGAGATTAAACATAAGGACATTCACAGAAATTCTTAATGAACTTCTGGGGAAGGGCAATAAGTGCAAGGAAAAACTGCAGCAAGACTAATTACAAATTTCAAGTGGTCATCGCTTAATTATAGAAGCTTTTAAGTTCAAGTAATATATCATTTTTATGAGCCTATCATATTGTATTAATTACCACAAACTGCACTCTTGAACACTTATCTTTTCACATATTTCTTATTCTTAGTACTTAAAATTATCCTTATGATTGATAAGTAAATGGATTTTACTGACAATGCATTTATTTAAATAAATAAATAATGCTGTTTATATATATAAAAACAATTGAATATGTGTATGTGTTCAATGAATTTTTTTTTCAAATTAACATCTTAATTCTACCACATTAGTTACAAATAAATATAGACTTTATAGATTCATCCAATATTTTATTCTCAAATTTATATGTCCTTTGTGAAGTAAATGAAACTGTATATATTAAATATAATCCTATCACATGTAACAGTTACTAGTGCATCCGAGGACATACATAGGTCAGGTCCTACTCAAGCATCATGGATAACTGGATTTAACTTTCTATCCTAGGAGTCTTCTGTATATTTCTGTGGCTTTTATACTACAATCAGGAGGAAGAATTCTTTTACTAAAAGCTTCGAAATGACTATGCGAATAGATTATTTGGAGACTAGTGATATAATATTATTGTTTAATATGTGAAGCATGATAAAATAAAATGCTATTGCCATATTTAATTTGTTCAGTAAAGCATTCATTTAGTTATCAAGCATTCATTTTCTTTTTTTAAAGATTTTATTTATTTATTTGACAGACAGAGATCACGAGTAGACAGAGAGACAGGCAGAGAGAAAGGAAGGGGAGCAGGGTACCTGCTGAGCAGAGAGCCTGATGTGGGACACTATCCCAGGACTCTGGGATCATGACCTGAGCAGAAGGCAGAGGCTTTAATGCACTGAGCCACCCAAGAGCCCCAAGCATTCATTTTCTTTATACAGAAGAGATAGAACAATATTATATAGTAGAAAATACAGTAAATAATCTAGAAACCTTGATCATGTTGTTTTGGCAATTTTAGAACATAAAATTAGCTAAAGCTCAAGTGTAAGTTATATTTGTATCATAGGAGGAAAAGTTAATTAAAAGTTTGTTTATTACCATAGTTTAACTAACACTTCAACAAAATGATAACGAGTCCAAAATCAATGAATATATGAAGTATACAATAAAAACAATAATCTTGAGTGTATGTGACTCACTGTATGTATTGATAGGCTAGAAATCAAAGGGAAAGTATCTATAGGGTTTGTTCAGTTCCATGCACATCAGATTAATAGGCTTTCTCATATTGCTTCCTTCACCACATTAATTTGTCTAAGGAAGTTTTCAAGAGTTAAAGACAGTGATAGGTTCATGGCTGGAGAGAAGGTACAGAATCTAAGATAGTTCAGCAGTGCTTATTATTTAAGAGAAAGACAGCATGGGAGGTGAGGGGTATATCATGCATCCTGTTTTCACTCCCTTTGTGGAGCACCTACCCTGGAGGTCATGTAATAATAACCAATGACCAAAAAACAATAAAAAAGCCCAAACATCCATGTGGAAGTGCCATCCCTGCCTGGAGATGAGTAGACTGCTCAAACAGATCCTGGGCAGGCATCTCAGCCCAGGCCTGTGCTGGGGAAGCTGGTTCCTGGCTTTGGGCGCAATCTGGAAGCCAGGAAACTGACGGGAGAGTGCAGCCAGGGTTAACAGGACTGATGATCTTTTTGCAGCCAGGCCGCGGGTGGACACCCGCTCAAGGAGCCAGGCTAGGAGGCTGCCCAGCTCCAGCGCTGGCAAAGCTTGCAGCCCCCGGGGCTTCCCCCGCGTCCCAGCCAGGGCGGGGCCTCAGGAGGGAGGGGTGGGGGCGGGGCAGATAAGGGCTTTGCTAATTGCCAAAGCAAAAAGTGAGCTCGCGGAGGACTCAGGAGGGAGGAGGGCGGGGGCGGGTGGAGGGCGGCGGGGAGAAGGCGCTTTGCTAATTGCCGAAGCTGGAAGTGAGCTCACAGAGGATGTGGCTGAGAGTCTGTGAGGAGGTGGAGGGGCTGGCGGAGGAGGGGCGGGCAGCGCCTTGGTGCTGTGCTGCGGCCCAGTCGGGACGGCAGGACCCACCGGACTCGCCGCCTGTGCGCTCCCTTGTGAGGCCTCGCTGTCCCGCTCCTGCTGCCTGCTGCCCCTCCCCGCCCCAAGGCTTCTCCGGACCACCCTCTGCACACAGGTAAAGTGACACCGCGCCGCGCCCTCACCTGGAGCAGAAAGCGCGGACCCGACCTGGGGGCGGAGAGGGGGGTTGTGGAGGCCCAGCCTCCCGCGAACCCCAGGGCACCGGGACCACCCAGGACGCTGCGCCAAACCCGGGTCCTCATGGGGTCGGGCTGGGGACAGCGCCTTGCGAGGTGCCCCTCGCCAGCGGGCGCGCTAGCCGCCATCTTTTGGCAGCCCCATGTGCCCGTGCTGAGGACCCTCTTCCCTCCCCCACCGTGGCCCCGCTGCTTTTGTTCTGGACTTGGGATCCCAGTGGAAACTAGTCCCTCAGACCTCCCTGGCAGCAAGGAGGGCAGGGAGGGATTCTTGGTTTTCTGCCCTGGCTCCTCCTCTCTACCCATTCACAAGCCTTCTGGCTTCCCTTTCCTCTCCTCATTGTCAGTTTTCTGAAATGGTTTTCTTCTGCATGTTGACCCGAAGAGCTAGTTCATGAATGAATATACACGAAACTGAGTTGGAGCCCACCTGTGAGAGCCCTCCTATAGAGGCCTTTCATTAGAATGGTCTCTGGTTCTAGCCTCAGTTCAGAATACTGCATGTACCTGAGGATCGAGTCCAGATGTTTCTTTCATCTCTGACTTGAATTTGACATCCTCCTCAGACTTCAGCTTCCAGGATTTCTCCAGTCCTTGCTCTCCCACTGTCTTGGTGGGGATCCGCCATGAGTGTTGAACACAGGAATGAATGAATGATATATACCCCAGATTGCTGGGGCTTTGTCATGTTTTGCTGAGGTTGGAAAGGCTTGGTAGAGACCCCCTGTATGCAGATAGAGAGCTGCATGCAATTGCTTAGATAAACGTGTTCCCCACTTAATTGCTTGGGCATTGAACATTTCACCCTTAACCTGTGGCTTGAGCAGTTAGGAGGAGACAATTTGGAGGTGAATCAGAAGATGGCTGAATCCACATGGTGGTGGTCTGAGTTTGGGAGATTTTCTTGGAGATTCATACGAAAGATCTAAATTCTTCCAGTGGGGAGTGGTAAACATTTTATCGATGGGAGATGGAAAATAAATGGTCTGGTTAACCTTTCCCTCCCCCTCAAAACCCATTATTTAAAAATGCAAAAAGGGAAGTGAAGGGAGAAAACCTCCCACTCCCATCCCCACTCACCTCCATAGCCACCTCCTCTTCCAAGAACCTAAAAGACAAGGTGCCAAGAAGTGTTAGGTACCAGCAGTGGTCAGATCTCATTCAAGGATCATGGTGAAAGGCATTCAAAGAGATTGTGGGGGAACAAGTTTAAGGTTTGCCTGGTCCCATAAAAATTAATGGCACTAGAGAAGATGAGCTTTGGGAACTATAGCTTAATGGATACAATGTGTAAAAAGCTTCAGTGAGTCATGGTGGGAAGAGGCTATGAGGGCAGCAAACACAGTCTTAGATGATGTTATTAATAGCACTATAGGCTCTAGATTTCCTGTGGTGGTGGTCTTGGCAAGACCAGCCCGGCCAAAGTGGATACTCTCAACTGGAACAGAGGGTCTTGGAGATGCCAGCACGTGAGGTATGATGAGAGGGTAAAATGATAGGAGGTGTCCTTTGGAAGGACTGACTCCTTGACTTTAAAAGGGAGAACCCAAATCTGTAGGTGAAATCTTTCTGGCTAAAAAGAGGGCCAAGGCCTCCTAAGGCCAAGGTCTCCTCGTCACTTGCAAAGATGTCGAAGAACATATTCAGACATTTCAAAGATGTCCTCATATCATTGGATCCCACTCTGGAATTCTATCAATAAGGTGAGAGTTCCTCTAGTTGAAAAAGAGATCTAAAAAGACTTCCCTTTCTCATGTAATTTCTGTAACCTCCAGGACACACCCACCTCCCCCTTCCAGCTCTGTAATGAAGCCACAGCTGGTGCCAATTTGTGGAACTCCTTAAAGGCTATTCTCCCTTATATACCCCCGGACCAAGTTCCCATGCTCCCTCACCTGATTTCCTGCACTCACCTCCCACCTGGTGTGTTCACACCTGCAAGTGCCTTTTACCAACCCCTTCGTCAAAAGGCAGCCAGAGTGACCTTTCAAAGACCTATCAGTTCCTGGCATTTGTCTCCATAGAAATCTGCACTGATCTTCTAACAAATTCTCAGTCCTCCAAAGGCACCCATAATCCTCCCATCAGTCTCTTCATACCCCTCCAACTGACTGATGCCTGTTCTGCCCCATCTCTCTGCCCTTCAACCACACTGCCTCCTTCTTCCTGTGGAGACCTCTCATGGCACCTGCCTCCAAGCACAGGTGATTCCCATTGATGGGAAGACCCTCTTCTCTCCCCCATCTCCCCACTCCAGTTACTCCCACTTATTCGTGAGCTCACAAGCCCCATGGTACACACTCTCCATGCAGCCTGCTCTCTCTTTTCTAGCACTGGCCTCCGTTTCTAGCTGTCGTTGTGTCATGGATGTCCCTCCCCAGCCAGCCTCCAAGCTCTCCTTCCCTTTAGCTCCAACACCTGACATAGTGCCTGGCACGTAGTAAGCCCTGGCTAGCTTCTAAGAGCCTCACTGAGGGACTGAAAGCATTTTAAAAATGTCACTACGTAGGTTCCAAACTGTAGGCAGAAAAAGCTTTGCCTGGATTGACATTTTAGAGACGTATTCATCAAGTTGGATGTGTTCACTGACTTTGCCTTGTAAAATTTAAAAAAAAAAAAAGGACCTCTGTATCGCTTCGCATCTAACGAAGGCGCATGTATACTATTAGACCACGTTATGAGCTTAATGGAAGGAGACAAGATGTTTTCGCTAAGAAAATGTATAAGACTGTTGAGGTCAAGTGGGAGGAAACAGTCCGTTTGTTGGAGCATTGCTATCTTACTGTATCACAGCCACTCATAAAAATCTGACACGGGGTGAGTCAGAATTGTCTGTCGGAGATGAGTTAGATCTGGCTCATGTTCCTACAGACATGAAAGCCAGAAACGAAGAAGGAGGCTTTGAAAGCGTGGGTTGAGGAGTTGGTGTGGTTCACTGCGATGAGCTAAGTGCCCAGGGCCACCAGCAGACATGCTGGCCTGTGTCCTTCCTTTGTTCTGGGGTCCCTCTTGCACCATGTGGTGAGGCTGGTGGCTGGGAGCAGCTCAGGACAGGACCTGGTGTCATCTTACCTCTCCCACCCTCCTGTGGGCTCCAGTGGGCTCCAGTAGGTCCCAAGGGACAGCCTGCCTTCCTTGAAAAGCCCAGTAGCACTGGGAGCAGAAACTGGGACCAAAGAGTGAACACCCTGTTTGACAAGCTGGACCAGCCACCTCTTCTTCAGATGCAGGGGGAGCCCTGGCATGCTGACTCCTCCCTTCTCCCTTTCCCCTCTCCTCTCTTCCTCCCTCTTTCTTTCCCCTCTCTCCTTCCCTGGTGGTGCCCTTTCCCAATGCCCACTTCATCCCTTTTCCTTTCTACATGCCTGTCTTCTAGAGTTTCTTCTCTTTCCTCCCCATTACTTCCCTTCATCTGAATCTCCTTTTTGGTTCCTTTGTCCCTGCTCTCTGCTCCTCCTCCCCTTCCCTGGCTCCTGTTCAGCTCCATTGCGAATGCAGGCAGAGCTGGACTAACATGCTCACTTGCTAGCTCAGCCACCCTCCAGAGAAGTCACTCTTCGGTGGCCACCTTCCTGACCCCCTGGTCGCTTCTCCACTTGTTCAGATATTGCTCTGAAGTCTGAGGAGGACAGAGCGGGGCTGCCACAGAAGCAGGCCAGAGGAGAAACCAAACCATGTGTCCACACTGTCCACCAGCACTGCTGCTCTGAGAGCTTTCGGAGTCCTCAACAGGGTTAGGATTTAGGGGCTTCTTCAGAACCGGGAGTGAAAACAACCATAGGTCAAAAGGAAACCTACGGCCCCCACACAAAAATAATAATCACAAATGAAAACTATGTTAACTCTGAGTCCCAAAGTCGAAAAATTGCCTTGAATCTGTCACTAGAAAGCACCCAAGGCCTCACTCTCTGGGTTCTGGGTGCCCTGGGAATGGCAGGAGGCTCTGACAGGCGCGTGGGAGTGTCCAACTATGGGGGCTAACCTGCCCGCTGGCTGGGGTGGGGGGTGCCTCCTGTGGCGCTGTCCTGGCCCGACCCCCTGCGGACAAGGTGTGGCGTGGCGTCCCGGGTGGTCCTGGTGCCCTGGGGTTGGCGGGAGGCTGGGCCCCGACCACCCCACACCCTGCTCCTGTCCTGCGTTTTCTGCTTCAGGTGAGGGCACCTCGCGGTGTCACTTTACCTGTGAGCAGAGGGTCCTCCAGAGAAGCCATGGGGCGGGGAGGGGCAGCAGGTGGCCGGAACAGGACACCGCGGCGTCCAGGGCTAGGCTGCAGCGTGGGAGCGCAGGGGCAGCGAGTATGGTGTGTCCTGCAGTCCCGAATGGCCTGCAGCACAGCACCCTGGCGCTGTGCACCCCTCCTTCCCGCCTGGGCAATTAGCAAAGCCCCTTCTTCAGGCCGCCCCCGCCCCGCCCCCGCCCCCCTCCCTCCTGAGTCCTCTGAGAGCTCACTTCCAGCTTTGGAAATTAGCAAAGACCCTTCTCTGCTCCAGCCCCGCCCCCTCACTCCTGAAACCTGAGCCCTGGCTGGGGTGCGGGGCTAAGCCCTGGCAGGCTACTGCATTGCCAGCGCCTGCGCTGGGCAGATTCCTAGCCTGGCTCCCTGAGCGGGTGTCCACGTGCAGCCTGGCTGCGAATAGATCATCAGTCTTAAACGCCGGCAGCACACTTGGGTCAGTTTGCTGGCTTCCAGATTGCGCCCAAAGCCAGGAACCAGCTTCCCCAGCACAGGCCTGGGCTGAGATGCCTGCCTGGGATCTGTGTGAGCAGTCTCCTCCACTCCAGGCAGGGATGGCACGTCGACCTGGATGTTTGGGTTTTCGTTTGTTTTTTTTGGTCATTGGTTATTACATGACCTCCAGGGTAGGTGCTCCACAAAGGGAGTGAAAACAGGACACCTGATATATATGCATATGGCCATTCTAGAAAAATCGCTTGGGGTTCTCTCGGATACGCGGCATTGGTCCTTGCATATGGTTTAATAGAAAAGGGATTATGCACCAAGTTACTTAAATGAGCATAGGTTGAAATCGTTTACTGAGAGTAAATATTTTAAATAGTTATATTTTAACTAAATCTATCATCAATCATAAATCTATTACACGAAGGTTACAGGCAATTTAAAAGCAAGAGCACTCTCTTCAGGGTTTTAAATAATCCCTGTCTGTCTTGGCACATGAGAATGCAAAGATAGGAAATGGTTTGTAAAAGATCATATAATAGCTTTTACTAATTCTATTTATTTGACAGACAGAGATCACAAGTAGGCAGAGAGGCAGGCAGAGAGAAAGATGGGGAAGCAGGCTCCAGGCTCCCCGTCAAGCAGAGAGCCTGATGAAGGGCTTGATCCCAGGACCCTGAGATCATGACCTGAGCCCAAGGCAGAGGCTTAACAAACTGAGCCACCCAGACGCCCCCAGATGAAATACATTTCTGACTTAGAAACTTCAGATAGAATTATTTTGTCCATGATGACAACTGAAGAAAATGTGTCATCCCTAAACCTAACCTTAAACACTACCAATGCTGAAACCTAAGCTGACCTTAAAGCCCAAACTAGAACCCTGAATCCCAAACCTGGAATGGAACCCAAAGCCTGTACCTGAGCCCTGGATCCAAGCCCTGAACCACAAACCCAAACCCTAAACCAGACCTCCAAGTCATGGAACCTGAACCCAAATCTCAGCATGAAGTCAAACCCCAAATTTGACCTTGAACTTTATCCCATAAGCCCTGAGTCTTAAAGCCTAAATCATAAACTTAAATCCCTAAACTATAACTCTGTTCCCTTGTCCTTCACTCTAAATCCTCACCCTAACACTAAACCCAAAGCCTGATCTAGAACTCTGACTCAAACCTGAACCTGAACCCAAATTCAAACCCTTCACCACACTTTGCTTATGCACTTGCCATTGATGGATATTTGCAGTTTCTACCTCTTGATTCTTGTGAACATTGTTTGGGTTGGGGGCTAGGGTTAGGGTCTTGTTTTAGGGTAGGGTCCAGGCTTAAGACCAAGTTGAGGTCAGAGTGTGGGTCTGCATCAGGGCCATGTTCAGTGACACTGTTTGGGTCAAGGACTTTTGTAATTCCACATTGTTTCCAATTCATTGTTCCTTAGCTATTTGGGGGAAAGTTGGGGGGTATTGGGCTCCATGCAGCTTGAATTTCCGGAATGAAATGGCTTCAGCTGGACCCCAGGAGGGAGCAGGACCTTCCACTGAAGGGTGAGCTCCCACAGTCCTGCACTGCCTTCCACCGCCTGCAGAGGGCGCCAGACCCCAGCTCCCGCCCTGAGCCCAGGCTGCACAGCCACACCTGGGACCAGAGCCCCGCCTCTTCAGGACCCACTGTGGAGACTTCTGGAGAATGTGGGGCGCCTCCCATCCTGACAGGACAAGCTGAGGAGGGTGTGGCTCTGCATCCACACTGACCGGACCCTTTGTGGAGGACACGCCCACACTGGCAGCAGTCCAACCTCCTAAGGACCAGATGCTGGAGGAGCTGAGGAGAAGCCGGCTGAGTGGACTGTCAAGGGGTTCGTGGTCTCAGGACCCCACAGAGGAAGGGCGCCCTGTGTAGACACTGGGTCTACCTTCGTTTTGTGTGAGGAGACGTGGCCTCCTGCTGTGCTGTGCCCGGGGCTGTGGGGTCCCCCCTTTCTGGGCTCGGGTGCTCCTCGGTCCTCGTCTGTGTTTGTGTGCTCGCGGATTCGGTTCCTGGGGCTCCTCAGATGGTCTGCAGTCAGGGAGCGTCTGCCTTCTTCGGTGCTTGTGCTCTCCCCACCTCACCCTGCGGGGTCCTTCCCGTGTCCACACCCACTCCAGGCTTGCGCCGAGTCCGGAAATTCGGGAGCCAGAGTGAGGACTCTGTAGCCGGTTTTGGGGAGAGTAGGTATTTTCCCAGTGCGGGTTCTACCCTGAGCACAGTCCCTCCCCATCTCCGTGTGTACCCCTCCCTGTCTGTCGTCATTGTTGCAGGGCTGTCAGATGACAGGTCTGTCACCTTCTTGGTTCAGGGGCCTCCTGGGTATCTTGCTGTCTTGGATGCAGGTGTAAATGAGATCGTTCTCCGCAGTCTCTTTTTGATGGTTCCTTCCGAGCAC
Organism: Mustela nivalis; assembly: GCF_964662115.1. Classification (NCBI taxonomy): domain Eukaryota; kingdom Metazoa; phylum Chordata; class Mammalia; order Carnivora; family Mustelidae; genus Mustela; species Mustela nivalis. The sequence continues at coordinate 80,340,438 of NC_139040.1, forward strand.
GTAGGAGTGCCACTAATTTGTGCATATTGATTTTGTTCCTTGCAAGATCTTGAATTTATTTGTTCGATTGGCCTTAAACTCAATCTGCCAGTTATTTGACCAGCAGCATGGATTTAATTGGGAAGAGCAGAGAATGGCAGTCTGGGCTGAGCAAGCTAAGGTCCCATCACGGGCAAGTGCGAGAAACAAAGGAGAGGAACATTATTTCATGGAGGAGGAAGAAGTTGGGAAGGGTGCTTGAAGGAAAGTCCCTTGGAGAAAGGCAGGGTGATGGAGAATTCTCACCAGCTGAGCTGCAAAGCTCCTACAAAAAGTCAGGAGATGAATCGCCAGCTTCCCGTGTGGGGCCTGGAATTGGTGAGTCTCTCCTGTGGGGGATTGCAATGTGGAGTCTGTAATGGGCACTGAGCAGCAGGCGCCCCCTTCCAGCCTCCCCTTCTGGCATCCCCAGTCCACTTTACTGGGGCTTCCCTTCCTGCTTTGCACAGTTCTAACCAGCTTTTGGTGGAACGTTGTAGAAAAACTGAAATTCCAAATCCACTGCTTCTACTGCACCTGAGATACAGGGGCCCATGATTTAATTTTCCCACGAGTCTCTTGCTAACATGTGTCCTCTCCATGTTGGGTGACCTGGATCTGGGAGGGCTTGGACTCCATCCCAAAGTCTGATGTTCTCTCTGCTTCCGTGTCGTCGTGCTAACATGGATGTTTGGAAGATTCATTTCCTCTGTGGTGATTTCAAAGTGCAGTCAGCTTGTTATAGCAGCACAAATACGTGCTGTCTCCACTCTCAGATTCCCCAGCCATCATTTCTTTACCACGTTTGCCACTTCACACGGGATGCTTCAGTGTGTTTGATCCCACACCAGGACAATGTCCTGCAGAACCACCACATAACCTGAAATGAGGAGATCATTACAGAACCCATCCAAGGGTTAGTGTTAGGAACCAGGGACATGGCAGGACTGACCTGAAGTCCCCATGGAGAGCTGTCTGGGTGGCTGAGTTGACAGTGGATGTGAGGGTGAGTGTCTGGCTCTGGCTTTGTGTCCAGGAGTCAGCTCTGTGTGGGTGTGTCCTCAGCTAGGCATGCAGATTTCTGCTCCTCTGAATCCTTTCCGGAGTTCCAAATGGCACAGTTTCCTTCTGGGCAGCAGGCTGAGTTCTCTGGTATTGCCCATGTGTCCCCAAATTGTAGGGCACCTACTGCAAGGCCTTTGGGGTCAGAATCCTGAGAACCAAACCAAACCAAAGGTTATGGTTAGGGCCCACCACATGGCAGGCCCGATCTGCCAGCACTCTGTCCATCTTTCTGGGGGAGGGGGCAGTCGAGGGATTTGTTCAGGGTGAGTGTCAAGCTCCAGGTTTGCATCCAGTGGCCTGCTGAATATGGGGGTGTCCAGAGGTAGGAATGCAGATTTCAGTTCCTCTGAATCCTTTCTGGAGTTCCAAATGGCATGGTTCCTTTCAGGGTGGCAGGGTGAGTCCTATGGTGTTCCTCACTGTCCCCAATCTCTGAGGCTTTGGAGCCAGGCCGTCGGGGACAGACCTCTCAGGACAGAATCTAGGCTTAAGAGTTTGTGCCTATGGGCATGGCTGCACTGATCTGAAAGCACTGTGGTGAGGATCACAGGGGTCTGAGTTGAGAGCATGGTTCAGGATCAGTATCAAGGTCTGGGTTTGTGTCCAGTGGACCGCTGAATGTGGGGGTGGTCTCAGATGTCCAAGACGATTTCCCCTACTCTGAACCCTTTCCAGCATTCCAAATAGCCTGGTTTCCTTCTGGGTGGCAAGCTGAAATCTCTGGGATTTCTCAGGTCTTGCCCTTGCCCTTGCAAGGGCAAGATACTTTTTACAGTAAAAGAATTCACCAGATGAGCTGAACAGCAGAAAATACACAGCTCAAGAGTTAATCAGTGAACAGGAATATCATGCCAAAACCTTCTTTGATAACACACTACAGAGCAAGGGAAGATAGGAGAGAAAGCTGAGATATAAAGGACAAACCCTCCAACTTTCCAACATCATTCCCTACTTGTTTATTTCCATTGCTGTCAGCTCCTTCCCAGTCAAAAATAAGTCACCTGAGCCAGCCTTTTTTCTTCCTGAGATTGGGGCACTGCAAAGCCCACCAGAGGGGCCAAGGGCACCCCTATACCTGCTGAGCTGAGGCCCATTTGTACCCCAACCGTGAGGAGGTACCAGCCTGTCCCCCTGGTGCTCCATGGTCTGTGGAAGTCCTTCCTTCTGGACCCTGCTTTGCTGCTCTATTTTCGCTAACCCTGGTCTCAAACTAGGGATTGCTCCTGGAAGAGGAACTCAGGGAGATGAGGCTCAGGAGGGTCTCCCTGCCTGGAATCTTCGTGTGAGGAGTGCACAGCCAACAGATTTTGCCCAGGGACTTGCAAAATGCAGAGAGGCAGATTTCTTTTCTCTCTTTCTCTCTCTCTCTAGCCTCATACTAACCAGGAGTTCTTAGAACTTTCTTCAGTGACTTCTAGTTGTAGCTTGGCCACTTTTTCACAGAAAGGCCACTTGAGCATGATGAAACACACGTATAAGCAATTACATTAAAAAAAAAACAATAAGCCAATGCACACAGACCTTTGACAGCAGCACAGGACGCTCAAGGGACCAGAGTCCCTACCTTGGGCAATAGTGGTAGAGGCCGGGTTCTGCCATGCAGGTCCCTAGACCTTTGGCAGTTTCCACGATTGCAAATCCAGACATGCAGAATCCTGAGGGACAACCTACTAACTGCAAAAGAGCAAAAATTCATCAGGATTCAGAGAGTGGAAATCCATTTGTACTGGAAAAGAAAGAAGTAGGCTTGCTGTGAATCCAGCAGGGAGGACAGGCATAGATAAAGGCTGGTGTATGGGTCACGGAAACTATTGTTTCTCAAGGGTCCTGCTGTCTCTGTAAAATGCTATGAGGACTGTCTCTTGGGGAACTCCTGCTTTCCTACCAGTGACACCCCCAGATTCTGCTTTGCTAGTCCCATGGATTCCTGGGGATTCCCAATTGATAAGCTATGCTGTCCTCATGACAACACTTGCTAATGGACTGAATGTTTGTGTCTTGTCCCAATTCAGATGTTGAAGCCCTGACCCTCAAGGAGTGCCATCAGGAGGTATGGGCTTTGAGAGGTGGTGAGGTCATGAGATTGGAACACTTGTGAATGAGATAAAAGCACTTCTGAGAAACGACCTGAGAGATTGTTCTGCCAGCTGTCATCCATGCAAGTCTACAACAGAAATATGGGCATTTATAGATAATGAAGCAGTCTCTTGCTAGATATCAGATGTCCCAGGATCTTGCTTTTGGACTTCTCAGTCTCTAGAACTGCAAGGAATAGTACATGTTTTGCTGTTTCAGCCACCCAGTCTGTCATCATTTGTTGCAGCAACTTGAACTGAATAAAGCAGAGCCCAAGTCCTGGTTAATCCCTGCTTCTACTCATTTCCCCTCAGAAAGAGCTTCTAATCCAGAACTGACCTCTGCTTTCCATACACGTGCTTCAGACTCCTTCTGTGAGAGCCCAGACTTTGTAGAAGACTCCTCCCTCATGGCAACCAGCATTCTGTGACTCCTGAGGACTGTCCTCCCTGACTGTATTGAGTCAATCAATCTGAATTTGATTCTGGAGTCCCAGGATCAAGGACTGCATCAGGCTCCCAGCTTCATGGGGAGTCTGCTTCTCCCTCTGACCTTCTCCCCTCTCATGCTCTCTCTCTCACTCTTTCTCTCTCAAATAAATAAATAAAAATCTTTTAAAAATCTGATTTTAACAGACCATAAGCTTGTTCTTGCTGGTCTTTGGAAGATTAGGCATTAGCCCTTCGGAGAAAGTTCTGAATGGCTGCTTCATGAAGGGGTGAACTGTGTCCCCAAAGTCTCTTTTTGCTGCCTTCTAATCACAGATGCTGAGACAAATCCTCCCAGGTGCTGGTTTTTCAAAGCACTTAATGCTTTGGCTTTGAAGTTCCTCACTTGACAGTTCTGCTTTAATCAGTTTGTGACAAAACAGCCAATTGGTGGTGGATGCAAAGTGCACTGATAAAGTTAATATCAGGGAACTATTTTTTGAGTGTCATGCATGTGCACGTGTGTGCACACACATATCCATGTGCTAAGCATTATGGTAAATGTCTGACAAGAACTAAAACATCAAAAAGTCAGGATACCCCATTAGCTGATATTTTTATTATTCCTACATCCTAAACTATAAAAAACAGGGTCAGAGAATAAGAAGTGGCAAAAAGAATCAAGATTTGAGGCAGTTCGATTTCTCAGCCAGCCTTGATCAAAAGGCATGTACACCTGTGTCTAGTTTCAGCTCTCTGTAACCTTGCCATAACCTTGGATAAGCCATTCATCTCTCAAGTTCAGGTTCTTGGTCCAAGGAGGGAAGGGGCACAGGTTGAGTACCTCCAGTGAGACTTCCTGGCAGGCTTGTTCATCCAAGCATTCCTGTTTCAGTTTGAGTAATTAAAGCCAGTCTTTGTTTTACCGAAGGCCAAGCTTGTCCAGTGTGTCCATGCCACCAGCCAACAGCATTTGTCCATGCCATGTAACAACTGAGCAACATTCATAGGAATGGGGGGAGGAAAAGATGTCCACAGTTGTTGACAGATGTTCTGCATGGAGGAACAGGAGCTGGGGCCATCACCTGCTGTTTCTAGTGGCCTTCTCTGTCGAGTTAAAATAAATGGCAATTATTTGCAATGACAGGGATGAAAGTAGAGGGTATTATGCCAAGCGAAATAAGTCAGTCAGAGAAAGACAATTATCATATGATCTCACTCATATGTGGAGTTCAAGAAACAAACCAGAATCATAGGGGAGTAAAGGAAAAAAATAAAACAAGATGAAGTCAAAGAGGGAGACAAACCAGAAGAGACTTTAAAAAAAAAGATTTTTATTTACTTATTTGACAAACAGAGATCACAAGTAGGCAGAGAGGCAGGAAGAGAGAGAGAGGAGGATGCAGACTCCCCAGGGAGCAGAGAGCCTGATGTGGGGCTCGATCCCAGGACCCTGAGATCATAACCTGAGTTGAAGGCAGAGGCTTTAACCCACTGAGCCAGCCAGGTACCCCTCAGAAGAGACTCTTAATCACAGTAAGCAAACTGAGGGTTCTTGGAGGGGAGAGGGATGGGTGGATGGGGTAACTGGGTGATGGACATTAAGGAAGGCATGTGATACAGTGAGCACTGGGTGGTACAAAAGACTGATGAATCACTAACCTGTATGTCTGAAACTAGTATTGTATGTTAATTAATTGTATTTAGATTAAAATTTTCTTTAAAAATAATTTTAAAATAAAATAAGTAACAATCCAATAATGATCAGAGTTATCCAGCAGGGAGTATCAGATCTAGATGTCAGTTAAATTTAAGGGGCTTGCCGAAGTTTAGGAGAGTCACGCTAGGTCATTTTCCTGTGTGGGGAAGTCTTCAGGGGCAGTTCCAAAGACAAAGATTATTAATATTTCTCCTTCCCCCATTCCTCCTAGAGCCAAAGATGTTTCCTCCACTCACCCACTGGCCCTGTATGTAGGTGTTGCTTTCTCTCTACCAATCAAAAAATCAGTGAGTAACTATAACTTCACCTTTTCCAATATCCCCCTACCCCCGACCTTTGGTCTTTAATGGCCATGGGCAACAGGGACAAAGACATTTTTTAAAAACTTACAGAGATCTATTATGCTCTACTACCTTGGCCCGCATGGGCCACTGCAAAGGGATTCTGTGAACCCTGTACTCAGATGAATGGTCATTATCTTCAAAAAGGCAGGGGCAGTGATAGACACAGGAACCAAAAAAGCAAGAGTTAATGGACCATCAGAATAATGGAGTACCAACACTTTTTTGTCCTTGGCTTATGCTTCTTCATACATTTCCAATTTATTTTAATGTATGGTGTAAGGAAATGGTCCAATTTCATTTTCTGCATGTGGCTGTTCAATTTTCCAGACCCCAAGGCCAATGGCTCCTTCTCTACCCCAGCGGTGGCATGCTGTGCCTTCCCCACACTGGCTCCTGGGGAGCGCAGTGACAGACGTGTACAACCATGCTTCTCTCCCAGGCAGAGGGGATGCTAGGGCAAAGAGTACTTCGCTCCATGTGGCTATCTTCCACAGTGCTACAGAGACTAACTCAGGCAAGCAGCAGCATCCCCAAACCCAACCCTGGTTTCCCAACAAATGCTGTGCTTTCCCAGGGGAGATGCCCAGGCAAAGAGGCTTTCGCTGTATGCGGGTTTCTCCCACCCCGAGACTGGGCTCAGGCAAGCAGCAGCAGCCCGCACAACATTTCTCAGCGAATGCTGTGCTTTCACAGAGGCTTTGGCTTGGAGCGAACAGCACTTCGCCGCTGCTTCCGCAGCAAGGCTTCAGTCGCGTCAGGGAAGAAGAGCTGCGGGAGAGCTGGTGCCTCTTGCGCCTTGCTTTACCTGGCTCCATGTTCGTGTCCTGGGTTCACCCTGCCAGGCCGAACTCAGCAGACACAGTCACAACCGTGCAGTAGCGTGTGTAGCCTACGAAGGCACTCTACGCACCTTACCAACTCCCGGGGTAGGTATCGCTTGGCCATTTACTCTGGCCCTCAGGCAGACTCGCGGACTAAGCCAGTGCTTTCCCCACAGGAAAGGAGTGGTGACAGGATCCCTGCACACCGCCCGTGCACTGAATAGGGAGCTTTGGGGGACTTTCCCCACTCCTTCCCCTTAAACCCCGTGCCTCCTCCAAGCTTCCACATCCTAGAGGAAGACGGCATCTGATGGCCAAATCTTTCTGGGAGTTGTTGCTCGAGTTCAGAGTAGGCGCCTGGTGACAAGCCCATGGCTCCACCACGGACAGGTGGCCAAGGAGCTGCTGTCTCCTTGGGCCCAAAGGCTCAGGACAGGCATGCTTTCTGCCCAGACTCCTTCCTCAGAGTGGAGCCCTTTCCCCTGCCCTAATCTTCCCCTTGTGTCTCCTTAGCAGCCTGACTTCCTTCGCTCTGCAGTGACAGACGTGTCCCTTTCCTTAAGGCTCTTTCCACAGGCGCCACTGCGCTTCTCTCTCAGGCAGAGGGGATGCCCAGGCAAAGAGGATTTCGCTCCGTGCGGGTTTATTACACCATGCTGTGGAGACTAGCTCTGGCAAGCAGCTGGCAGCATCCCACAGACCCGACTCTGATTTCCCAAAGAATGCTGTGCTTTCCCAGAGGGGATGCCCTGGCAAAGAGGCTTTCGCTCTATGCGGGTTTCTCCCATCGTGCTGCAAATACTAGGCAAGCAACAAAAGCAGCCCACAGAACCGACTCTGATTTCCCAGCGACTGCTATGCTTTCGCAGAGGTTTTCAGCTTGGCGCGAACCGCACTTCGCTGCTGCTTCCTCAGCAAGGCTTTGGTCGTTCGCTCTGTCACGGCAGGGAAGAAGAGCCACGGGAGAGCTGGTGCCTCTTGGGCCTTGCTTTCCCAGGCTCCAAGTTCACGCCCGGGGTTCACCTTGCTAAGCCGAACTAAGCAGACACAGTCACAACCCTGCAGCAGCGTGCATTGCCTAGCATGGCACTCTATGCCTATTACCATCTCCTGGGGTAGGTAAGGCTTTGCCTTTTGCTCCGGCGCTCAGGCAGACTCGGGGTCTAGGCCACTGCCTTCACCACTGGAGAGAGGAGGCGACAGGATCCCTGCACACGGCCCGGGCACTGGGATGGGGAACTGTGGGGGACTGTCTCCACTCCTTCCCTGTCACACCCCCTGCCACCCACAACGCTGCCACATCTTGTTGGAAGACGGCATCTGACTGACCATTTCTCCATGGGGTTGTTTCTGCGAGTTCCGGGTATGGCACCTAGTGGCAAGCCCAAGTCTGCCCTTGGGACAGGTGGCCCAGGAGATGCTGTCCCCTTGGGACCAGAGGCACAGGACAGGCCTGCCTTCTGCCCAGACTCCTTCCTCAGAGTGGAGCACGTGCCCCTGCCCTAGTCGTCCCCTCATGTCTCCTTAGCAGCCAGGCTTCCATCTCTCCGCACAGGGAGCGGGTGACACTTGTTTTGCCACCGGCCTGCTGTGTGTGCCGCGGCAGGTTACCCTGCTTCCCGACGTTTCCCAACTCCAAGGCCAAGGGTTCCTTCTCTTCCCCGGGGACAGTGTGCTGTGCCTTCCCCACACTTGCTCCTGGGGAGCGCGGTGACAGACGTGTCCCTTTCCTTAAGGCCCTTTCAGATATGCAACCATGCTTCTCTCTTAGGCAAAGGGGTGCTAGGGCAAAGAGGATTTCTCTCCTTGCGGGTATCTTCCACCATGCTGCGGAGACTAGTTTAGACATTCAGCTGCAGCATCCCACACATCCGATTCTGATTTCCCAACAAATGCTGTGCTTTCCCAGAGGAGATGCCATGGCAAAGAGGCTTTCGCTGTATGCGGGTTTCTCCCACTGTGAGACTGGACACAGGCAAGCAGCAACAGAGCCCACAGAACCGACTCTGATTTCTCAGCGAATGCTGTGCTTTCGCAGAGGCTTTGGCTTGGAGTGAAGAGCACGTCGCCGCTGCTTCCTCAGCAAGGCTTCAGTCGCGTCAGGGAAGAAGAGCTGCTTGAGAGCTGGTGCCTCTTGGGTCTTGCCTTCCCGGGCTCCAATTTCACATCCGTGGTTCATCCTGAAAGGCCGAAATAAGCAGACAGAGCCTCGACCCTGCAGCAGCGTGCGTGGCCTAGGATGGCACTCTGCTCACAATGCCATCTCTCGACGTAGGCAAGGCCTGCCCTTTCGCTCTGGCGTTCAGGTGGACAGGGGACTAGGCCAGTGCCTTCCCCATCCTTGAGGAGACGTGAGAGGATCACTGCACACCGCCTGTGCCCTGGGATGGGGAGTAATGGGTAACTGTCCCTGTTTCCCCGGGACACCCACTGCCTCCGCCAATGCTGCCACATCCTGGAGGAAGACGGCATCTGATTGCTCGTTCCTGCAGGAGGTGTTTCTGCGAGTTCAGGGCCGGGAGCTTGGTGGCAAGCCCTCATCTGCCCTCTGGACAGGTGGCCAAGGAGATGCTGTCCCCTTGGGACCAGAGGCACAGGAAAGGCCTTCCTTCTGCCCAGACTCCTTCCTCAGATTGGAGCACGCTCCCCTGCCCAATCGTCCCCTCGTGTCTCCTTAGCAGCCAGGCTTCATCTCTCTGCACAGGGAGCGGGTGACAGTTGTCTTGCCACCGGCCCCCTGTTCCTGCCAGGGCCGGCTCTCCAGCTTCGTGACCGTTTCCCGACCACAAGGCCAAGGGCTCCTTCTCTTCTCCTGGGGCAGCGTGCTGCACTTTCCCCAGACAGGCACCTGGGGAGCCCAGTGACAGACATGTCCCTTTCCTTAAGGCTCTTTCCACAGGCGCAACCACGGTTCTCTCTCAGGCAGAGGGGATGCCCAGGCAAAGAGGATTTCGCTCCATGCGGGTTTATTACACCATGCTGTAGAGTCTTGCTCAGGCAAGCAGCAGCAGCATCCCACAGACCCGACTCTGATTTCCCAAAGAATGCTGTGCTTTCCCACAGGGGATGCCCGGGCAAAGAGGCTTTCGCTCTATGAGGGTTTCTCTCGCCGTGCTGTGAATACTAGGCTAAGGCAAGCAGCAACAGCAGCCCACAGAACCGACTCTGATTTCCCAGCGACTGCTATGCTTTCGCAGAAGTTTTCAGCTTGGCGCGAATGGCACTTGGCTGCTGCTTCCTCAGCAAGGCTTTGGGTGTTCCCTTTGTCGAATCAGGGAAGAATAGCTGCGGAAGAGCTGGTCCCTCTTGGGCCTTGCTTTCCCAGGCTCCAAGTTCGCGTCCTGGGTTCACCCTGCCAGGCCGAACTAAGCAGACACAACCACAACCCTGCAGCAGTGTGTGTGGCCTAGGATGGAACTCAATGCACACTACCATCTCCCAGTGTAGGCAACGATTGCCCTTTGGCACTGGCCCTCAGGCGGACTCGCCGACAAGGCCAGTTCTTTCCCCTCAGGAGAGGAGAGGCGACAGGATCCCTGAACACCGCCCGTTCACTGGAATGGGGAGCTTTGGGGGATTGTCCCCACTCCTTCCTCGGCAAACCCCCTGCCACCGAAAACGCTGTCACATCTTGGAGGAAGATGACATCTGACTGGCCGTTTCTCGAGGGAGCTGTTTCTGCGAGTTCCGGGTATGGCGCCTGGTAGCAAGCCCAAGTCTGCCCTACGGACAGGTGCTGTCCCCTTGGGACCAGAGGCACAGGACAGGCCTGCCTTTTGCCCAGACTCTTTCCTCAAAGTGGAGCACACGTCCCTTCCCTTGTCGTCCCCTCATGTCTCCTTAGCAGCCAGGCTTCGTCTCTCCGCACAGGGAGCGGGTGACACTTGTCTTGCCACCGGCCTGCTGTTCCTGCCCCGGCAGGCTATCCTGCTTCCCGACCTTTTCCTGACCACAAGGCCAACGGCTCCTTCTCTTCTCTGGGGGCGGCGTGCTGCACCATCCCCAGATTTGCTCCTGGGGAACACAGTGACAGACGTGTGCAACCACGCTTCTCTCTCAGATCTCAAATACACAGCATAACCCTACACCTAAAGGAGTTGCAGAAAGAACAACAAGGAAAGCCTAAACCCAGAAGGAGAAGAGGAATAATAAAGATCAAAGCAGAAATCAATGAAAGAGAAACAAAGAAACAAAGAAACAAAAACCACAAAAAACCAACAACAACAACAAAAAAACAATAGAACAAATCCACGAAAGTAGGAGCTGGTTCTTTGAAAGAATTAATAAGATTGATAAACCCCTTTCCAGACTTATCAAAAAGAAATGAGAAAGAACCCAAATAAATAAAATCATGAATGAAAGAGGAGAGATCACAACCAACACCAAAGAAATACAAACAATTATAAGAACATACTATGAGCATCTCTACGCCAACAAATTCAACAATCTGGAAGAAATGGATACATTCCTAGAGACTTATAAACTACCACAACTGAACCAGGAAGAAATAGAAAACCTGAACAGACCCATAACCAGTATGGAGATTGAAACAGTCATCAAAAATCTCCAAACAAACAAAAACCCCGGGCCAGATAACTTCCCAGGTAAATTCTACCAAACATTTATAGAAGAATTAATTCCTATTCTCATGATACTGTTCCAAAAAAAATAGAAATGGAAGGAAAACTTCCAAACTCTTTTTTACTGAGGCCAGCATCACCTTGATCCCCAAACCAGGCAAGGATCCCATCAAAAAAGAGAACTACAGACCAATATCCTTGATGAACACAGATACGAAAATTCTCACCAAAATACCAGCCAATAGTATTCAACAGTACATTAAAAGGATTATTCACCACGACCAAGTGGGATTTATTCCAGGGCTGCAAGGTTGGTTCAACATCTGCAAATCAATCAATGTGATACAACACATCAATAAAAGAAAGAACAAGAACCATATGATACTCTCCATAGATGCTGAAAAAGCATTTGACAAAGTGCAGTATCCCTTCCTGATTAAAACTCTTCAAAGTGTAGGGATAGAGGGCACATATTATCAATATTATCAAAGCCATCTATGAAAAACCCACTGCAAATATCATTCTCAATGGAGAAAAACTGAATACTTTTCTGCTGAGGTCAGGAACACGGCAGGGATGTCTTTTATCACCACTGCTATTCAACATCATACTAGAAGTCCTAGCCTCAGCAATCAGACAACAAAAAGAAATTAAAGGCATCCAAATTTTGCCAAATTGGCAAAAGAGAAGTCAAACTATCCCTGTTTTCAGATGATATGATACTGTATGTGGAAAACTTAAAGGACTCCACTCCAAATCTGCTATAACTTGTATAGGAATTCTGTAAAGTGTCAGGATATAAAATCAATGCACAGAAATTGGTTGCATTTTTTTAAACCAACAAGACTGAAGAAATAGAAATTAAGGAGTGAATCCCATTTACAATTGCACCCCAAACCCTAAGATACATAGGAATAACCCTAGCCAAAGAGACAAAGAATCTATACTCAGAAAACTCTAAAGTACTCATGAAAGAAATTGAAGAAGACACAAAGAAATGGAAAAATGTTCCATGCTCCTGTATTGGAAGAACAAATATTGTGAAAATGTCTATGCTACCTAAAGCAATCTATACATTTAATGCAATCCCTATCAAAATCCCATCCATTTATTTCAAAGAAATGGGACAAATAATCCTAAAATATATATGGAACCAGAAAATACCTCGAATAGCCAGAGGAATATTGAAAAAGAGAGCCAAAGTTATTGGCATCACAATTCCAGACCTCAAGGTCTATTACAAAGTTGTCATCATCAAGATAGTAGGGAACTGTCCCCAAAACAGACATAGATCAATGGAACAGAATAGAGAGCCCAGAAATACACCCTCAACTCTATGGTCAACTAATCGTCAACAAAGCAGGAAGGAATGTCCAATGGAAAAAAGACAGCCTCTTCAACAAATGGTGTTGGGAAAATTGAACAGCCACATGCAGAAAAATGAAATTGGACCATTTCCTTACACCATACATGAAAATAGACTGGAAATGGATGAAGAAGCATAATGTGAGAAAAGAATCCATCAAAATCCTTGTGGAGAGAACAGGTAGCAAACTCTTTGACCTCAGCAGCAGCAACTTCTTCCTAGGAACATCGACAAAGGCAAGGAAAGCAAGGGCAAGAATGAACTATTGGGATTTCATCAGATCCAAAAGCTTTTGCACTGCATAGGAAACAGTTAACAAAGCCAAAAGATGACTGTCAGAAGTTATCTGGGAGAAGGTATTTGCAAATGACATACCAGATAAAGGGCCAGTATCCAAAATCTATAAAGAGCTTATCAAACTCAACACCCTAAAAACAAATAATCCAATGATGGAATGGGCAGAGGACATGAACAGACATATCTGCAAAGAATACATCCAAATGGCCAACAGACACATGAAAAAACGCTCCACATCACTCGGCATCAGGGAAATACAAATCAAAACCAGAATGAGATACCACCTCACACCGTTCAGAATGGCTAAAATGAACAAGTCAGTCAATGACAGATGCTGGCGAGGATGTGGAGAAAGGGCAGCCCTCCTACACTGTACGTGGGAATGCAAGCTGGTGCAACCACTCTGGAAAACAGCGTGGACGTGCCTCAAAAAGCTGAAAATAGAACTACCCTATGACCCAGTGCTTGTAGTACTGGGTATATACCCTACAGATACAAACGTGGCATTCTGAAGGGGCACATGCACCCAAATGTTTATAGCAGCAATGTCCACAATAGTTAAACTATGGAAAGAACCTAAGTGTCCTTCAACAGATGAATCAATAAATAAGAAGTGGTATATATGTACAATGGAATACTATGCAGCCATCAAAAGAAATAAAATCCTGCTATTTGTGATGACATGGATGGAACTAGAGGGTATTATGCTTGGCGAAATAAATCAATCTGAGAAAGACAACTATCATATGATCTCCCTGATATGATGAAGTGGAGATGCAATATAGGCGGTTTCGGGCGTACGAAAAGAAAAATAAAAGAAGATGGGATTGGGAGGGAGACAAACCATAAAAGACTGAATCTCACAAAACAGACTGAGGGTTGCTGGGGGGAGGTGTGTTGGGAGAGGATGGTGGGGGTATGGACATTGGAGAGGGCAGGTGCTATGGTGAGTGATGGTGAGTGCTGTGAAATGTGTAAACCTGGTGATTCACAGACCTGTACCCCTAGGGATAAAAACACATTATATGTTTATAAAAATTTTAAAAAATAATTTAAAAAATCCATCAAAGAAAAAACACATATTGCAAGCCCAGAGCTAATCTCATATTCAATCAAAAACGTTAGAAAGTTTTCCCCTTAAAGATCAGAAGAAAGACAAGTGTGTCCCCTTTCACTACTCTCATTTGACATAGTACTGGATGTCCTAGCCAGAGAAACAAGGAACACAAAGAAATAAGAGACTCCAAAAAAAAAAAAAAGGAAGAAGTAAAATTTTCTTTTTTTGAATAACATGAACTTACATGTTAAAAAATCCTTAAAAACGTCACAAAAAAATTTGAATAAACAAATTTAGTAAAGCTGCCAAATACAAGATCAATATATAAAAGACAAGAATTTTGTTTTGTTTCATTTTTTTAATATGGAATGCTTCCCAGTTTGTCATGTCATCCTTGTTCAGTGATCACGCTAATCTTCTCTGCATCATTCCAATTTTAGTATATGTGCTGCCAAAGTAAGCACAAGACAGGAGCATTTTAACACTCTAATGATGAACTATCTGAAAAAATAAAGAAAAAAATCTAATTCACAATAGCATCAAAAATAATAAAATACTTAGGAATAGATTTAACTAAGAAGATGAAAGATCTGTACTCCATAAACTATGACATTGATAAAGAAATTGAAGGATAGACAAATGGAAAGATAGCTCATATTTATGAATGGTAAGAATTAACATTGTTAAAATGTCCATTCTACCGAAAACCATCTGTAAATCCAATTCCTATCAAAAATCCAATGTTAGGGGTGCCTGGGTGGCTCAGTGGGTTAAGCCGCTGCCTTCGGTTCAGGTCATGATCCCAGGGTCCTGGGATCGAGCCCCACATCAGGCTCTCTGCTCAGCAGGAAGCCTGCTTCCTCTTCTCTCTCTGCCTGCCTCTCTGCCTGCTTGTCATCTCTCTCTGTCAAATAAATAAATCAAAAATCTTTAAAAAAATCCAATATTATTTTTTTTACAGAAGTAAGTAAAGAATCCTAAAATTTATATGAGACCATAAAAGACAACAAAGAATCAAAGCAGTTCTGAGAAAGAATGAAGAAGGGAGATTACACTTCTTGATTTGAAACTATACTACAAAGCCCTCATGCCCAAAACAATAAAGTATACTGGCATAAAAACAGACCAATAAACAAGTAGAACAGAATTGAGAGTCCAGAAATAAATCCTTTCATACAGTCACCTAATATTTGACAGGGGCCAACATATGTAATGGGGAAAGATAGTCTGTTCAATAAATGATATTTAAAACTGAATAATCACATAAACAGTATGAAACTGGAACCTTATATCACTCATAAGTCTTGACTTGAAATAGATTAAAGACTTAAAGGTGATGCATGAAACTAAATTTCCTAAAGGAAAACATAGGAAAAATTCTCCTTAACATTGGTCTTGCCAATAGATTTTTGGATACCAGACCAAAAACACAAGCAAAAAAAGCAAAAATAAATAAATGGTATTACATCAAACTAACGTTTCTGCATTGCCAAAAAAAGAGAGAGAGAATGAAAAGACAATCCACAGAATGTAAGAAAATACTTACAAATCTTCTATCTGAAAAGAGGTTAATAACCAACAGATACAAATAGAAAAAAATATATAATTAAAAAAATAGCAAAAGGATCTCAATAGACTTTTTTTTTTCAAAAAAGTTATATAAATGACCAACAGGAGCATTAAAAAGTGCTCAACGTAAAAAACTCAGGGCAAAGTCCTTATGTTGTTGTTGTTGTTGTTTACCTCTGAAAAACACAGCAAGATATTAGAATATATACTACCAAAAAATTGAAACTAACAAATTTTGGTAAATATTGTGGAAAATGGGGAACTTATGCACTGTGATAGGGATATAAGTTTGTATGGAAAACAGTATGGAGATTATTCATATTATTAAAAGTAAAATTACCATATGATTCAGTAATCCCACTTCTAGGTATCTATCTAAAGGAAACGAAGTCACTGTTCAAAGACATATCTGCACGCTTATGTTTATTATAAAATTATTAACTCTAAGCAAGAGATGGAAATAACTTCAGTATCCATTAATGGATGAATGAATAAAATAAGTATGGTAAATATATACTGTTGAATACTACTTAACCATGAAAAATTAAGAAATACCGCCATTTACAACAGCATGGATGGATCTTGAAGGTATTATACTAAGTGAAATATTTCAAAGATTTTATATATTTTTTTAATTTATGTATTATGATATCCCTTACATACAGAATCTGAGGAAAAGGAAAACTAATGGAAACTTAGAGTTGAGTTGACAAGGGGTGAACCTGGGGTGGAGTAAGGTGGTCCAAGGGTGCAAACTTGCAACTATAATATGAAAAAGTTTTGGGGATCTAATGTACAGCATGATGATCATAGTTAATAAAATATACATACTTTTTTTTATTGTGCTTCCCTTTATTAAACTTTGCATATATCACATTCTTACAAGTTGAAAGTTTATAGCAATCTTGTATAAAAGAGGTCTGCTGCCACCATTTTTCTAACAACATTTGTTCATTTTGTGTCTCTCTGTCACATGTTGGTAATTCTTGCAATATTTCAAGTTTTTTTCATTATTATTGTATTTGTTATGGTGAACTGTGATCAGTAATTATGACCCACTGAAAACTCAGAACTAGTTTACTTAAGGTATATACATTGTTTTTCTTTAAAAACATAATGCTTTTGAACAGTACAGTATAGTGTCTATTTTTTATATGCACTGGGAAACCAAAAAAAATAATAATTTGACTTAGTTTATTGAGATAATCACTTTATTGAGGCAGTCTGGAACAAAACCCACAAGACCTCTGAAGTTTATCTCTACTATACTATATACATAAAAGTTGCTAAGAGAGTAGATCTTAAAATTCCTTACGATACATGCATAAAAAACAGTGGCAACTATACGAGATAGTAGATGTATTAACATTTTTGTGTAGATTATATTGCAATAAAGATGTATACCAATTTATCAAATTGTACAAAATTTACACAATGTTAAAAGTTTGCAATGTTATAAGAAATCATTTCTTATTTTTACAAATATGTGGATTTTTTTCAATAAAGCTGGAATAAACTTTTTGTAGAATTAATCTATTTTTCAAAAAATGAAGTAAGGCAGTAGAAACTGCAACTAACTCTGAAATAATAGAATATAAAATCCATTTTCGTTATATACACTGTGACCAAAAGTATTACTTTTGGAGAAGTACTTATGAAGCATGAAGGATGGTCTATAAAAAAGGCTGAAAGAGCTCAGTTTTAAGGTTTAAATTTAATATCTTCTTTTGAAATACTAAACTGACCACCCAGTGTTCCAAACATCAATGTCTTAACTGCATGAATTTATTTCATACAACTCTATAATCTAGTTTCATAGGAAAGCAGCATGCAAATTTTGAATAAGACAGACTTGCTTAAGTTTCTTTATGTTCAACAGTAAAGGATACCTCCCTAAAAATAAATAGAAGAAAAATCAGCATATTTATTATGATAATTATTATTCATAAGGAGATTCATATTGAATTAGGGAATATATATCCTCAGAGGGGGTAAAGTAAAATGAAATTTATTTTGGTAAATGTGTCTATGAATAGTCAATACAATGCCTCAATATAAATGAATATTACCATTTTGAACAATTTAATTACTATTACTAGAATTATTATAAGTATAAAAATAGCTATCATTTTAGCATGGAATATGAGACTCTCATGCTCCATGCTTCATCACATCCACACAAAAACGCTGCATAATAAGTATTATCATCACCATTTCATGGGTGAAAAAACTGAGGCTAACACATTTAGATAACTGGTTTATGATTACATGGCTAGTAAAGATGCATCACACTAATTTAGGCTTTATGATTTCAGAATTGTACTCTTTCCACTGCACATTCTATTACTCTGTAAATACTTGGCCTGTTTTCATTTGGTTCTTTAATATTATTCATGTGGTGATGGCTTAAAGCTTCATTTAAAGGAAGCTTAAAAATTTCATTTAACCAAAAGCTCCCAAGAATTAAAAATGCCATGGATCTAATGTAGACATGGATATCATTAGTTAATGGGTAACTATATATTTTCCACCCTAGTGAGATAACAATCAGAGCATTTTTCTAAGTTTTAGTCTCTCAGTGTTAAAAAGGACTTTGTTAAAATAGAAATATTTAGACAAAGGTGATCAAAAGTCTGAATCAGGTCACCTTAAGGTAAATATTAGGAAACTGAGGAAACAAATGGAGATTTGAACACTGAGCTATGATATAATGAATGGTTTCAAGTATTTAGTAGAGTATAGAAAAGCCCTTTAAAGCCTGGTCTTAGCCTACATTGCAGCTTCTGGGATATCTGTCTATCTATCATCTATCTATCTAGATATAAATTTGAAAACTTTTTTAACTTAAAGATTTTGAGAAATAGAACATAATCAGCACCATAGAAGATCTGTTTATGATAACAACCTAGCCCCTCCTCCCAGTTTGTTAATATTCTTTCTTATTTAATGTAACATTGTGCAAATAGACCACTACTGATCTGCTGTTATGAATGAAATAGCTATAATCATCTGTTTGCATATCCTGGTGAAAATATTCATTTAGTTCCATGTTGTATTTCTAGGAATGGACCAAATTTTTATTTTTATTTTTAAGTTTTCTAAATATTGTCCAACTTACCTCAAATGTTTTTATTATGGGCACTTTCATTCTTTCACATTCTTGCAAGGCAATTTTACTGTTGCCCAATATGGTAAGTGTGTAATAGTATGTCATTTTAGGTTTTAATTTATTTTTAATTTAATTTAATTTAATTCCAGATTCATAATAAAGATAAACAGTTTTTATATATGAGTGGCCATTTGGATTACCCTTTCTGTAAAGTACATGCTCAAATCTTTTGATATCTTAACATTGTGTCATACTGACTTCTTTAATAGTAGATTTTCTGAATGAACTTTTAGCTGTGTAGGTCTTCTCTATTTTATTTTGAACTTGTTTTCATTTCAAAATCTTTATATTTATTTTCATAATCTGCTTTTATTTTGCTTTGTCTATTATCTATCTATCTATCTATCTATCTATCTATCATCTATTTATTTGCAAGCAAGAGAGAGCGAGCAAGTGAGAGTGCAGGGAGGGATAGAAAAAGAAGGGAAAAGAATCTTAAGCAGGCTCCAGGCTCAGCACAGAGCTCAACTCTGGGCTCTATTTCACAACCCTGACATCATGACCTGAGCCAAATTGAAAGAGATAAAATAAGATTAAGGTATTAAAAAAAAAGAAAAAAGAATTGGAGGTTTAATTAAGTGAGCCACCCAGGCACCCCTGTGGTATCTTAAATTAGCTGTCATATCTTTAAAGTTCTAGAGTATCCATTTGGTTCATTTATAAAACCTTTCTCAATATCATTTTTAGTGTCAGTTTTTTGTACAATTTGCTTCCCCTCTCATTTCTTTGAGCAGAGTAATCAAGCCATTTTACAATCTTTATTGATCATTTTAACATCATACTTAATCCCATTTTGTCTATCAAATCTTGTTAATGGTTTTTCTTTGTGTGCTTTGTTACATTTTGCTATGTTCAAAACATTATATTTGAAACTCTTATTGAGTAGGGATAATTAAGAGCTATAATAACGGTATGGTCCTCCTTGGTAGGATTTTCTCTTATATCTGAGACTCTACAAGACAATCATACTCCAAATTCAGTGATTGGCTTTCTCAGTTTACACAGAAGGCAAGGTAGGCTATAGTCTTATTTCTGCTTCTCCTTGTGCTTTGGGGACCTCAACTTAAATTTGGGTTGTACCAAAGTCCTCAAATTTGATTGCTGCTGGATTTGTTTCTCTAGTATCAAGAGTCTATTAACAACACAGCTCAGTGTGTTTTAGCAGTTTCAAATGCTCTCATAGCTAAAATGGCTTCAGGGCATATATCTCTAGGCTCTCATTGTATTTCGTATTTTGGCCCAGTAATCCCTCACTTATTTTTATAATCATTCTGATATTTTTAACTTTAAAAGCTATTTTGTCTGGATTTTTAGTTGTCTTAAGTAGGAGTTTTTAGATCACCATTACTAGAAGCAACAACAAATATACATGAAAATATCTGCAGTAGTTTGTCACATCTTTTTGGCTTTGAACTTCCATAAGCTGAGGCATCCTTCTCTAATCACTTAGGCAAACTCCAATTTACCCTTTAATACAACACAAAAATTGCTTCATTTAAGAACATGTTCAGGGATGACTCTTCCCCACTGTTCTTACCAACATTGCCACACACTCTTTGCTACCCACACCTTGTTTATGAACTTTCGTTAGGTATATCAGCGTGACCAGAATTTTGCTCTATTGTATTTTTGTCCTTTAGAGCTTTAATTAAATATGAATCCCATAGAAAGTCTGTCCCTTTTCTTTCAAACCTGGGTTAGTTATTTCTTCTCATTCTTTGTCAGAAGTTACTTTATTAGAGAAACTTATAGCTCTATTGTGACTTTGGAGCCTTTACAGTTTTTCGACTGGAAAAATCACCCATCCCTGAGATTTTTACGCAGCTTCCTAGCTGATAATATTCAGAAATCTGTTCAAAACAGACTTTTTCAGGGAGGCCCTTTTGGACCACTCAGTTTAAAAACCTCTTCTCAATCACTGCTCTTTTTAAAATGTGCTTATTTAGTTCAAATATGCATCTCTATTAAAGAAAAATCAGTACTTTTTTTTTTTTAAAGTTGGCTTACCTATTATCTATCTCTCCCATTAAAATGATTCCTCTGGGCTGGGGTTTTGTTGTGCTCATCTTAGGCCAGGCACTCAATAAATTGTCTCTGAATGATTGAATTGTTTGACTCCCTTGCTAGATTCTCAACTTCATGAGGCCAAGGATTGTTCTATTCAGTCCTTCTTTATCCTCAATGTCTGTTATATTGCAGTCACTTACGTGACTAATGGGAAAAATCACAGAAAGAAAGAGTTAAAACTACAGAAAAACCCTGTAGGTTCAATAACACAAAGCTTTCTAAAATTATTTAGCCCAGGAATTAAATACTGGCTGCACTTTTGATTTTTTTTAAATGGTATTGAATTTAATTTAAATGGAAATACTGGAATGGTAGAATAATAAAAAAATTATAAAAGCAACTTGCTCCTTAAAGTAAGAATTATATAGGGCATCTCTTCTAGAAGCAAAATTTTCAAATGTCAAACATCTGAAAGCATAGAAGGAGAAGTAAGAGTGTGAATTGTACTTCAATGCTCTTTTCTTTATATTCAGCAAACAGCTTCATTCACACACCTTTCCAATTTTTTCAACTCTTTTGACAAAGCCTTCAGAGGAGTTACTGCTGATGACAACCATCACAGCCTAACAGAAGAAATTTTATAAAGAAAAATAATAGCATGTTTTTCCCAAATTGTTAAGGATATGGTGAAGCTCTGTCGGATTCAAAGGAGGAATGTGCAATTCCATGCTATATATAATAATAACTTATTTTAATAGTGGCTTTGCAATTTTTCAGATATATCCATTTACTGAAACCACTATCAAATAAACAAAAACAAACAAATGAACAGGGGTTCGAGACAGAAATTATCTAATCTAAAAATAGCACATGTTCACAGAATACACAACACATATCCCAAGTACTACTATAGGTTTCAAGTAATAGTCAAAACAATAGTAAAAATGATTCAGACCCTACCAGTCAAATCATAAATGGGACCTTAACTGTAAATCCTTATCTTTAGATCAAAGCGGGTAATTGGGGGCTGAAGATACATTATAGAACTAATATGTTATAGAACTCCTCTGAAATGAGTCATTTATTCCATCACTTTTCCTGCACAGCTGCTGACCCATGTTTTGGTTCCTGGAAATAGCTGCTACCCTGTCATACTTCTTAAATGCACATATATTGATAACTCTACTCATTCCTCCATTCCTCTGTGACTGTCACTGTGTTAAAATGTAGAGTCAGCTGACTCACTTGTGATGGTAATAAAGTAGATGAGTTTGCAAAGTATTTTGTTATTTCTAAAAATGCAAAAACCAAATTACATTGAAATCATAAGGGGTGTTTCAGGGAGAGCTGTAGGATGTGGTTTCTTGTGTAATCCACAGAGATTAGCTCCAACACATATTTAAACTCTCCTCTAGGAGCAACCTTAGTGGTAAAGCAAGAAGATAAACAGATGTATACACACCCTGGCACAAAATTATCACTTATGTTTGGCTTCCTAGTCTCCTCGTGTTACTTATTTATCTTAACTTCTCTCTGAAAGCAGGGAACACAGAATCTCAATCAGTTGACATTTTTCTACTGAATTACCCAATAGTCCGATCATACCCCTAATACTTTTTAAAATTATTTCACTCATAATCCCAAATCTGCTTTGCTTCCTCATCTTAGTACACTGTAATTTGATTTCAAAATGAGGACAGTTGTCAGTAATGCCACATTCATTCATCTATTTTACAATTCCATGTGCTTATAACTATGAAGATATGTTAATAACATCCATTCCAATAAGCCACCCTAAATTTATTATCATGGAACAAGACGTCAAGAAAGAGAATTCAAAATCATCCATGTATTTGCAACTTATTGCAATAAAGCCTTTATCAATAGACTTCCCTGTGCACATGGTGGTCAAATTGCTGGTGAAAACCAGCCAGATCTATTACAAGCTTTCTCATGGCTTCTAGGTAACCCAAGTGAGCCTTTATTGATACTGGGAAGGGATAAAGCAGGGAAGGGATAAACAGTGCTGTAAGAATTGGCTAGACAAAAGTAAGGACTCTCATTACAAAGTGAGTATTTTAAAGCAAAAGAGCCTGTTGGGAATATTGTTTTATAAAATAGTGGTTTTTTTATTAACTTTTTAAATTCAATTAGGTAACATATAGTGTACCATTAGTTTCAAATGTAGATTTCAGTTATTCATCCATAGCATATAATAGCTAATGCTCAGTACTTACTGTTATAGCTTCTTGAAAGCAGAATTTTAACCCACTGAGCCACCCAGGCGCCCTTGAAAGCAGAATTTTAGATCACATTTTCTGATTACTTCCATGTCGTACAACACTTTCCTGCTAGCAACCTTCAAAACATACTGTTTGTTAGAGAAATTTCTTTAATAATAAATAAATAGGAATTTATTTAAATTTATAAATATATAAAATAAATAGGAATTTATTTAAATTTATTTAAATATTGCACACTGTTTCATTGTTCATAAATAAGGTGATGATATTATAGCCATTAGTTGGTAGCACTGATATATCACTTTCTTTTTACTTCTCAGTGCATTCTCTTTACACAAAATAGATATATATTTTAAAAGAATCTGAATCTGTGGCAAACTTGTAAAAAGCCCTATACAGTAAAGTTTATCATTTTAAGTAATCTCAATTATCTTCCTCAATTGTGATAGTATATCCTTCTATCTAGGCCAGATATTGTATGAGGGATTTGAAGAGACATACTTTTCTAAATTTCACTTTTCTCATCTGAAAAATGCTTATCATATCCTACAATAAAATACACTTACAATTTTTTGATGAAAATTTATTTATTTATTTTAAGATTTTATTTCTTTATCAGAGAGAGTGGGCGAGAGAGCAAGCACAGGCAGACAGAACGGCAGGCAGAGGCAGAGGGAGAAGCAGGCTCCCGGCCGAGCAAGGAGCCAGATGCGGGACTCGATCCCAGGACGCTGGGATCATGACCTGAGCCAAAGGCAGCTGCTTAACCAACTGAGCCACCCAGGCGTCCCTTTTGATGAAAATTTAATCTGTATAAACAATATATTTGCTGTAATGCGTGGTTCATGGAAAACATCTTTTTTAATTATAAGCAACAACAGTATTAGAAATTAAGTAAATGTGTCTATAATATTTAAAGTTTTAACACATAATTCCACTGCTTTGCCTTATTTCCTCAAATCCCTTTACCACTTTCACTGACAGAGTCAAATGTACTTTTTCTACTAGTAGCCAGCTCTTTGTCTTTTGTCAGAAAGATGCCCTTGTGAATTATTTATAATAGAGATATTAGCAATAATAATAATAATAATAAATAGCAATGAAAATGTTTAAAAAAAGTTTTCTTAACTAATTAGGGTTCTTAGACATCAATTAGAGGAACCACCTCGGGCAAGCAAATTAATCTGCAAGACATTCCCAGAATTAACAAGTCAGTCAGATACAGGGTTGTCCGTAGACTGTTCATTATGTAGCAGAAACTCTAGAGATTATCTCAATCCATTGGAGTCACCCCGTTTATTAGCTTGCTATTGACAAAGTTATTTACAAACTGTAGAGCAAGAGGTTATAATGTAGAAAACTGATGGTAATGCACAGGATTCTTGTTAACAATAATGCAAGTTAGTGATTTTTCATTAGAAAACATAAATTCTATAACCCAAATTATGGGCCCAGAGAACTTCTGCTGCACAACTCTGCTTATATCCCAAATAACCATGTGAACTAGTTTTAATATCTGCTTCTCTTATTAATTTTTGAATAAAAATTCTTGACACAAGTATTTTATAATTGTGTGATAACCATGCATTTAATTTCTTGGAGAACAAAACACACTTTAGCATAACTAGGTTCGTTCACAGAACCAGCCTTGATAACACACTTCTATATGTTAGAAATGATGTAATAAATGTAGAATATTGGGCACTTGTTTGGTATTCTTTGCCATGTTTTGCACTATCTAAAAAGAGATCAGTGAACTTGGACTGGAGTTAGTAGACATGGAAGAAAATAAAATATTACAGAGAAGAATACTCTGTGGTCCACAACCTAAACGGGCTGGGATTCCCATCATTTGGATCCCTGTAGCTTTACAAAAGTCAATTAAATTTTTGTATCTCCAATTAAAGTTGATTCCCCAGTACTTTTTCAAACATCTCTTGTAAAGTATTGTTTCCCAGAAAAAAAGGGATTTTGCACATGTATCTGCCTTTGTCTCTGGTCATGATCTCAGTCAGGATCCTGGGATCCAGCCCCATTTCTGGCTTCCTGCTCATTAGGGAGTATATTTCTCAGTCTCTCTCTGCAGCTACATCCCCCTGCCCCACTCATGCTCTCTCTCTCTCAAATAAATAAATACAATCTTTCATTTTTTTAATTAAAAATAAAATAAATAAAATAAAATAAAAAGTCTGGTCTTACTGCCCCATTTAGCTCCTTTTTGTTTTTTTTTGAGTTGTATTTAAAGCAGCATGAGAGAACATGAGGCTCTCAAACTTTAAAAAAAAAAAGGAAAAAATTGAGTTTTGTTAGGATTTAAGATCTTGTCTGCTAGACAAAAACGTTGGCTTTGTTAACATGTGAAAACTAACAAAAGAGAATAAGATCGAATTCTAATAATTTTTGTAGAAATTAAAAATTTCCTCCAACCCAATTACATACAGACCCATTAAGTAAATTCATTCCAATGTCCCAAACCAACCTTTTCTAATAGTAATGCATCTGTGTAAACAGGGTCAACCCAAGGAATAAATAAATATTATTATTTTTTTTCCTGTCTCTTCCACAGTCACATCTGGGTATATTGGTAGCAAGCCAATTATCTATCTTATAAGACATGATATCATAAGGAAGGGTATTCTGTCCATTTGGAACAACTGAAAATCATTGTAATTTTATCTTGGTGCAGTAACTTGAGATGGCACAGTGTGGGTTATGAATATATTTTATTTTTTTTACTGGGAAGAAGAGATTATAGAGATATTGGTTATCCAAGAGAGACTGACAGGTGTTGATAGTTGCCAGGTCAATATCCATCTACTCTTTCCTTTAATATCAGAAAGCACTGAGGGATTGACAACAAGGAAACTTAAAACAACATCAAATATTTTATTGTCTCTTTTCTAGTTACATTGTAAACTTATGACAAAGTATCAGTCGTACAAGATATCATTCTCTTTTACCTCTATCTTTCTGCCAGAAATGTGGGCTTAATAGTGAGAACTCCAACAGCAATTTTTGCAACTGTGAATAAAAAGCCATGAAAACCTCTAAGATAGTTCACTTGACTTTCTTAAGACTCTGAACCAACACATTACATTTTTGCAACTGTGAATAAAAAGCCATGGAAACCTCTAAGATAGTTCACTTGACTTTCTTAAGATTCTGAACCAACACCAGAAAACACTCTCTGTAGTCTTCTTGTTAAATGAAAAATATGGTTAAACCACTTTTGACAGTCTACTACCTACAGCAAAATGTAAATCTTAATTGAAATATGTCCTCTCAGCTGTGCTTAAGCAACTGAGTCCTGAGCTTTTCAGGTTTTCAGTCTGAAAGAGTGCACCTTAGGTGCTCTGAAAGGGAAGAGAAAGGACACCCTGTTCTCCATATAAATTAAAGAAGAGAAATCTGTGCATTTAAGTGGGCCATATAAAATTTATCAAGCAATTATCTCCTAACTCCTTCCTATCCAAATTACCTGATATGCTCTCCCTACTCCTTTATTCCACGTTACTGCCTTTTCCAGGATTCTGTATTACATCACAGCATGTCTTCTGTTATTTCCTTCTTGCAAGCTAGTTTTCTTTTCCCCATCTAAAAAAATCAACAATCATTGTGTACTTCAATTCCCATTTTCCTCAAATGCATTGATTCTTCCTATCTATTACTCTTTTCCCATACTCAGTGTCTTTGTCTTTATGGGGTTTGTACTTTGCTTTTCCCCATCCTTTACTGCCATTATATAATCAAATCTAAAAATGTCTTAGAGAAAGTTAAAAATTCCTGCATAGCCACACGTGAACACAAAGTCACTGATTTTTAGCAAACCTATGAGATAGTCAGACATCCATTCAATTTCTTTTTTTTAAGATTTTATTTATTTATTTGACAGAGAGAGATGACAAGCAGGCAGAGAGGCAGGCAGAGAGAGAGGAGGAAGCAGGCTCCCTGCTGAGCAGAGAGCCTGATTTGGGGCTCGGTCCCAGGACCCTGGGATCATGACCTGAGCCGAAAGCAGCGGCTTA
This sequence comes from Mustela nivalis, assembly GCF_964662115.1. NCBI lineage: Eukaryota > Metazoa > Chordata > Mammalia > Carnivora > Mustelidae > Mustela > Mustela nivalis. The sequence goes on from NC_139040.1 coordinate 80,367,223, forward strand.
ACCCACTGAGCCACCCAGGCGTCCCTCCATTCAATTTCTTAACTGAGTCCCAAATGCATCCTGACTTCTAACCTAAACCTAAGCTCTACTTCTTACACGTTGTTATATGACCAAATTCTTTCAGTTCAGTATTTTTTAATATTTAAATATTAGTCTATTGATGCTTTGTTTCTGTATTTCTATGAAAATAATTTGAATACTGTAGATTTATTGTTATATTTATAGATTTATAATCAAAGTTTCATCAGTTGAAGTTTTTGGAAATTTCAGATATAATGATTAAACTAAAATGATACTGCCTCAAATCCCTCTGATATCAAGGCCCAACACCTGATTATAGCCAAACCTGTGGTGAATAGTTCCATGGGAAATTGCAGTTACTTAACACTGATAGCATCTCATGTTCTCTTTCTCATTTTGGAATGTCTCCAACACAACCCAAAAGTGTAGGAGAGTTAATGTCCTCTGAGGACAGCTCTCAGTGAAGTGGAAATAAGAACCATAGGTAAAATTGTCAGTTTTCAGGTCTTCATGAGGACAACTTAAAGAAGTTTCTCAGGACCTTTCAGTAAAAGCAAGCCTTCATTTTCTATCCACAACAATTATATCAACAATGTACCTCTTTGACAAAGTTGCTTCTTCACTGTATCACTTTCCCATTCTTTTCTACCTTGGATAATCTCCCAGATAAACTAACAGTACTCAAATCCTTTGTCCTACTCTTTGCTCTCAGGATAAATGGAGCCAAAAGACTTAGATTAATATCAAGTTCTGAATGGGATCTTAGAGCTATTTCTGTCCAGATTTTCATAAACATAGGGACCTTTGAATTATCAGGCTATAAATAAGTTCTAAATGGAGGGGGCAAAAGCAAAAAGTAGAAATTTTTATGTTTGATTTTTAATCATGATTAATTGACTTTATTGATTATTAAAAATACTAACATTATAAAAGTGTGGATCTTTGTAAAACAATGTCATATTGTAAGAAAGAAGTTGCATAGTCTTTGTGAGAATATTAAACCAAGTGTTCAGGTGCCATCTAATTTCTTGTTTAATCCAGAACTTTGGTGTGCATCATCTTGAGGAATAGGATTTTGAAGTCCAGACAGACTAAGAGAAAACGGATCCAAATGTGTGTGTTTATATTTCTGCTTTTGTTGTAAAAATCAAAGTGTGATTGCTGGTTTAAAATGGTAAAACTAATAATGTTCATGGACTCGATTATAAATTTTCTAATTGTATGGGAAGAATCCAATAAACATAGAATTAATTGATTTGCAAATCCTCAAAGAGCTACAGGATCAGGTAGTGGTATGTTCTGATTCAACAGCATCATAATGCAGCATTTTATATGTGTGGCTAATGGATATTTTCATGAATGTTTGCTAGCTAGTCAGCCAATACAGAGAAATATTAGGTAGCGTAATTACTCACAGTTGTGTTTAATAAAATGAGAGAAAATTATCAAATGACACTAATAATAATAATCCTATAGCAGGCTAAATAATTCAATGATAATTTCAAGTATTAATCTAGCTTTCTTCCCTGATTATGACTCTTCTCTCCTTTATCATAATGGGAGTAGCAGATTGTCTGCAATGAATTGTGAAAACGCAGCAGTGACTTTGGCAGTGAAGGCCTCCCATCAATTTTGATAGGTTAAAATGATTCTGGTTGGTCTTGAGCAAATGTGTCAATTTTTTTTTTTTCTGTGTGTGTCAAAAAAGAAAGAAGCAATAGTAAATTCTTGCTGTTATTCCATGGAGCCAATAAAATCGTATTGCCAACAAGAGGCTGTTGACACCGTAAGTGTAGTTAACTGTCTTGAAATACTAGGCCTGGAAATAAAATCCCAATATTTCACATAACCTCTTTTTTATAAAAGAAAAAAACAAAACAAAACAAAACAACTATACTGCTTACATTTAGGGCCCTGCTGTTGTGTAACTATTTTTGAACATGTCTACTGTAAGTGTATATATATATATATATATTTTCTGTGCAATAAATTCATTTAGAGATAAATTTGGATTGCAAATTATTTTGGGGGAGGCATGGTATTTGTGGCTAGTCTCACAAGTAAAAAGGACTAAAAGAAAGAAGAAAAACATTTTTTATTACAGCATATTTACATCTGTCCAAAGTACTTATTTACTATAATACTGACTAATGTATAATACTGTACACAAAGAAAGAAGTTAAATGAGTTATAATTCAGTCAATGTATAGCTGGCCATTTTAAAACTTACCACTGAATCTTTCTGGTATGAAATGTGATATCTGGCAATCTGGTCCAGTTCATTACATCAGGTCATTTGTATGTTCTTATTACCATTTTGATAGCATAGCACATTTTATAACCCAGACATTTTACAATGGAACTATGATGCATGTATTTTCAAAAGTATAGACATACATGAAGCTATGAGGTCAAAACAGATGAATGTCCGTAGTACCATATAGACACAACAAATAAAAGTGTCCAAGGGTCTGAGTGTGACTTATGAATATTGTATAAGATTAGGCCAACATGTGGTTTTGATATAAATAATCTGTTCTTAAATTAGAATTACAATTGTTGAGTACAGTGTTGAAAATGGCAGATAGATTTTAGCTATCTTTGCTCACTAGGGAAAATGGAAAAATGTTTAGTTTGGTCAGATTTTCACTTAACTTCTGAAAAATCTTATGTTTGAGAGAACCCTTCTGAAATAAGAATCCTTAAAGACATAACCCCTTTGGCACAAGTTTTCAAGAAACTTGTTTGATGTTGTAGACAATTCTATGGCACACGTACTGTTCTAGATGTTTCATGCCAATAATATGTAAGCCATACCAAGGCTACATATACATATAGAGATGTTTCTCAGCTTACAAGGGGGCTAAAAAATTGAAAATGCATTTAATACCCCTAAACTATCAAATATCATAGCTTACCTTAAGCTTATTTAAACATACTCAGAACACTTACATTTGCCTGCATTTGGGCAAAATCATCTTAAGCAAAGCCTATTTAATAACAAAGTATCAAATATCACATGCAATTCATTAAATATTACACTAAAAAAGAAGAATATATATATTCTATATATATATTCTATATATAGAATGCTTGTAGGAATATCAGGTGTTCACCCCTGTAATCTTCTAGCTGACTGGGAGCTGTGGCTCACTGCCGCTGCCCAGCATCACAAGATGGCGCCATATAGAACAAGAGTTTCAGGTGGTAGGTGTTGTAAGTTTTACCCAAACTGACATTGGTCAAACTCGTTTTTGTCATCATATATGTCAAGTAGTTTTCTCGGGTTTATTTTTAGAATATCCTTGTATAATGAATATTTACACTGATATCTAGTATAAAAATCTTGCAATTTATTTTAGAAAGATTAAGATATTGAAAATCAATCTATTTCTTTAATTCATTGAAGACATTTTTGGCTTGTTTCCAGTACTTTCTTACTGGTTAAAAAGTGAATTTGAAGTAGTCTGGATTTCATTATTATATGGCACTTTCCCTTTGATGAATACAAAGACGATATTCTATATTAGCTATCTGAGAAGAATTTATTTTTTTAATTTTATTTATTTGTAAGAGAGAGAGTGAGAGAGAGCACAAGCAGGGGGAGCAGCAGGATGAGGGAGAAGCAAACTCCCGGCTAAGCAGGGAATCTGTTGCAGAACTGAGTCCCAGGACCCTGAGATCATGACCCGAGCTAAAGGCTCAGGCGTTTAACTGACTGAGCCACCCAGGTGTCCCAATCTGAGAAGAGTTCTGTATGCTATTCCTCTTAATATGCAGTTTAAAGTCTAGGTAATTAACTTAATATTTTAGTGGCTATTACATAGATAGCACTATGTTCCAGGCAGAGAGTAAGAAAGAAATATTAAATCAACCATATTCTATGCATTCTAAATGAAAATAATTAATCAATCATAATAAATACTTCTATTTATGGAATATCAACTTATAAGCTTTCCTCCATATGAACAATGCCAAATACCAGAATAAAGGGTCATCTAATACAAATTAAGGATAGAATTAAAGAATTCTGGTAAGCCATTTAATTTTGAAAAATGGTGTTCTATTGTTGCTGAGTTGTGGTTTTCAGTTACATAATATCTGATAAGTGTAGAAGTAACATGAGTGTTACGTGAGATGAGAAATGGTATATAATTAAGATATTTTTAAAAGTACAGATAAATACAAATTTGTAAACATAGCATTATGGAGGAATAAAAATAAATGATAGCTACACACTCTAAAGTGAATAAAACTTGGAAAGCTAATAGAGAAGTAAAACAAGGACAGTGCAAAAAGTATGGTACATTTTTATGAAGTTCAAACAAATTCTGTGAAACCATAGATGGACTTAAAGATACTATTATGTATCAAATATTGTAAAAATTAAGCAAGGAAATAGCAAACATAAAATAACCAAAGCATACAAACTTGGGTAGATACAAGAGGTGTGATCATGCTCTACTTCACAAAGAGATGAGTTAATAGATAAATATTAGTAACTAGACTTTTTAGAAGTTAATAAAACGTTGCCTGTTATTTCTTAGTAATATAAAATATATGGTTTTCTAACAAAAACGTTTATCTTAAAAATATTTAAAAATAAATTTCAGGCTACTCCTAAGGTTATATTTACGTTTCCACTGAAGGAAAAGCTGGTTGTTGTAGTTGTAGTTGTTGGTTTGTTTTAGTCTCCTCCTAGTTTTTATTATTATAATGTGGAATGAGGAATGTTAGATTGAAAAGTGAATTATTTTATAGACAAAAATCATTACTTGATTCACCTCCTGGTACAGCAGATGGAACTCCTGAAAATGTGCCCTTTTGCCTTATGGAAGAGTAACAGTTATGCTTACTTCTGAAACATACTTGGTGGTGGCCCTAAATAGTGACACCATAGTAAACATTTTGAATATTTGCAATTAATTTTTATAGTCATAGGGCTCCAAAAGGCACTGCAGGTATCTTAGCAGGTATTTCAATAAAGCTAAAAGTTGACTGACTGTTTAAAAATATTAGCAAGGCACAAAACATGGCAGAAGTATTGTCCTCAGATATTATTTTTTTCCATATGCTCCTGATTCCAGACATGACAAGTTATTTTTTCAAATATTTATTATAAAAGATTTTATTTATTTATTTGACAGAGATCACAATAAGGCAGAGTCAGGCAGAGAGAGAGAGGAGGAAGCAGGCTCCCTGCTGAGCTGAGAGCCCGATGTGGGCCTCGATCCAAGGATCCTGGGATCATGACCTGAGCCGAAGGCAGAGGCTTTAACCTACTGAGCCACCCAGGCGTCCCCATGACAAGTTATTTTTGATAGATGTATATACAATGTGTTTCCCAGTTATAAGAAAAATGGTTCTGCTATTTTTAACCTTTATTTAAAATTAAATGATTTTTTTCATTAAAATTGTATTTTTTAATGTTTTACTTTTCTTTTCTTTTTTTTAAACATTTTATTTAATTATTTGAAAGACAGAGATCACAAGTAGGCAGAGAGGCAGGCAAAGAGAGAGAGAGAGAGAGAGGGAAGCAGGCTCCCTGCGGAGCAGAGAGCCAGATGCGTGGCTCAATCCCAGGACCCTGAGATCATGACCCGAGCCAAAGGCAGCAGCCCAACACACTGAGCCACCCAGGCGCCCCAATGTTTTACTTTTCAATATACTACTTAGAATATAAAACCTATTCCATTTGATAAGAAGTTTACCATTTAAAAAATGGTAATTTTCTCATTGTGTCTTCCCCTCACATTTCTTTATTTTGAATAAAAAATTTCACAATAAACATAACTGATGCTTTCCTTCTGATGGTCCCTCTGTTGGTCATATTGTATATGAGCCATGACAATTAGTTTTACAAAATTTATTGATGTTTATTGATATGTTTTATCATAACTAATTTTCCCTCCCTTATCTAGATTCCCCAGCTTTCAGACAGGTGGACACTTCAATAAACCATACCCAAGGGATGTATCAAGTACTTCTTAGACATTCTCTCAGATCCTTGAGGTCTCATTTTGCCTAGGGATTTGCAATAGGTTCTGCCAGAGGCACCACTGTGACACTGATGTCCATGGTCTATCTCCTGCTAAGCTCAAGAGGTCACTGGTTTCCAAGTTTATCTATACAATTAATGCATTCCAGCAAGTTCTTTTTTTTTAATATTAACAAACTTATTTTAAAGTTTATATGGAGAGGCAAAGACTCACAATAGTCAACATAGTGTTGAAGGAGAACAAAGACTGAGGACTGACTTCAAATTTTACCATAACGATGGGGCGCCTGGGTGGCTCAGTGGGTTAAGCCTCTGCCTTCGGCTCAGGTCATGATCCCAGGGGCCTGGGATCGAGTCCCACATTGGGTTCTCTGCTCAGCAGGGAGCCTGCTTCTCCTCATCTCTCTCTCTCTGTCTGTCTCTCTGCCCATTTGTGATCTCTCTCTCTGTCAAATAAATAAATAAAATCTTAAAAAAAAGTTTACCATAATGATAATTGTAAGCAAGATATTGTAATACCACAGAAAGACTAGATTAAAGCAACAGAATATATATTATCAATTATATTTTATATTTAATAGAAAAGCAAAAGCAATACAAGAGAGCAAAATACAATCTTTTAAACAAATGGTTCTGGAGTAATGGTGAAGCTAAATGTAAAAATATAAAATAAAATAAAATAATAAAATAAAATAAATCCAGGCAGATATCCTACACTCTTCACAAAAATTAACTCAGATTGGATTATAAACCTAAACATGAAACATGTAGAAGGTAATATAGAAGAAAATTTAAATAACCTTGGTTTTCACAATAACTTTAGCTACAAAAGCACAAGCACTGAATTTAAAAATATCTACTCTGTGAAACACAATGCCAAGAGAATGAAAAGGCAAAGCACAGACTATGAGAAAAAATTTGCAAAATACACATCTGGCAAAGGACTGTTAATCAAAAATACACAAAGACCCCTTAAAACTCAACAATGGGGGAAAAACCTGATTAAAAATGAGCCAAAGACCTTAGCAGATACCTCACCAAAGAAAATATTACAGATGGCAAATAAGCATATAAAAAGATGCTTCACATCATATGTCATCAGGAAAATGCAAATTAAAACAAAAAAGAGACACCAGTACATACCCAGAATCCAGAGCACTGACAACAGAACACGAAATGTTGGTGAGGATGTGGAGCAACAGGAATGTTCTTCCATGTCTATTGAGAATAAAGAATGGAAAACAACTTGGCAGTTTCTTACAAAACTAAACATATTCTTGCCAGATGATTCAGCAGTAGCAGCTCTTGGTATTTATCCTAAGAAGATAAAATCTATACCCACAAAGATGTCTATAGTAGTTTTATTCATAACTGACAAAAGCTTGGAAGCAACCAAGATATCCTTCCATAGGTGAAAGGTCCAATAAAGTGTAGTACATGCAAACAATGGAATATTATTTAATACTAGAGAAATGAATTACCAAGCTATGAAAAGATATGGATATAAATATTTAATAAATATTTGATTTTAGGCTTCTAAAATGTCTATCAATAGTATTAGTATATTTTAACAGTGAATGCTCAGCATTCATGAATTTACCTAATAAAACATTTTGGGTTCAATATTTTAAATACTTCAACCTCTATGATTATATTCCTAATAATTTTGAATTGGGGTAAATAAACCTTAATTTTTTGTAACTTGTTTCTTATTGCAAAAGAGCTCAATGAAATTTTAGAAAATAAAAATTTACAAAAAAAAGTTTAGTTTACTATTGCCAAATAATTTAAAACTTTATCTTATATTCAAATACATATATTTTTCTAAAATGATTTATATGCTACTAATACCAAAAACTTTTAGTTATACTAGATTTCATATCCTGCAATCAATGCCAGAAATCCATCTGGCAATGATTTGTCTTAAATAGAGTTAAGATGGGTGTTATTACAATGCAAGATGGAAACAAAGATAGTATAACAATTGGTGTTACATAACTTTTCCGTTTTGATCAAGTTACTAATCTACAAATGGCTTTTATCAGTGACAGACTTGGGAATTTAACAAAACTTTTAAACTAGCATGTGCGACTCATTGCTAGAAAACAACACAATCAATAACACTTTATTTAGATTAAATCATGACTATTTCTCCATTTGAATAAAAAAGGTAGCAACCCCAATAAGTTTATTGAACATGAAAAGTTGAAATGCTATAATGCTCCTAAGGAATTAAATGATCCAGTCAAGAATTACAAAAAAAGGATATAAATTACCAAAGTGTTTGTATAATTGTAATGTACAACTGCCCATTATCGTTCCATAGTGTAGGCTTGTACAAGAACTCTATAAAAGAACTCCACTTCTAAACTGTGGAAAATATGTTCCCTTTCCCCCTATATACAACTATTAAGCCATTCATTTAGCTTTTAAAATATCCACTTAATACAGGCTTTTTACACATTTGAACAGGCAGCAGGGCTCTATTCTTATCGCTTACATCTGAAGGATAGACTTCTAGCGTAAGAGGTAAAGCCCATAAAGGAGCCCAATAATAACAACAAAACACAGTTTAGTGAGCCCTTACAATCTGCCAGCTACCTTTCTGAGAATACTTCAATTAATAAAACATATAAAATACCTGACCACAAAGAGCTTACATTCTTTTGAAATATAATAGTGAAATAAACCAATAATAGAGGGGCACCTCGGTGGCTCAGTCCATTGAGTGACTGCCTTTGGCTTGGGTCATGATCTCAGGGTCCTGGGATGTAACTCACCAGCAGGCTTTCTAGGCAGTGGGGTGTTTTCTTCTTCCTCTGCGCACCCTCCCTATTCTCTCTCTCTCTGTCTCAAATAAGAAAATAAACCAGTAATAGAATAATGATTGATGGTTGATGGTGATAAGTGTTACAAAGAAATACAAGAAAGGTAAAAGCCATTGGAGAATGCTGGGATGAAAGTTAATTTTATTTTGTGTTGGGTGGTTATATCTCATTTATGAGATGCTATTTGCACAAAGACCCAGGAAGTGAAGGAGAGTGTTATACAAATATTAAAGGAAAAGATTGCTCTAGGCAGAGCAAGTAAGTATATAGACTTTGTGTGAACAGCTTGTCTGTTACTTTTGAGGAAAAGCAAGGAGGCCAATGAGGAGTTCATAGTGGTGGAGAGAGGAAGAACTTATTAATGTATGACCTTCTAGTACATTGAAACGCCTTCAATTTTTATTTAATATGAAACAGTAAGATACCAAAAGTCTTTCAACAGCAGAATAAAATCATATGACTTGATTTTTAGGTTAAATTGCTGTACCAAAATAAATTTGCAGGGAGAAAGGAGTGCAGTATGTGTGGAAGTGGGGTTATCAATCAAGTCAATAATTCAGGAACATATGATGGTGTTTTTAGCATGCTGGGTGGTAATAGAAGTGGTGAGGTATGGTTTTCATTGTGTATATATTTTGATGGTGAATATTCTGGTGAACAGGATGGGGTATGTGCAGGACAGACATCAACATTTATTTTACCTGCACAAACAGAAGGGTGGAGTCTTCATTCCCTGATATGGAGAGAACTCTGAGTTCAAATGTTCTTTCTCATTAAATGGCATAGTGATGATGAGGATTTAGTCAGACAGTGAAAGAGAGCAGTAAGCATAGTGTTAAGCGGTAAGACATTATAATACATTTGAACATCAAAAAACGTTGTGTTGGATCATCTGTTTATGTGAGTAAATAAATAAATAAAGCTTCCTGGGGTTCTGATAGAGGTAAAGAAGACTGCTATATGATCCAAAGGGGCACGTGCACCAAATGTTTATAGCAATAATATCCACAATAGCCAAACTATGGAAAGAACCTAGATGTCCATCAACAAATGAATTATATATATGTATATATATATATATATATATATATATATATATATATATATATACAATGGAATACTATTCAGCCATCAAAAGAAATGAAATCTTGCCATTTGCATTGACATGGATGGAACTGGAGGGTATTATGCTTAGCAAAATAAGTCAACCAGAGAAAGACACTATCATATGATCTCCCTGATATGAGGAAATGGAGGTGCAATGTGGGGGGTTAGGGAAACAGGAAAAGAGTAAATGAAACAAGATGGGATCGGGAGGGAGACAAACCATAAGAGACTCTTAATCTCACAAAACAAACTGAGAGTTGCCGGGGGGGTGGGGAGGTTAGGGAGAGGGTGGTGGGGTTATGAACATTGGGGAGGGTATGTGCTGTGGTGAGTGCTGTGAAGTGTGTAAACCTGGTGATTCACAGACCTGTCCCCCTGGGGCTAATAATACATTATATGTTAATTAAGAAGAAGAAGAAGAAGAAGAATAAGAATAAGAATAAGAAGAAGAAGAAGAAGAAGAAGACTACTATAAATCAAATGCTATGGTTTTCAGCATAGAGTGTGTAATCAGGCATATTTTATTAAAGTAACCAAGTAAAATGATGGTCGAAAATTGGAATAACAGAAAACATAAAAATCAGAGATTTTAAAAAGAGATATGGGACAGTGTAGAGAATATAGTCAATGATATTATAATAGTGTTATATGGTGATAGATAGTGGCTATATTTGTAGTGATCATAGAATAATGTATGGAGATATTGAAAACCTGAAACCAATGTAACACTGACTATCAACTACACTCAAATAAAAAAATAGTAAAAAGAAAACATTTTAATTTAAAAAGATAAAAAGAGGGACAAGAATTTGAAAAGTGAATTTCAAAAAGAGTAAAGATGAGGCTAAGACATACTCTGAACCTTGAGGAAAACACCATTTTGAAAATTCTTCCCATTTTGAGAAAACTCAAATGAATCAATACCATAAAAGAACCCATTTTAACTGAGAGATGTAATGAATGCTCAAGAAATAATTTTATGACAGGATAATTCTTCCCTATGAAACAGCATACAGAAACCCGGGGAAACACCTGGAAGCCAAATAAACTATACTGAAAATAAGAATTAGGAAAAAGATGAATGATGAAAAATAAGAAAATTAGACCTGCGACAGAGACCTAGTGAAGAGAATTTTTAGCTTGTGGTTTAATGTTTTTGAGGATAATCTAGAGTTTATAACTGCCTTGAGGCAGGCTGGTTGTAGGCAGTTTAGGCATACCCCTAAGAGAAGCCTACTTTGGGCAGGTGGTGTTGGAGGAGGCCATTGGGCTGGACAAAGACAAATCCAACCATTTGACTAAAGTGTCTGTGAAGATGTTGAAGTCAGATGCAACAGAGAAAGACCTGTCAAACCTAATCTCAGAAATGGAGATGATGAAGATGATTGGACAGCACAAGGACACCATCAACCTGCTGGGTCCTGCACACAGGATGGTCCTTCGTACACTATCATGGAATATGCCTCCAAAGACAACATACAGTAGTACCTCCAGGCCCAGAGGCCTCCTGACTTGGAGTACTGTTACAATATCAGCCATAATGCAGCAGAGCAACTCTCCTCCAAGGACCTGGTATCCTGTGCCTACCAGGTAGCCTGAGGCATGGAGTACCTTGCCACCAAGAAGTGCATACACCAAGACCTGGCCACCAGGGAAGTGCTGGTGACAAAGGACAACATGATGAAGATCTCAGACTTCAGCCTTGCCAGAGATATCACCACATCAGTTACTATAAAATGAGAACCAACAGTGGACTGCCTGTGAAGTGGATGGTCCCTAAGGCCATGTTTGACCAGATCTACATCCACCAGAGTGACTTCTGGTCTTTTGGGGTGATCCTGTGCAAAATTTTCACTCTGGAAGCCTCCCATATCCTGGAGTGCCTGTGGAGGTGGTTTTCAAGCTGCTGAAGGAGTCATTTGATGGATAAGCCAATAAGTGCACCAGAGAGTTAGACACAATAATGAGGGGTGGCTGGCATGTGGTACCTTCAAGCTGCTGGTAGAAGACATGGATCATACTGTGGCCTTGACCTCCAACCAGGAGTACCCGGACCTGTCCTTGGCCCTGGAACAATACTGTCTATGCTTTCCCAACACCCAAAGCTCCACCTGCTCCTCAGAGAAGAATTCCACCTTCTCTCATGTGCCGTTGCCCAGGGAGGCCTATCTGCCCTGACACCCAGCCCAGCTTGCCAATGGTGGACTCAAATGACTAGTATCCCTATTACTCCTGTCCAGATTCCGTCATAAGCTGTAACCCTTACCCCCCACCCTCCCTGCAAGACTCACTGCCTTCTCCTTTGTCCCTTTCCTACTGGCAGGAGCCAGCTGTCTACCTGAGGCCTTCACCCCTTGAAGTTCACCTCTCTTCCCCTTCCTCTTCCTCCTCCTTACAACCTGCTCATGAAAGAAAGGAACAGAGAGGCAGGTACTTGCTCGTGGCTACTTCCTTCCCTCCCATATGTTGGACCAAGACCCCTCCCTGTCATCTGGTACTGCCTGGACGTCGAGGGAGTTGGAGATGAGGCATGCCAGTGAAAGCTGTCGGAGCTTTCCTGTTTTGGTTTTGTCTGCTTAGCATAACATGTAAGACTGAGTTCTGGTGGCAGGGACCTAGTCCTTGGGGCTATAGCACTAGCGAGGGGAGGTCAACTGCTCTGGGCCTTGGCTAAGAGCAAGCCCTGCTCCAGAGATATGGTGCCAAGGGCTTATTAATTTTGATACTAATTTGCTTTGCTGACCAAATAACTGGTATCAAAAGATGGGAAGGCAAAGACTGGAAGCAGTGTTGTGACCATGGGGTCCAGCCCCAAACTATGAAGAAAACACAAAGTGTATAAATCTGAGTAAGTATATATTTACACACCTTTTTAAATAGGTTGTTATCAAAGATTTAATCAATGGGTAATATGCTCCTCGTGGCTGGGAAGCATCAGTTGCCATATATTAAAAACAAAGAAAAGAGGTGTCTGGGTGGCTTCCTCCAAGAAGTGTCCCTTCTTTTCAGGTCATGATCCCAGGGTCCTGGGATGGAGCCCCACATCAGGCTCTCTGCTCAGTGGGAAACCTGCTTCTCCTTTTCCCTCTGCCCTGCTTATAGTTCCTCTTCCTATCTCTCTGTCTGTCAAATAAATAAAAAATTTAAAAAAAAAACAAGAAAGAAACAAAATGTTTTTAAAAGGTCTTTTTTTTTTTTTTTAATTTTCTAGGGGTGCCTGGATGACTTAGTTGTTTAAGCAGATGTTTGCCTTTGGCTGAGGTCATGATTCCAGTGTACAGGGATCCAGCCCTGCATGGGACTACTTGCACCCCAAGGAGCATGCTTCTTCCTCTCCCTTTGCACATGATTCCCCCTGTTTGTGTGCTTCTTCTCTCTCTCTCTCTCTCTCTCTCTCTCTCTCTCTCTTTCTTGCTTTCAATAAATAAAATAAAATTTTTTACTAAATAAATAAAAAAATAAATAAATTTCTAAACCTACTTTCAGTTTAGGTCCCTTAACAAATATTGCTACTGCTTCATTTAAAAAAAAAAGATAATTTAGAAAGATGCTTCCAGAGTTAAAAAGCTGTTTTGTTTCTTTGTCGGGATTCAATATAGAAGTGCTTTAAAAAGTAAAAGAAAAAATATGCTATATTAACTCTAATCACACTATAACTTTGGTGGTTATATCAAGATAATGAAAAGTGATTTTAAAGCAAATTTCATTATCAGACATAAAGATCAAGTCAAAATTACAGAAGAGTAAAAGGATGAATTCATCAGGGAGTATAATAATTCTTGACTTTTAATACGTAACAACAGATTTATGGATATATAGGGAAAAACGAAGAACAAAAATCATAAGTTCTACCTTGTACGACAAATGGAAAATAATTTCAACACCCTTATTTTAAGATTACATAGACAAATGGTCATCACATTGGTAAGATATGTAAGACTTGAACAAAATGATCAACTAACTGGATATGCATGATATTACATTACAGTAACTGAACTAACTGAGGTCAGTCTTTGGTGAATCACAGAAACAAGTGGAGTTGTCAAACAAAGGAATCTTTGTTTACAACATACAAGGAGATCTCAGGGAATAAGTTCCAAAGCCTTGACTGTTTGAACAGGAGAGAGATTTTTATTTAGTATTTAAGATGAATACTCAGAAGGGAGAGTTTTATTATCCCGTGTATGGTTGGTCATAAGGTTGTGGATGCATGCACATCCACATATGTATTTGTGCAATATGTATTGCATGTTCACCTGAATGAAACTTGTATTCCACCGAGGGCAGAAACTTCAACGTTAGAATAAAGCAGAGGTAACTGTTGGACAAGGCAAAGGGACTCTGCAGGCTTCAAGAGCAGATATAAACTAGATGGGGTCTTGGGCTCATTTTCTGGGACAAGGAATGCAAGGCCTTGATTGCTTTTGAATTAGCACTAGGAGTTTTGCCACTGATTTATTGTCTCAATAGCTTAGGCTATTTTCTGGTCTGGTGGTGACTGTTAGTTTTCCCATTGCCTTGTTCCCTCAAAATCCTTAAGGAGTGAGGTTTTTGCATTTCTTTGTAAGAACCTCCCAGGAAGTTTTGGAAGAAGTGTGCTTGGGAAAGTACACAGGTGGGGTATAGATCATTGAAAATAGCTGGGGACAAAAAATGACTTTTCTTATGTCAGGAAAACTATATCTCTTCTTTAATTTTCTGGGAACCTCTAACTCTTTCTTCTGATGTTACCAGCAGGCAACTGAGATATTACTGATTGTTCTCTTGAACCTAAGGAAAAGGAAATGTAGAAAGCAAAAGACAAAACTTTAAAATCTATCCTGCAACTCATCAATTCACTGCAGCCACCTCTCTGTCTTTCCCTTTCTCTTTTTCTTTCTCTTTCTCTCTCACTTTCTTTTTGTTGGCATATATCATGATACAACCACTTTGGAAAATAGTTTCAAAATTTTTTTAAATGAAAAATATGTTGCAGTTACACAAATAGCCATTTTGTTCTAGGCATTTCACCAAGAGAAACAAACCCTATGTTCATACAAGGACTTGTTTATGAATTTCATATCAGCTTTATTTTTAAAAATTGAAAACAGTGGAAATGTTCATCAATGTCCATCAATAGAGCAAAGACAATTGGAGATTCTCAAAGTAATGATGCTGAGAAAAGAAAAGCCAGGCAATGAATAGTATATACTGTGTGATTCCATGACTACAAAAAATCTAGAAAATACAAATTTATATAAAGTCACAGTCATCAAATATATGGTGTGATTTTAGTGCCTTCTTCTGTGCTCCCATAGCTTCCTACACTTGGATCTCCGAGCATTTGTTACACCATGTGAAAATATGAACTCTTTCTCTTTATTCTGTCTTACTAGAATAAGAATCCTTGAAATTTTATGGACATTTGAACTCTCAGTTATTAGCAGAAATTCTATCACACAGTAAGTTTCCAAATATAAAAGCCAGAGTTTTACAATGACTTCTAAGCTTTTACATGATCTAGCCAGTCATTTAACCTCTGTGACCTCTTTCCCTGCTACTCTTCAGTCACTCACAGTGGCCTCCTTGCTATTCCTCAGATATGCCAGGCATGATCCAACCTTATGGCCTTCAAGATAGCCAATTCCTTTGTCTGGAGTGACCTTATTGCTGATAGTTCTGCGCAAATTCATCACCTTTCCATACCTTGGTTCAATTGTCAGCTTCATTGTAACTACCCTGATCTTCCTAATAAAAATTTTAACCCCCCATCCCCTGCCTAGAAACCTTGATTTTTCTTACCCTGATCGAATTTTTCTTTTTCCCCATTGTACTCATCCTTTTTGAATGCACTATGCCATTTTTATTAAGGTTCATAGCTTTTAATTGCCTCACCCATTAAAATAAAAGTTCTACAAAGCCAAGTATTTCATTTATCAGTGTAGTCTGAAGTAATATCTGCCATATAATAGTTCAGTAGACAACTGGTAAATTTCAAAATGAATTAATGTTGAGAGTATACTGAATTTCATAAGTCATTTCAATATTTTTTTCCATAAAATAAACTATGTAAAACATACCTTAAATTTACTTTCATCATATTTTATAGCATATAATGGACAACATACATAAGCCTTAAAGAAACAATCCTAACCATTTCATACCTACTTAAAAACTAAAACTGCATAATACCATACTCTTAGATCCTCTTTGAATGCTCTAAAATAACCCTTCAAAGGAAATACATTTTTAAAAATTACAGATTTTTTGGCAAATAATGTAATAAAACAAAAGTTTTATTCATCTATGTAGATCAAAATAAATGTTTTTAATAAGCATGAAATTATAACTCTGAAGTGTGCTAAAATGAAACCACCTGCTAAGGGTGAGAGAACAAAAATAAACATCCTTTTTCCAAATAAGAGGAATTTATTACCTTTGAATCAAAGCATGTGGATTTGTTTTAACTGGCAATAAAGCAATATGGAGACACAAACCATAGAAAGTCATATTTTAGATTTCCAAAAGACTTCGAAGTAAAGAGTATACATTTTTTAATTGCTACATAATGCTACATAATGACAAGATGACAGGTTGTGACAAATAGCATTTTAAAAGCTCTACTCATACTCGAACGGAAGGTGTCATTTCCCATAATTTTATATATGTCTTTAATTTACTATATGTGGATACAACATATTACCAAACAGATGTTCATCAAAAACTAAATCATTTTTAATGGGACATAATAATTTGAACCTACATCTATTAATCATTTTTTTCGATCTAACATTTATAGTCTCGCTAAACATTTTATCAGTTGTTGACAAAATTCAAAATAAATAGGATAAAAAGTCGTGTTTGGAACAGTAGATTTCTTTTCAAATTGGCATTTAAATGAAAATATTTGCTGATATTTTTAAAACTTTAAATGTAATTTTATATATATCTCACCTATCAGATGATATAAAATTTTTGGAGAAAATATGACATATTTTTTGATCTTGGTTGAAGGTATTAATAAAGAGCAACTGTTTGTATTATTTGTATTGTGATATCTTAGTTAATAAACATGAATAACTGGTATAAAATATGGTTTTTTTTTAAAATTTTATTTATTTACTTGACAGAGATCATAGGAAAGCAGAGAGGCAGCCAGAGAGAGAGGAATGGAAGCATGCTCCCAGCTGAGAAGAGAGCCCACTGTGGGACTCAATCTCAGGAACCTGGAATCATGACCTGAGCCAAAGACAGAGATTTTAACCCACTGAGCCACCCAGGCGCCCTAAAATATGTTTTTTTTTTTTTAATATAGAAGTATAGTTCTTGCCAAAATATGGAACTAGCTGGAACTGAATGCCTCCTTCAAAGTCAGCTCTGGAGAATTATGCAAGTGTAATATGGAACTATTTCAGATATTAACCAAAAACAAAGAAATGATGATAAACTCCTTAAAAGACTCAAAGTTGCCCTTGACTGGTATGTTTCAAGCTCTATTCCAGGTTCGAAGACAGGTTTTAACAGGCCTGTCACTGTAGAAATCCGCTGGATGTTTAGAGGCTATCAGAACTGTACAAAAACCTTGAAGGGGTAAAGACTTGAAAATTCTTTAGAGAGATTAGCTCCCTAAGGCATTATTCCTCCACACATTTTCCTCCAATCAATTAAGACTGATGGATGAGGGGCACCTGAGTGGCTCTCTCATCACGTGGGTGGTGGGTTAAGCCTCTGCCTTCATCTCAAGTCATGGTCTCTGGGTCCTGGGATCCAGCCCCACATCGGGCTCTGCTCAAAAGGAAGCCTGCTTCCCTCCCTGCTTGCCTGCCTCTCTGCTTACTTGTGATCTCTCTCTTGCTCTCTTTCTCTCTCTGTGTGTCCAATAAATAAATAAAATCTTTAAAAAAAGGCTGATGGATGATAAATTATGAAAACTGCTCCCTCCAAATGATGCCTTTTCATAAGGATTTAAGAATTTAAAATTGTAAGAATTTAAAATTGAAACTTGATCGCAGGATTTATCTTATAGAATAACATCAAGTGAAGGCAGTTATTATTCTGATGTATTTGTGATTCTGAATTCTTGGCCTCAATAGTAAATTTATTTTTAAATTCTCCCATGGAGTGGTGATTGGCCTTCAGTCTTTCATTGATGTACAACATTGGGTCAAATGAGATGTGTGTGCCCAGAACTATATATAATCTTCTTTGTATTTCACTGGAGATGGCATTTCTGAGTTTTGTTCAATTGAATTTGGACAGATGTTTTATTAGTCACTTCTAGAGTTGGCCCTGGAGAATATCTTCCTTTTTTTCTCTTCCCGATTCTCTGAAAAACCCTGATTAATTCACATTATCACAGTGATATCACAATTCAAGTTTTACCAAACACTATAGCTGCAAAATAGAAGGAAGCTACTCAGAATGGAATACTATTGTGAATGATTGAGAAAGAAAACATTATTATAATTAAGCTACCAGGTTTCAATGTATTTTATTGTTGCTTAGAAAATCCTAGCATACCCAGACTTTACAGAGATTTGATGATCCTAAGAGGAGCTGAACTCATGGACCAAAATAACTATGCACATAAAAAGTACAATTACTTACCAAAAAAGATGATGTGGTTAACTTTATATGGCAATCCAATTCCTGTTATTGGAACAGGAATTAAAAAAATAGCTTAGGGGCGCCTGGGTGGCGCAGTGGATTAAGCCACTGCCTTCAGCTCAGGTCATGATCTCAGGTTCCTGGGATCAAGTCCTGCATCAGGCTCTCTGCTCAGCAGGGAGTCTGCTTCCCTCTCTCTCTCTCTCCCTCTGCCTGCCCTCCGTCTACTTGTGATCTCTCTCTGTCAAATAAATAAATAAAGAAAAACTTAAAAAAAAAAAAGAATGACTGTTCTTTTAAAAAATAGCTTAAAAGGGGCGCCTGGGTGGCTCAGTGGGTTAAGCCACTGCCTTCGTTTCAGGTCATGATCTCAGGGTCCTGGGATCAAGCCCCACATCGGGCTTTCTGCTCAGCAGGTAGCCTGCTTCCCTTCCTCTCTCTCTGCCCGCCTCTCTGCCTACTTGTGATCTCTCACTGTCAAATAAATAAATAAAATATTTTTAAAAATAGCTTAAAAGTATATGATAAAATAATGATATACATATACACGGAAAAGAAAGATACTATACTGTGAATATAAATTAAGTGAAAATTGTTGAGATAAAGAATACAATAAATGGAGACTAAGATGAATATAGCTGTAAAATGAATAAATAAGTTGGGAAAAACAAACAAACAAATTAATGACTTCTGCCCAAATACAGCAGAAGAGAAAAAAAAATAAAGAAAATATTTAAATAAGTACTGAGATAAATTTTGGAGAATTAAAGAAAGATAAAAGATACCAGACTTAAAATGATGCCAAACATGAGATATCAGAAACAAAACAAAACAAAAACTACACACACTAAAAACCACTCATATACATTATGGTGAGTTTTAAGAATATCAAAAACAGAGAAGAGCATAAATGATGCCCAAGAGAAGAACAGATCACCTAAAATGTACAAGAATAATACCGACAGCACAATTCTCAATAGTAATAGCATATAAAGAGACAGCTGGGTGTTTGTATAGATGGAAAAGATATTTGAAACTAGGTATTATACATCAATCCAAATTATTGATTAAATTTGAGAGCACAGTAAAATACAATGAAGCATGTTAGGTCTTAGAACATTTATCACACAGAGACACACATTTTGCAAAACTTTCTTGGAAGACAGCTCAATTTAAATAGAGAAAACAGAATTATGTACTCAAAGGCACATTTTGAAGGAAGGATTGAATATAGTCTGCACTGCAAATATTCTTTAATCGTATGTTCTGAATTTCCTAAATTTAAGAAGTATTTGTTCAAATATTTACCTTTAAATAAATCCTAGGAGACTTTTTCTTGGATTCTGGAAAATCAGTCCATTTGGATACAAATCTTTTTGTCACTGATGGAAATTTTGATAGCCCTAAACTGTGGAATGCCTAATGTATTGTTACAGCAATTGTGATTTGCCAATACATGGGTGATGTGTGTGTGTTGTGTGTGTTTATTTTTATTTTTGATGGTTTTATTCTTCTATGAGATTTTTAAGTAGACATGAGTTTAATAAATTATGATTTGTTGAAATTTATCTGAGGTTATATATAATACATATATTCATTATTAAATTAGATAATATACAATAAAGTATTTATGGACATATGGAACAATATCAAATTCTACTATTAATTCATATTAATAATTACCATAAGAGGAAAAAGGGATATTTTTCAAGATGAAAATTAGCGAATTTTTCAGAATATGATATGGTGTTATTCACTGAACAGAGGGAACAAATGTCAAAGTTTAACACAGTTTACAGAATGTTTTAACATAAATTGAAATTTAAATCTGAACAAATTTCACAGTTTTAAGTAAAATGATAGCACTTTATATCCTTGAAAAGTGGTAAGTGACCCAAAACATGGCTTAGAAAAACAAATTTAACACTACACTAGTCTGAGATGGTTAAGTTATGGTACAACTTGCCATTGTGTATCATCAAATGGTATATTTTTTTCTTTTGGGCTTGTCATTATATTTTATTTTAGCCATTCTGGTAAGTGTGTAGTGATATCTCAGTGTCATTTTAATTGCATTTCCTTGATGTCTAATTATGTCAAAATATATTACTTTGATGTTTAATGCTCTGAGCTTTCTCAGTTCAAGACCATGAAGCCACTTAGGGAAAATACAGTTGCAGAGGCACTCATAGACCAACTCTTATTTCGAAATAAGAAGAAACATTACTACCCATTCCAACAAAAAATAGATTTGTTATGCAGGAGGGATTTTATAAATTACCTGACACAACTTATATAGTAAGATGAAATGGGACAGGCGGCTTCTTGCAGCTATATACAACATCATTTTAATTTCAATTTTCAGTATAATTTTTCCAAGGTATACACAGAATATATATTTAATGTAAATTGTGAACATTTTAAACTCTGTATATGGAAATTAATCAATTTTAAGTTTATAACAATCAAAATTAACGGAAGTTTATTTTAAAATAGTTAGCTTTCTCTGCATTGCAGGACAGAATAATCAAGAATTGGTAAGAAAAGAGTAATCTCTGTAAAATTACCGGGGGTGCATTATAAAGTGTTCGGTAACCGATCAAACTCACAATTTGGATTGAATGGCAAGTGATTTTTAAAATCTGGAACTCATTGTCAATTTTTTTTCTTCATTGTGTCTTAATAAATTACTGTGTTCATTTGCATGGACGTGAAGAAAAATGCATGACATTTCATCTCAACACTAACACCTTTAACTGGCAACTCTGAATGTACTTTACAGCAGTGTAACAAAGTAAAGATCACTGATGTTTCATGAAATATTTGTTATAATTCTCAAGGAGATAGGGAGTTTGTGCAAAAATGCAAATCACTTTGCGACTAAACACATTGTTTATTTCAGCTAATTTTAAGAAAATATGCTGAGAATCTCTCAAAAAAGGAAGCAATGATTTAGGTTTGCCTTCAAAATCCTTATCTAATCCTAAACCAACAGCACATAGCTCAAAGAGCAACTTATTTGAGCAGCTCCAATTTACACATTTCCTAATAATGCTTAATTTAGTGGAATTTCTGTCCAATTATGTTAATTTGATGTAATGAAAGGCAAAAGTTCAAAACGATCATCCTTAATTTATATAGATGCCAAACTCTGCATTTTCTGAATGACGCCCAGGAACATATTTTCAAAAACAAACAAACAATGCCAGAACCACTATTTGGTCATCTCTAGGCAGAAAGTGACTCAGAGCTTACATTACTCTCTCCCTGAAAGTATACTGTAGGCACTGAAACTACTACCGTGAGTCTGTGCTATCAAATTCCTTAAGTTAGAAATTTTTAAAACCCGTCTGTGTGGGAGTATTTCATTTACAGATAGAGATTTGGTTGTTTATACATTTTCATACTTGATTTTTAGGGTGTAATAAGTATGTTTTAAAATTCATGGTGGTTTTGAATACTGTTGGATAATTGAGCTAAAATGGTATATCCATTCCTCCGAGGAAACAGAAAATATAGAAAGGTTAGTGCTTTTCAAATCTGACATCTTTGAGTCATTGCAGTTTCATATAAATGCAATAGGAAAAGTGTCATTCATGTTTATGATATTTTCTATAAATAAATTAGAATGTACTGGAGGCCTGATATAAAGTGGGATGCCTAAACTTCAGTAAGATCTTGTTTTCAATTCAAAATAAATTTTATTTTTTATTTTTTTATAATGTCCCTCAATTTCAGATAAGCACCCCCATAAGGTCCACTCCGTTTTTTTTTAAGATTTTATTTATTTTATTTGACAGATAGAGATCACAAGTAGGCAGAGAGGCAGGCAGAGAGAGAGGGAAGAGGAAGCAGGCTCCCTGCTAGGGAGAGAGCCCGATGCGGGGCTCGATCCCAGGACCCTGGGATCATGACCTGAGCCAAAGGCAGAGGCTTTAACCCACTGAGCCACCCAGGCGCCCCAAAAATAAATTTTAAATTGAATTATGCACCTCTAAGTTTAGAGACAATAAACATCAACCAACACAATTAATAAGTTCTATTTCTTAAAATTTCGGGAACATTGATAGTCTCATCTCCTGGAAGAACAACAGCTAAAATTTTTGGTCATGGATTCTTGCTAAAATATCACTTTCCCAAAGAAAATTAATGTTATGAATTTTCATTGATTGTTATTGATCATGAATAATATAACAACCATGATAAAAAGAGTAGGAAAATCATGATATCTCATCTGTAAGGGCATGTGGAAAGTAGGAAATGCTAATAAAAATAACTACCATTATTTCCTAAGTTAACATAATATAACAGAACAAAAATATTTCAAAACAATGTTTTCTTTTTTTTTTAAAGATTTTATTTATTTATTTGACAGAGAGAGATCACAAGTAGGCAGAGAGGCAGGCAGAGAGAGAGGAGGAAGCAGGCACCCTGCTGAGCAGAGAGCCCAATGTGGGACTCGATCCCAGGACTCTGAGATTATGACCTGAGCCGAAGGCAGCGGCTTAACCCACTGAGCCACCCAGGCGCCCCCATAACAATATTTTCTAGGCTCATTCTGATAACTCTTTTCTACATTCAAATTTAAAGGTTGAGGCATGTGATATATATTACACAAAAAACATCCCAAGGAATTCGTTAAAAAAAAAAAAAAAAAAAACTAGGGGCGCCTGGGTGGCTCAGTGGTTAAGCCGCTGCCTTCGGCTCAGGTCATGATCTCAGGGTCCTGGGATCGAGTCCCGCATCGGGCTCTCTGCTCAGCAGGGAGCCTGCTTCCTCCTCTCTCTCTCTGCCTGCCTCTCTGCCTACTTGTGATTTCTCTCTGTCAAATAAATAAATAAAATCTTTAAAAAAAAAAAAAAAAAAAAAAACTCTTAATAAAGGACAAATCCAAAGGAATTTCTTTTCCAATTTTTTTAAATTTTTTATTTTTTATAAACATATATTTTTATCCCCAGGGGTACAGGTCTGTGAATCACCAGGTTTACACACTTC
Source organism: Mustela nivalis (assembly GCF_964662115.1). Classification (NCBI taxonomy): domain Eukaryota; kingdom Metazoa; phylum Chordata; class Mammalia; order Carnivora; family Mustelidae; genus Mustela; species Mustela nivalis. The sequence continues at coordinate 80,390,758 of NC_139040.1, forward strand.
ACAGCACTCACCAACGCTCATACCCTCCCCAATGTCCATAATCCCACCCTCTTCTCCCAAGCCCCCTCCTCCCAGCAACCCTCAGTTTGTCTTAATCTTTTCCAATTTAATTAACAAATTATGAATTGACTTACCTATTTCATCACAGCGTATCAGGCACCAATAATATTTTTTAATCGTCATACCTGATGCAATAGTTACCATCTTTCAGACATACTGATCACGAACAAGCAAATAAACAAGAGCACCGTAGCTTAAGATCTACCTGCATAAATATAGGCTACTTCAGACAATCTCTTCACCACAACATAGCAATGAATAGAAATCATACATGCTCTGTATGGACATACAGATGAGATAGAAGGTGATGATGTTAATATATGCAGAATCTTTATTAATTACATTGTAAAACATAATATGGAAAAACAATACAATTTTAGAAATACCCAGGTACCATCATTGTTTTATTTTTATATGTGTAGATAAGGAGTTTAATAAACAATCCATGACTATTCAACTCCTTATATTTTGAAAATTTTAGCAAAAGTAACAAACCTAGCACCTATAAAATTGTACCTATCTGCAACATACAGCTTTGCCAGCATGGTAGAGGAAAAGCAAAACAAAATAAGTAAGAAAAGTTTAACATTTCACAAGAGTTTTACTTTTATTTTTTTATTTATTATTTTTTATTTTTCATTTATTATTTACTTCTATTTTCTACTTTATTTTAATGAAAATGTCATGACCATAACATAAGAGCAGAATTAAACCAACATGAGAAATTATATTTTCATAAGTTAAAATAAACTAGCTTGGTGATTAATTCAAAATTATATTACAAACTTCAGTGTCCTTGCAGTAAGTATCACTGCATAAACAAATAAGTCAGGAGTCATAAACTAATGATGATTCTAAATGTTATTTAGAGAGACATTCTGTTCTTAATATATTTCAAATATTCTACACAAGACAAACTGGATCCAAGTAATCTGTAGGCAAAATAAGATTTTAGAGAAGTATATATTTCCAACAGTATTTATAAAATATTACCTTTATGTAAGGCATCATCCTGGACTTTGTGGAAAACACACAAAGGAGTAAGAAGTGGCCCTTCAAGAAACATATACAATATCAAGGTTTAACATGAAGCAGCATGTCTTCTCTAAGTAAAAAAAACATTGTACCAACTGACTTTACTGAAACTTTATATTTATTGCTCTCATTTTAGGTCATAGTGTCCTTCTGCATGCAGGCTGCTATAACGGACATGATATAGACTTAATAGCTTATAAAGAACAGGAATTTATTTCTCACAGTTCCAGAACAAAGAAGGTCAAAATTAAGGAATGGGCAGATCCAGGGAGAGCCCACTTCCTCATAGATGGCTATCTTCTCACTGTAAACGTACATGATGAATGAATCAAGAGAACTCTCTGGGGTCTCCTTTAAAAGGACTGTAATCCCACTTATGACCTAATCACTTCCCAAAGGCCCTTATGTTTTAATACTATCACTTCCAGAGTTAGATTTCATAATATGATTTTGGGAGACATAAACATTCACACCATAGTATATATAAACAAAAAAAGACACAAAAACAACAAACAAAAAAATTATTTTAACTACCTATTATTTTCAACTACATAAACTTTTAATTTGTTTCTATATAATATTAAATAACTCATTAAATAACTCATAAATATAAGTGATTCACTTATATCCAATGCATCTGAGTGCAATTAAATTTGCTTACCCAGCATATCCAGAAGCATATTTCTTCAGACTATCCCATTCCCCACCTTACAGGATTTACCACAATTAGAAGACAGGGGATAGAGGATAGATAGATAGATGTATACATAAACACACTTGTACATACACATATGCATATTTTTTCCTGTTAATGATACTCATGCAAATAAAATTTAAGCTCAAGGAAACCTGTCTTGTGTGTTACTTAATATCCAGTTTTTAGTCAACATCCAAAAACAAATAATCCAATAAAAACATGGATAGAAGACATGAACAAGTGTTTCCCCAAAGAACACTTTCAAATGTTCAGTAGATACAAGAAAAGATGTCCATCATCATGTATCATCAGGAAATTGCAAAGCAAAACTAGAAAGAGATACCACCTCACACCTGTCAGAATGGCTAAAATCAACACTACAAGAAACAAAAGGTGTTGGAGAGGATGTGAAAAAGTAACACTTGTGGGGGCTGCCTGGGTGGCTCAGTGGGTTAAGCCTCTGCCTTCAGCTCAGGTCATGATCTCAGGGTCCTGGGATCAAGTCCCACATCAGGCTCTCTGCCAGGCATGGAGCCTGCTCCCTCCTCTCTCTCTCTCTACTTGTGATCTCTCTCTGTCAAATGAATAAAATCTTAAAAAAAAAAGAAAAAGTAACAATTGTGAACTGTTGGTGGTGATGCAAACTGATACAGCCATATTTGAAAACAGTATGGAATTTCCATAAAATTTAAAAATAGAAGTCCTTTGTGATCCAACAATCCTGTTGGTGTGTATTTACCCAATGAATATAAGAAAACTTATTCAAAGGGATGCTAGCACCCCTATGTTTATAGCAGCATTATTTATAAAGCTAAGATATGGAAAGCGCCCAAGTATCCATCAATTGATGAATAAATAAAGAATAAGTGGTATGTATATACAATGGAATATTATTCTGCCATAAAAAAAGACTGAAATCTTGCCATTTGCGATAACATGGTTGGAACTAGACAGTATAATGCTAAAAGTGAAATAAGTCAGTCAGAGAAAGACAAATACCTTTACTCATATATGGAATAAAAGAAACAAAACAAACAAGAAAAGGGGAAATAATAAGACATAGAAAGAGAAACAAAGCAAGAAACAGACATTTCACTACGGAGAACAAACTGATGGTTACTTGAGGGGATCTGAAAGGAGTGATGGATTAAGTAAGTGATGGGGGTTAATTAGAGCACTTGTCATGATGAGCACTGAGTGCTATATGTTATATTGTACACATGAAACTAATACAACCATGTATGTTAACTAACTGGATTTCAAATGAAAATTTTTTAAAATCCCAGTTTTTAGCTCACATTCTGGCTTACAAAAGGGATTTAGTCAGGAATTTGGAGATTAGTTAATGAACAAATAAGGGGTGAACAGGCAGTTGTTAGATAAAATTACTATCCTTTCTGGCATGATCTTATACCTTTTATCTAGAATTATTTTTAGCACTTTAGACTCTTCCTATTTTATTTTGAGTCATTAAACAAAAATTTCCTCAAAGGACCTTAGACTCCATCCAATTTGAGCAACAGTGTGAGAGAGGAAATGATGTCCAGGAGGAAAAAAAAAAAAAGATGAAACTACGTTTGTTTACTAGTGAATGCATAGTTCTTCCACAGAAGAAGCTCTAAATGGTCATGGCTCCAGCTTTATATGTGTTCAGTCATATGTTCAGAAGTAGGTAACACTATCAAAAAATATAAAGCATCTGAGATTATTTTCCCTTATTTGAAAGCTGGTGTATGAGTCTGCCGTAGTTTCTTGGGTGTTGATAGAAGACGCAGACTTATGGTTCAGAAATAATATAGTTTATTATTCACAGCAATAGAGGTAGCCAGAATATTAACAGTATTTGTGTGTGTGTGTGTGTGTGTGTGTGTTTGTGTGTGTGTGTGTGTGTGTGTGTGTGTAGGGGTGGGAGTTATATATCAGTTCTGAGCCTCAGTTCCCACAAGAAGAATCAAAACAGAGGCAGAAAATATTTGCAAACACAACAGGTTAAGTTAAAAAAAAAAGATACTATTTCTGTCTTCCAAGTCTATTCAATACAACCATCTTCAAAGGATGGCCTAGAACAAATAATAAATGCAGAAATGTAAGCAACCAATTGAAAAGTGTCTCCCAAGAAACACACTTTGAGAGTCTTCATTTGACAAAAATACTATAGGATATTACATGGATCAGGTGCATTGAATACTGGAAGGTTAAAATTACAAGGGACCAAATATTTTTAAGAAGTTCTGGCATCCAGTAGAGTTCAAATAGGTTTTATAAGATTGAGGAAAGAAGCCATCAAAACCTGGGCCCAGGGGCACCTGGGTAGCTCAGTGGGTTAAGCCTCTGCCTTCGGCTCAGGCCATGATCTCAGGGTCCTGGGATCGAGCTCTGCATCAGGCTCTCTGTTCAGCAGAGAGCCTGCTTCCCCACCCCCTCTCTCTGCCTCTTTGCCTACTTGTGGTCTCTGTCTGTCAAATAAATAAATAAAATCTTAAAACAAAACAAAACAAAAATCCTGGCCCCAATTTTTCCAAAAGTATGATTCTGATTCTAGTCTCTATGATGTTATCCCTTGAAGACAATGTCTCTAATTGAGTTGAATTAGTTTACTAAAGAGCATACCCCCATTTGTTGTAGGAGATGAACAATATGCAAGAGGCAAAATGCCACATGGAAGCCACCTGGTCTTCAGTGGAATATAGTATCAGTTCCTTTGGGATTAATCTGTTCCACATTTGACTTCCCAATTAAGGGAAAATAAGAGTGCCTTCTAATAGATTTTAAATAGGAAATGACAATGAAAGCTTATACAAGATTATAAAATGGGAAATTTCATTTAGATAAGCAATCATTTCAAAGTCATCTTCTTAATATTACAGACTCTTCACATAATCATAATTTTATTTTGGTATTATATGGTAATTTCAAATATAGTAAATATAAAGAATTTACCTCTGTAATTATAGCGAGTCTGGTCGTAGTTTAATAGCAACAAATCTTCAATTTAGAAGTATGGTCTCCCAATTATTAATACATTTGGAAATGGTGTGTCATCTTCACTCCACTTGTCTCACTAAAACAGTGAGCCAAAAAAAAGTAGGTCCAAGCTGTTTACTATGGTCAAAATGGGTTGCTTTTGCACTTGGTAAAGAAGCAGTCATATTTTGGAAGAAGAAACTGAGGCTATTAATATTTTCAACTTATTTTCAGAAAAGGAAAGAAAGGATAATCTAAGCTAAAGCCAAAATCTTACACAAGGTGGCAGGAGAAAGATCTTTTCCCAGATAAAGGATTTTTCAACTTAACCATGTTAGGAGGAAGAAGAGATGAGACATTGTGGACTTGACTAACTTTTTTACACTGTTCAAAAAGTTTTCAAAATAATGTGTATTATTTTTCTTCTTTTAGTTGAGACAAAAACAAACAAACAAACAAAAAAAAACACTAATGAGCTTACTCTTAAAAGGAGGTAAACAAGAAACTAGCAAAGATTGATTGTTAGGTATTGTCCCCCTCCTTTTTTTTTTTTTAATTATGTTATGTTAGTTACCATACAATACATCATTAGTTTTTGAAGTAGTGTTCCATGATTTATTGTTTGTGTAAAACACCCAGTGCCCCATGCAATATGTGCCCTCCTTAATACCCATCACCAGGCTCACCCATCCCCACATCCTTCTCATCTTTAAAACCCTCAGTTTGTTTCTTGGAGTCCATAGATTTTCATGTTTTATTTCCCCCTCCAATCCCCCCACTTCATTTTTCCTTTCCTTCTCCTAATGTCCTCCATGCTATTCCTTGGGTTCCACAAATAAGTGAAACCATATGATGATTGACTTCACTGCTTGACTTATTTCACTTAACATAATCTCCTCCAGTCCCATCCATGCTGATGCAAAAGTTGGGTATTCATCCTTTCTGATGGCTGAGTGATATTCCATTGTATCCATAGATCACATCTTCTTTATCCGTTTGTCTGTTGAAGGGGATCTTGGCTCTTTCAACAGAATGGCTATTGTGGACATTGCTGCTATGAACACTGGGGTGAATATGGCCCTTCTTTCCAGTAAAATAGAGCTAGCCTATGACCCAGCAATTGCACTACTGAGTATTCACCTCAAAGATACAGATGCAGTGAAAAGAATTAGGTATTGTTAAAGCACAAATGCAGGGGATAGAAGTTATGGTACAGAAGAGGGAAGGGCAACCATATGGCAGAGTAGAATAAAGTAGCTCAGGAAGAAATTAGTCATATCCAGATATTGTAAGGCATGTGGGGTTGGCAGGGAGAGCATGAGAAATCATGAGAGAAGAGAGAGAAAATGGACCAGGCAGGAGAGGTTTATAACATTTTAACATCTAAGGTAAGCATATGCAAAGCAGAATAGGGAAAGAAATAAAAGTTTTTATAAGACTCAATACATAAGGAATAACGTGGAGGACACTGGGAGATGGAGAGAAGTGTGCTGGGGGAAATCGGAGGGAGAGACAAACCATGAGAGACTGTGGACTCTGAGAAACAAACTGAGGGTTTTGAAGAGGAGGGTGGCAGGTGGTTGGGTGAGCCCAGTGGTGGGTATTAAGGAGGGAATTTTTTACATGAAGCACTGGGTGTGGTGCATAAACAATGAATTTTGGATCCCTGAAAATAAACTAAAAGAAAAAAAAGACTGACTACAGACATGGACCACAGTGTAACACAGATATGGAACTCACTGTAATACCAGCCACTTCCCACCGACACACGCAGACTATGATAATAATAAATAATAATGCAATTAAGAAAATTGCCTGCCAAATAATTTTTCCTCTTTTTTATTTTTATGATTATTATTTTTATTTTATTTTTAAAGTTTTTATTTAAATTGTAATTAGTTAAAATAAGGTTAATATTAGTTTCAGGTGTACAATATAGTGATCAACACTGCCATACAATGGCTTAAATAAAAAAATGAAAAAAATTTTTTTAAAGATTTTATTTTTAAATAAAACCTCTACACCCAAGGTGGATTTCAAACATACAACCCCAAGATCAAGATTTACATATTTTACTGACTGTTCCAGCCAGGCACCCGAACAAATAAAAATTTTATAAAATTGTTGAGTTTGTGGGAGTCTCATTTGCTTAGTCAGTTAAGTGTCTGCCTTTGGCTCAGATCATGATCTCAAGAGTCCTGGGATCCAGCCCCATATTGCTCATGCTCTCTCTCTCTCTCTCTGGCTTTTGCTCTTAAATAAATAAATAAAATATTTTTTAAAAAATTGTTGAGTTTGTTTAACTAGTTTTAAACTAGCAGACAGAGATGAAGATAAAGTATGATGTCATGGCACGGAAAAATACAACTTACACGTTTTAAAAAAAAATGTGCAATGCAAGTTACCTCACTTCTTTTATCACCACACTGGGACTTTCCCTACTGAGTTGTTGTAATGTAAGGACCTATTTTATATTTTTATATTTTAGCAAGAGGCTTTCATTGAGGTTAACCCTTAAACTGTCCTTGCTCCCCTTCCCCCAGAGGATTCACTTAAAAACAAGTCCTGGAAATCAGCTCCAGGTAACAAAGCCCATATACAAGGGTGGGTCAGGCCAGGTGGAGACATCAATCAGCGGGAGGGGGGCGGTGTTTGCATATTGTCTCCCTAGATACTAAGGAGTATGTCCCACTCCTCTGCCCTTTGGGAACCTTTTTGGCACTAATCCTAATCAAGGTGTAATAGGCTGGGTCAAATGTCTATACTAGGGTAAATTGAACCTCAATTGGTCACCTAGCCTCACTGTGGAGTTTCCTGTGTATGTTAAAATCTCATTGGTCACCTGTGCGTGGCTAGGCCTGACTGCATGGCCTTTGCCCTTAAAAGCTAGACTGTGAAACAGCAAAGGGTTGCCTTCTCTCATAAGAAATGTGGCCCCGAACGTTCGAACGTTCGGTTAGATTCTTGATGCTTGGCATGAAATAAAGCTTTGCTTGACCTTTGCTTTACATCAGTCTCGCTCCTTTAATCATAGACCCATTATTGGGGCATAACAGTATTAATCTTAAAGTTATAAGTCCACAATGCATCCATCATCCATTCTACCCCTTAACATTCCCCTTTGGACAGAACCATGATCTAGAACAAGCCTTATTTTATAGTGCCTTGTAGGAGATTTTTGCTGCTACCTATATTGCCTACTTTCCTCTCACCATTACCACGGAAATTGGGTCCACTGAAACAAAGGGGTAGTGTAAGAAATTAAGACTTCCATAAATCTCTTTAAATAATAAAGTATAAGATAGTGATACCTTTTTTTCTGCCACATAACCAATTCTTGCAAGAATAAGGTCATATAAGAGAATTTACAACACATGCTAGCATTATCCTACTGGACCCAGACCATTTGTATGTTTCTCTGTCTCTGAGAAATGTAGTTATTTACATGACTGAAACCTAAAAATTGTTTGATATGACTACTAATATCACCTACATTATTTTAAAGCCTGTTTACTGTAATACATAGGCTTTGTAAACACTTATTAAGCATCTTGTATATATCAAACACTTTAAAAATCTCTGCTTTAAAAAAAAAACAAACTCTACCTCAATGGAACTTTGAGTCTGAAAAAGATACAGGCAATATACAAGGCAACAGATAGAATAATTACATATTTGATTATATACTCTGAGGATGTCACCTTAAATTGATATGAAAACGATCAGAAGGATCTGGATTTCTTGTCAAAATATTTTGCCTTAAAAAGAAATTGATATTTAGGGAAAGTTGTTACTGAAAGAGGTCCTGTGTCAACCAAAAATGTTAAACCATGATCTCGCTAAATTTTCCAGTTGTGATCATTGCTTTGTTTAGCTGTCTTCTATTAAGACTGAATTTAGTAATTCAGTCTCAGATTTCAGTAAGTCTTTTTTTTAAAGATTTTATTTATTTATTAGAGAGAGAGAGGGAGGGGCAGAGGGAGAGGAAGAACCAGACTCCTTGCTGAGCAGGCAGCTGATGCAGGACTGGATCCTAGTACCCTGGCATCATGACCTAAGCTGAAGGAAGACACTTAACCAACTGAGCCACCCAGGCACTCTAGACTGTAAACTTCTTAAAGGTAAAAAAGTTTATTCTTCTAGTAGTTCCACAGACATTTCTAACATCCATAAGAAAGCATGTACTGATGTAAAATGCCAGCAAATCAAATTATTTAAAAAAGAAAGAAAGAAAGAAAAGATATATCTGGATAAAGAGAAAAACAGAAAATCTAATAATACATTGAATTATTAGAGCAAAGAGTGGAGGAAGAGAAAATAAATATGAAATAGAGATTTCCACTAAAAGAAAAAAATTGAAAAAGGCAGGAGATTTAGAAAATTATTATGACAGACTTGAGAAAAAAATAAAATAGGAATTTTTAGAAAATAGCAATGAATGAAAAGGTAAATTGTTCCTACCTTTATAATATTAGCTGTTTGTTGTTGTTGTTGTTGCTAATTTACCTATTTAAGCTAAGAAACAAAGAAAGGTTTCATTTAGGAATAAGGTTTCTATGTATATATATATATTTTTTTCCCATTTAGGGATAAGGTGTATAATTATATGTATATATATATATATATATATATATATATATACATATATATATTAATTTTAATTGTTAGAAAATGTGTCACATAAAGTGTTGAAACTTTAAGATACAGATGCAACATGTAACAAACTGCATTGTTTGAACGTCTAATTTGTAAGTGCTGTTAGAGGAAACTTGGTGGAAATGTTCTTATGTGATTGTGTTTCTGGAACTAAGTATATTTATTAATAAGGAAGTCTAAAACTATGAAATGACCAGGAGTGGACAATTTCCCTAATCCTATCAGCTCTTTGCAGCTCTTTTAATAGCCCCCTTCAGGAATATCAGCTTTATTTATCTAATTAAATTTTATATTAATGTGCTTTTGACTTTTGGCCTTTCTCTTCCTTCTGTTCTTTTTTTCCCCCTAAATTACATGTTTCTGTTTAACAGCTACTATCAATTCTTTGATATGAATACTCAACATCAATTTACTAACTCCAGAGATGAAGGAGCATCAGTATTTAGAAGCGAAGAATACAAAGCCTTGGGCATCTGGATGGCTCAGTCACTTAAGCATCTGCCTTCGACTCAGGTGGTGATCCCAGGGTCGTGGGATGGAACCCCAGGTTGAACTTTCTGCTCAGCTGGGAGCCTACTTCTCCCTCTCCTTCTGCCTGCAGCTCCCTGTGCTTGCGTTCTCCCTCTCTTTGTCAACTAAATAAAATATAATAAAATAATGTAAATAATACATTTATTTATTTATTAAAATGCAATTATTACACAATACATAATGTATTGCATAATTATAATAATGATTAAATAATTTATTAAATATTTATATTAAATATATCAATTTAATTAAATAAATATTTTTAGAATTTAAAATATTTCAAATTTAGATTATTAAATATTAAATCATTAATTTAATAAATATCTAAACATAATTAACTAAAATAATTTATTTATTAAAATGAATAAAATAATGTTGTCATTATCTGAGCATGTAATTTTAAATAGTCTAAAAAAAACCATGTAATAAAGTCTAAATACATTGAGTTTAGATATTTATACAAGTTAACCCAGACACTCAACCCACAGACAGTTTCAAAACTTTTGTTTTTATCTACTACTCAAAATACGATTTTAATGTATTTATTTGTAACTTTGACATAGCAAGGAAACTTGGAGGAAAAGGAGACATTTGCTTTTAATATTTGAAAATTATTTGGTGATTTAAAAAAAATAAAAACCTTAACACGTGAGCATTTCTTCTTAAATAACACTGTGAAGTTTCTGAGTCGCATTCTATTAAAAGTGCTGATAAAATGGCCTCAGTTACTCATTTAAATTATCAGCTGAATGGGTAAAAAATGAAGTAGAGAGCTTTTTAATTATTTATGAATGTATTGCTTGTGGAAGGAGTGCCACATAGAGTTACCTCTCTTTTTGGCTTTGTTTTTTGAGCAGTAGTGGAATCTATGAATGAGATTAAACATAAGGACATTCACAGAAATTCTTAATGAACTTCTGGGGAAGGGCAATAAGTGCAAGGAAAAACTGCAGCAAGACTAATTACAAATTTCAAGTGGTCATCGCTTAATTATAGAAGCTTTTAAGTTCAAGTAATATATCATTTTTATGAGCCTATCATATTGTATTAATTACCACAAACTGCACTCTTGAACACTTATCTTTTCACATATTTCTTATTCTTAGTACTTAAAATTACCCTTATGATTGATAAGTAAATGGATTTTACTGACAATGCATTTATTTAAATAAATAAATAATGCTGTTTATATATATAAAAACAATTGAATATGTGTATGTGTTCAATGAATTTTTTTTTCAAATTAACATCTTAATTCTACCACATTAGTTACAAATAAATATAGACTTTATAGATTCATCCAATATTTTATTCTCAAATTTATATGTCCTTTGTGAAGTAAATGAAACTGTATATATTAAATATAATCCTATCACATGTAACAGTTACTAGTGCATCCGAGGACATACATAGGTCAGGTCCTACTCAAGCATCATGGATAACTGGATTTAACTTTCTATCCTAGGAGTCTTCTGTATATTTCTGTGGCTTTTATACTACAATCAGGAGGAAGAATTCTTTTACTAAAAGCTTCGAAATGACTATGCGAATAGATTATTTGGAGACTAGTGATATAATATTATTGTTTAATATGTGAAGCATGATAAAATAAAATGCTATTGCCATATTTAATTTGTTCAGTAAAGCATTCATTTAGTTATCAAGCATTCATTTTCTTTTTTTAAAGATTTTATTTATTTATTTGACAGACAGAGATCACGAGTAGACAGAGAGACAGGCAGAGAGAAAGGAAGGGGAGCAGGGTACCTGCTGAGCAGAGAGCCTGATGTGGGACACTATCCCAGGACTCTGGGATCATGACCTGAGCAGAAGGCAGAGGCTTTAATGCACTGAGCCACCCAAGAGCCCCAAGCATTCATTTTCTTTATACAGAAGAGATAGAACAATATTACATAGTAGAAAATACAGTAAATAATCTAGAAACCTTGATCATGTTGTTTTGGCAATTTTAGAACATAAAATTAGCTAAAGCTCAAGTGTAAGTTATATTTGTATCATAGGAGGAAAAGTTAATTAAAAGTTTGTTTATTACCATAGTTTAACTAACACTTCAACAAAATGATAACGAGTCCAAAATCAATGAATATATGAAGTATACAATAAAAACAATAATCTTGAGTGTATGTGACTCACTGTATGTATTGATAGGCTAGAAATCAAAGGGAAAGTATCTATAGGGTTTGTTCAGTTCCATGCACATCAGATTAATAGGCTTTCTCATATTGCTTCCTTCACCACATTAATTTGTCTAATGAAGTTTTCAAGAGTTAAAGACAGTGATAGGTTCATGGCTGGAGAGAAGGTACAGAATCTAAGATAGTTCAGCAGTGCTTATTATTTAAGAGAAAGACAGCATTGGAGGTGAGGGGTATATCATGCATCCTGTTTTCACTCCCTTTGTGGAGCACCTACCCTGGAGGTCATGTAATAATAACCAATGACCAAAAAACAATAAAAAAGCCCAAACATCCATGTGGAAGTGCCATCCCTGCCTGGAGATGAGTAGACTGCTCAAACAGATCCTGGGCAGGCATCTCAGCCCAGGCCTGTGCTGGGGAAGCTGGTTCCTGGCTTTGGGCGCAATCTGGAAGCCAGGAAACTGACGGGAGAGTGCAGCCAGGGTTAACAGGACTGATGATCTTTTTGCAGCCAGGCCGCGGGTGGACACCCGCTCAAGGAGCCAGGCTAGGAGGCTGCCCAGCTCCAGCGCTGGCAAAGCTTGCAGCCCCCGGGGCTTCCCCCGCGTCCCAGCCAGGGCGGGGCCTCAGGAGGGAGGGGTGGGGGCGGGGCAGATAAGGGCTTTGCTAATTGCCAAAGCAAAAAGTGAGTTCTCGGAGGACTCAGGAGGGAGGAGGGCGGGGGCGGGTGGAGGGCGGCGGGGAGAAGGCGCTTTGCTAATTGCCGAAGCTGGAAGTGAGCTCACAGAGGATGTGGCTGAGAGTCTGTGAGGAGGTGGAGGGGCTGGCGGAGGAGGGGCGGGCAGCGCCTTGGTGCTGTGCTGCGGCCCAGTCGGGACGGCAGGACCCACCGGACTCGCCGCCTGTGCGCTCCCTTGTGAGGCCTCGCTGTCCCGCTCCTGCTGCCTGCTGCCCCTCCCCGCCCCAAGGCTTCTCCGGACCACCCTCTGCACACAGGTAAAGTGACACCGCGCCGCGCCCTCACCTGGAGCAGAAAGCGCGGACCCGACCTGGGGGCGGAGAGGGGGGTTGTGGAGGCCCAGCCTCCCGCGAACCCCAGGGCACCGGGACCACCCAGGACGCTGCGCCAAACCCGGGTCCTCATGGGGTCGGGCTGGGGACAGCGCCTTGCGAGGTGCCCCTCGCCAGCGGGCGCGCTAGCCGCCATCTTTTGGCAGCCCCATGTGCCCGTGCTGAGGACCCTCTTCCCTCCCCCACCGTGGCCCCGCTGCTTTTGTTCTGGACTTGGGATCCCAGTGGAAACTAGTCCCTCAGACCTCCCTGGCAGCAAGGAGGGCAGGGAGGGATTCTTGGTTTTCTGCCCTGGCTCCTCCTCTCTACCCATTCACAAGCCTTCTGGCTTCCCTTTCCTCTCCTCATTGTCAGTTTTCTGAAATGGTTTTCTTCTGCATGTTGACCCGAAGAGCTAGTTCATGAATGAATATACACGAAACTGAGTTGGAGCCCACCTGTGAGAGCCCTCCTATAGAGGCCTTTCATTAGAATGGTCTCTGGTTCTAGCCTCAGTTCAGAATACTGCATGTACCTGAGGATCGAGTCCAGATGTTTCTTTCATCTCTGACTTGAATTTGACATCCTCCTCAGACTTCAGCTTCCAGGATTTCTCCAGTCCTTGCTCTCCCACTGTCTTGGTGGGGATCCGCCATGAGTGTTGAACACAGGAATGAATGAATGATATATACCCCAGATTGCTGGGGCTTTGTCATGTTTTGCTGAGGTTGGAAAGGCTTGGTAGAGACCCCCTGTATGCAGATAGAGAGCTGCATGCAATTGCTTAGATAAACGTGTTCCCCACTTAATTGCTTGGGCATTGAACATTTCACCCTTAACCTGTGGCTTGAGCAGTTAGGAGGAGACAATTTGGAGGTGAATCAGAAGATGGCTGAATCCACATGGTGGTGGTCTGAGTTTGGGAGATTTTCTTGGAGATTCATACGAAAGATCTAAATTCTTCCAGTGGGGAGTGGTAAACATTTTATCGATGGGAGATGGAAAATAAATGGTCTGGTTAACCTTTCCCTCCCCCTCAAAACCCATTATTTAAAAATGCAAAAAGGGAAGTGAAGGGAGAAAACCTCCCACTCCCATCCCCACTCACCTCCATAGCCACCTCCTCTTCCAAGAACCTAAAAGACAAGGTGCCAAGAAGTGTTAGGTACCAGCAGTGGTCAGATCTCATTCAAGGATCATGGTGAAAGGCATTCAAAGAGATTGTGGGGGAACAAGTTTAAGGTTTGCCTGGTCCCATAAAAATTAATGGCACTAGAGAAGATGAGCTTTGGGAACTATAGCTTAATGGATACAATGTGTAAAAAGCTTCAGTGAGTTATGGTGGGAAGAGGCTATGAGGGCAGCAAACACAGTCTTAGATGATGTTATTAATAGCACTATAGGCTCTAGATTTCCTGTGGTGGTGGTCTTGGCAAGACCAGCCCGGCCAAAGTGGATACTCTCAACTGGAACAGAGGGTCTTGGAGATGCCAGCACGTGAGGTATGATGAGAGGGTAAAATGATAGGAGGTGTCCTTTGGAAGGACTGACTCCTTGACTTTAAAAGGGAGAACCCAAATCTGTAGGTGAAATCTTTCTGGCTAAAAAGAGGGCCAAGGCCTCCTAAGGCCAAGGTCTCCTCGTCACTTGCAAAGATGTCGAAGAACATATTCAGACATTTCAAAGATGTCCTCATATCATTGGATCCCACTCTGGAATTCTATCAATAAGGTGAGAGTTCCTCTAGTTGAAAAAGAGATCTAAAAAGACTTCCCTTTCTCATGTAATTTCTGTAACCTCCAGGACACACCCACCTCCCCCTTCCAGCTCTGTAATGAAGCCACAGCTGGTGCCAATTTGTGGAACTCCTTAAAGGCTATTCTCCCTTATATACCCCCGGACCAAGTTCCCATGCTCCCTCACCTGATTTCCTGCACTCACCTCCCACCTGGTGTGTTCACACCTGCAAGTGCCTTTTACCAACCCCTTCGTCAAAAGGCAGTCAGAGTGACCTTTCAAAGACCTATCAGTTCCTGGCATTTGTCTCCATAGAAATCTGCACTGATCTTCTAACAAATTCTCAGTCCTCCAAAGGCACCCATAATCCTCCCATCAGTCTCTTCATACCCCTCCAACTGACTGATGCCTGTTCTGCCCCATCTCTCTGCCCTTCAACCACACTGCCTCCTTCTTCCTGTGGAGACCTCTCATGGCACCTGCCTCCAAGCACAGGTGATTCCCATTGATGGGAAGACACTCTTCTCTCCCCCATCTCCCCACTCCAGTTACTCCCACTTATTCGTGAGCTCACAAGCCCCATGGTACACACTCTCCATGCAGCCTGCTCTCTCTTTTCTAGCACTGGCCTCCGTTTCTAGCTGTCGTTGTGTCATGGATGTCCCTCCCCAGCCAGCCTCCAAGCTCTCCTTCCCTTTAGCTCCAACACCTGACATAGTGCCTGGCACGTAGTAAGCCCTGGCTAGCTTCTAAGAGCCTCACTGAGGGACTGAAAGCATTTTAAAAATGTCACTACGTAGGTTCCAAACTGTAGGCAGAAAAAGCTTTGCCTGGATTGACATTTTAGAGACGTATTCATCAAGTTGGATGTGTTCACTGACTTTGCCTTGTAAAATTTAAAAAAAAAAAAAGGACCTCTGTATCGCTTCGCATCTAACGAAGGCGCATGTATACTATTAGACCACGTTATGAGCTTAATGGAAGGAGACAAGATGTTTTCGCTAAGAAAATGTATAAGACTGTTGAGGTCAAGTGGGAGGAAACAGTCCGTTTGTTGGAGCATTGCTATCTTACTGTATCACAGCCACTCATAAAAATCTGACACGGGGTGAGTCAGAATTGTCTGTCGGAGATGAGTTAGATCTGGCTCATGTTCCTACAGACATGAAAGCCAGAAACGAAGAAGGAGGCTTTGAAAGCGTGGGTTGAGGAGTTGGTGTGGTTCACTGCGATGAGCTAAGTGCCCAGGGCCACCAGCAGACATGCTGGCCTGTGTCCTTCCTTTGTTCTGGGGTCCCTCTTGCACCATGTGGTGAGGCTGGTGGCTGGGAGCAGCTCAGGACAGGACCTGGTGTCATCTTACCTCTCCCACCCTCCTGTGGGCTCCAGTGGGCTCCAGTAGGTCCCAAGGGACAGCCTGCCTTCCTTGAAAAGCCCAGTAGCACTGGGAGCAGAAACTGGGACCAAAGAGTGAACACCCTGTTTGACAAGCTGGACCAGCCACCTCTTCTTCAGATGCAGGGGGAGCCCTGGCATGCTGACTCCTCCCTTCTCCCTTTCCCCTCTCCTCTCTTCCTCCCTCTTTCTTTCCCCTCTCTCCTTCCCTGGTGGTGCCCTTTCCCAATGCCCACTTCATCCCTTTTCCTTTCTACATGCCTGTCTTCTAGAGTTTCTTCTCTTTCCTCCCCATTACTTCCCTTCATCTGAATCTCCTTTTTGGTTCCTTTGTCCCTGCTCTCTGCTCCTCCTCCCCTTCCCTGGCTCCTGTTCAGCTCCATTGCGAATGCAGGCAGAGCTGGACTAACATGCTCACTTGCTAGCTCAGCCACCCTCCAGAGAAGTCACTCTTCGGTGGCCACCTTCCTGACCCCCTGGTCGCTTCTCCACTTGTTCAGATATTGCTCTGAAGTCTGAGGAGGACAGAGCGGGGCTGCCACAGAAGCAGGCCAGAGGAGAAACCAAACCATGTGTCCACACTGTCCACCAGCACTGCTGCTCTGAGAGCTTTCGGAGTCCTCAACAGGGTTAGGATTTAGGGGCTTCTTCAGAACCGGGAGTGAAAACAACCATAGGTCAAAAGGAAACCTACGGCCCCCACACAAAAATAATAATCACAAATGAAAACTATGTTAACTCTGAGTCCCAAAGTCGAAAAATTGCCTTGAATCTGTCACTAGAAAGCACCCAAGGCCTCACTCTCTGGGTTCTGGGTGCCCTGGGAATGGCAGGAGGCTCTGACAGGCGCGTGGGAGTGTCCAACTATGGGGGCTAACCTGCCCGCTGGCTGGGGTGGGGGGTGCCTCCTGTGGCGCTGTCCTGGCCCGACCCCCTGCGGACAAGGTGTGGCGTGGCGTCCCAGGTGGTCCTGGTGCCCTGGGGTTGGCGGGAGGCTGGGCCCCGACCACCCCACACCCTGCTCCTGTCCTGCGTTTTCTGCTTCAGGTGAGGGCACCTCGCGGTGTCACTTTACCTGTGAGCAGAGGGTCCTCCAGAGAAGCCATGGGGCGGGGAGGGGCAGCAGGTGGCCGGAACAGGACACCGCGGCGTCCAGGGCTAGGCTGCAGCGTGGGAGCGCAGGGGCAGCGAGTATGGTGTGTCCTGCAGTCCCGAATGGCCTGCAGCACAGCACCCTGGCGCTGTGCACCCCTCCTTCCCGCCTGGGCAATTAGCAAAGCCCCTTCTTCAGGCCGCCCCCGCCCCGCCCCCGCCCCCCTCCCTCCTGAGTCCTCTGAGAGCTCACTTCCAGCTTTGGAAATTAGCAAAGACCCTTCTCTGCTCCAGCCCCGCCCCCTCACTCCTGAAACCTGAGCCCTGGCTGGGGTGCGGGGCTAAGCCCTGGCAGGCTACTGCATTGCCAGCGCCTGCGCTGGGCAGATTCCTAGCCTGGCTCCCTGAGCGGGTGTCCACGTGCAGCCTGGCTGCGAATAGATCATCAGTCTTAAACGCCGGCAGCACACTTGGGTCAGTTTGCTGGCTTCCAGATTGCGCCCAAAGCCAGGAACCAGCTTCCCCAGCACAGGCCTGGGCTGAGATGCCTGCCTGGGATCTGTGTGAGCAGTCTCCTCCACTCCAGGCAGGGATGGCACGTCGACCTGGATGTTTGGGTTTTCGTTTGTTTTTTTTGGTCATTGGTTATTACATGACCTCCAGGGTAGGTGCTCCACAAAGGGAGTGAAAACAGGACACCTGATATATATGCATATGGCCATTCTAGAAAAATCGCTTGGGGTTCTCTCGGATACGCGGCATTGGTCCTTGCATATGGTTTAATAGAAAAGGGATTATGCAACAAGTTACTTAAATGAGCATAGGTTGAAATCGTTTACTGAGAGTAAATATTTTAAATAGTTATATTTTAACTAAATCTATCATCAATCATAAATCTATTACACGAAGGTTACAGGCAATTTAAAAGCAAGAGCACTCTCTTCAGGGTTTTAAATAATCCCGGTCTGTCTTGGCACATGAGAATGCAAAGATAGGAAATGGTTTGTAAAAGATCATATAATAGCTTTTACTAATTCTATTTATTTGACAGACAGAGATCACAAGTTGGCAGAGAGGCAGGCAGAGAGAAAGATGGGGAAGCAGGCTCCCCGTCAAGCAGAGAGCCTGATGAAGGGCTTGATCCCAGGACCCTGAGATCATGACCTGAGCCCAAGGCAGAGGCTTAACAAACTGAGCCACCCAGACGCCCCCAGATGAAATACATTTCTGACTTAGAAACTTCAGATAGAATTATTTTGTCCATGATGACAACTGAAGAAAATGTGTCATCCCTAAACCTAACCTTAAACACTACCAATGCTGAAACCTAAGCTGACCTTAAAGCCCAAACTAGAACCCTGAATCCCAAACCTGGAATGGAACCCAAAGCCTGTACCTGAGCCCTGGATCCAAGCCCTGAACCACAAACCCAAACCCTAAACCAGACCTCCAAGTCATGGAACCTGAACCCAAATCTCAGCATGAAGTCAAACCCCAAATTTGACCTTGAACTTTATCCCATAAGCCCTGAGTCTTAAAGCCTAAATCATAAACTTAAATCCCTAAACTATAACTCTGTTCCCTTGTCCTTCACTCTAAATCCTCACCCTAACACTAAACCCAAAGCCTGATCTAGAACTCTGACTCAAACCTGAACCTGAACCCAAATTCAAACCCTTCACCACACTTTGCTTATGCACTTGCCATTGATGGATATTTGCAGTTTCTACCTCTTGATTCTTGTGAACATTGTTTGGGTTGGGGGCTAGGGTTAGGGTCTTGTTTTAGGGTAGGGTCCAGGCTTAAGACCAAGTTGAGGTCAGAGTGTGGGTCTGCATCAGGGCCATGTTCAGTGACACTGTTTGGGTCAAGGACTTTTGTAATTCCACATTGTTTCCAATTCATTGTTCCTTAGCTATTTGGGGGAAAGTTGGGGGGTATTTGGCTCCATGCAGCTTGAATTTCCGGAATGAAATGGCTTCAGCTGGACCCCAGGAGGGAGCAGGACCTTCCACTGAAGGGTGAGCTCCCACAGTCCTGCACTGCCTTCCACCGCCTGCAGAGGGCGCCAGACCCCAGCTCCCGCCCTGAGCCCAGGCTGCACAGCCACACCTGGGACCAGAGCCCCGCCTCTTCAGGACCCACTGTGGAGACTTCTGGAGAATGTGGGGCGCCTCCCATCCTGACAGGACAAGCTGAGGAGGGTGTGGCTCTGCATCCACACTGACCGGACCCTTTGTGGAGGACACGCCCACACTGGCAGCAGTCCAACCTCCTAAGGACCAGATGCTGGAGGAGCTGAGGAGAAGCCGGCTGAGTGGACTGTCAAGGGGTTCGTGGTCTCAGGACCCCACAGAGGAAGGGCGCCCTGTGTAGACACTGGGTCTACCTTCGTTTTGTGTGAGGAGACGTGGCCTCCTGCTGTGCTGTGCCCGGGGCTGTGGGGTCCCCCCTTTCTGGGCTCGGGTGCTCCTCGGTCCTCGTCTGTGTTTGTGTGCTCGCGGATTCGGTTCCTGGGGCTCCTCAGATGGTCTGCAGTCAGGGAGCGTCTGCCTTCTTCGGTGCTTGTGCTCTCCCCACCTCACCCTGCGGGGTCCTTCCCGTGTCCACACCCACTCCAGGCTTGCGCCGAGTCCGGAAATTCGGGAGCCAGAGTGAGGACTCTGTAGCCGGTTTTGGGGAGAGTAGGTATTTTCCCAGTGCGGGTTCTACCCTGAGCACAGTCCCTCCCCATCTCCGTGTGTACCCCTCCCTGTCTGTCGTCATTGTTGCAGGGCTGTCAGATGACAGGTCTGTCACCTTCTTGGTTCAGGGGCCTCCTGGGTATCTTGCTGTCTTGGATGCAGGTGTAAATGAGATCGTTCTCCGCAGTCTCTTTTTGATGGTTCCTTCCGAGCACGTAGGAGTGCCACTAATTTGTGCATATTGATTTTGTTCCTTGCAAGATCTTGAATTTATTTGTTCGATTGGCCTTAAACTCAATCTGCCAGTTATTTGACCAGCAGCATGGATTTAATTGGGAAGAGCAGAGAATGGCAGTCTGGGCTGAGCAAGCTAAGGTCCCATCACGGGCAAGTGCGAGAAACAAAGGAGAGGAACATTATTTCATGGAGGAGGAAGAAGTTGGGAAGGGTGCTTGAAGGAAAGTCCCTTGGAGAAAGGCAGGGTGATGGAGAATTCTCACCAGCTGAGCTGCAAAGCTCCTACAAAAAGTCAGGAGATGAATCGCCAGCTTCCCGTGTGGGGCCTGGAATTGGTGAGTCTCTCCTGTGGGGGATTGCAATGTGGAGTCTGTAATGGGCACTGAGCAGCAGGCGCCCCCTTCCAGCCTCCCCTTCTGGCATCCCCAGTCCACTTTACTGGGGCTTCCCTTCCTGCTTTGCACAGTTCTAACCAGCTTTTGGTGGAACGTTGTAGAAAAACTGAAATTCCAAATCCACTGCTTCTACTGCACCTGAGATACAGGGGCCCATGATTTAATTTTCCCACGAGTCTCTTGCTAACATGTGTCCTCTCCATGTTGGGTGACCTGGATCTGGGAGGGCTTGGACTCCATCCCAAAGTCTGATGTTCTCTCTGCTTCCGTGTCGTCGTGCTAACATGGATGTTTGGAAGATTCATTTCCTCTGTGGTGATTTCAAAGTGCAGTCAGCTTGTTATAGCAGCACAAATACGTGCTGTCTCCACTCTCAGATTCCCCAGCCATCATTTCTTTACCACGTTTGCCACTTCACACGGGATGCTTCAGTGTGTTTGATCCCACACCAGGACAATGTCCTGCAGAACCACCACATAACCTGAAATGAGGAGATCATTACAGAACCCATCCAAGGGTTAGTGTTAGGAACCAGGGACATGGCAGGACTGACCTGAAGTCCCCATGGAGAGCTGTCTGGGTGGCTGAGTTGACAGTGGATGTGAGGGTGAGTGTCTGGCTCTGGCTTTGTGTCCAGGAGTCAGCTCTGTGTGGGTGTGTCCTCAGCTAGGCATGCAGATTTCTGCTCCTCTGAATCCTTTCCGGAGTTCCAAATGGCACAGTTTCCTTCTGGGCAGCAGGCTGAGTTCTCTGGTATTGCCCATGTGTCCCCAAATTGTAGGGCACCTACTGCAAGGCCTTTGGGGTCAGAATCCTGAGAACCAAACCAAACCAAAGGTTATGGTTAGGGCCCACCACATGGCAGGCCCGATCTGCCAGCACTCTGTCCATCTTTCTGGGGGAGGGGGCAGTCGAGGGATTTGTTCAGGGTGAGTGTCAAGCTCCAGGTTTGCATCCAGTGGCCTGCTGAATATGGGGGTGTCCAGAGGTAGGAATGCAGATTTCAGTTCCTCTGAATCCTTTCTGGAGTTCCAAATGGCATGGTTCCTTTCAGGGTGGCAGGGTGAGTCCTATGGTGTTCCTCACTGTCCCCAATCTCTGAGGCTTTGGAGCCAGGCCGTCGGGGACAGACCTCTCAGGACAGAATCTAGGCTTAAGAGTTTGTGCCTATGGGCATGGCTGCACTGATCTGAAAGCACTGTGGTGAGGATCACAGGGGTCTGAGTTGAGAGCATGGTTCAGGATCAGTATCAAGGTCTGGGTTTGTGTCCAGTGGACCGCTGAATGTGGGGGTGGTCTCAGATGTCCAAGACGATTTCCCCTACTCTGAACCCTTTCCAGCATTCCAAATAGCCTGGTTTCCTTCTGGGTGGCAAGCTGAAATCTCTGAGATTTCTCAGGTCTTGCCCTTGCAAGGGCAAGATACTTTTTACAGTAAAAGAATTCACCAGATGAGCTGAACAGCAGAAAAGACACAGCTCAGGAGTTAATCAGTGAACAGGAATATCATGCCAAAACCTTCTTTGATAACACACTACAGAGCAAGGGAAGATAGGAGAGAAAGCTGAGATATAAAGGACAAAGCCTCCAAGTTTCCAACATCATTCCCTACTTGTTTATTTCCATTACTGTCAGCTTCTTCCCAGTCAAAAATAAGTCACCTGAGCCAGCCTTTTTTCTTCCTGAGATTGGGGCACTGCAAAGCCCACCAGAGGGGCCAAGGGCACCCCTGTACCTGCTGAGCTGAGCCCATTTGTACCTCAACCGTGAGAAGGTACCAGCCTGTCCCCCTGGTGCTCCATGGTCTGTGGCAGTCCTTCCTTCTGGACCCTGCTTTGCTGCTCTTTTTTCGCTAACCCTGGTCTCAAACTAGGGATTGCTCCTGGAAGAGGAACTCAGGGAGATGAGGCTCAGGAGGGTCTCCCTGCCTGGAATCTCCGTGTGAGGAGTGCGCAGCCACCAGATTTTGCCCAGGGACTTGCAAAATGCAGAGAGGCAGATTTCTTTTCTCTCTTTCTCTCTCTCTCTAGCCTCATACTAACCAGGAGTTCTTAGAACTTTCTTCAGTGACTTCTAGGTGTAGCTTGGCCACTTTTTCACAGAAAGGCCACTTGAGCATGATGAAACACACGTATAAGCAATTACTTTTAAAAAAATAAAAAGAATAAGCCAATGCACACAGACCTTTGACAGCAGCACAGGACGCTCAAGGGACCAGAGTCCCTACCTTGGGCAATAGTGGTAGAGGCCGGGTTCTGCCATGCAGGTCTCTAGACCTTTGGCAGTTTCCACGATTGCAAATCCAGACATGCAGAATCCTGAGGGACAACCTACTAACTGCAAAAGAGCAAAAATTCATCAGGATTCAGAGAGTGGAAATCCATTTGTACTGGAAAAGAAAGAAGTAGGCTTGCTGTGAATCCAGCAGGGAGGACAGGCATAGATAAAGGCTGGTGTATGGGTCACGGAAACTATTGTTTCTCAAGGGTCCTGCTGTCTCTGTAAAATGCTATGAGGACTGTCTCTTGGGGAACTCCTGCTTTCCTACCAGTGACACCCCCAGATTCTGCTTTGCTAGTCCCATGGATTCCTGGGGATTCCCAGTTGATAAGCTATGCTGTCCTCATGACAACACTTGCTAATGGACTGAATGTTTGTGTCTTGTCCCAATTCAGATGTTGAAGCCCTGACCCTCAAGGAGTGCCATCAGGAGGTATGGGCTTTGAGAGGTGGTGAGGTCATGAGATTGGAACACTTGTGAATGAGATAAAAGCACTTCTGAGAAACTACCTGAGAGATTGTTCTGCCAGCTGTCATCCATGCAAGTCTACAACAGAAATATGGGCATTTATAGATAATGAAGCAGTCTCTTGCTAGATATCAGATCTCCCAGGATCTTGCTTTTGGACTTCTCAGTCTCTAGAACTGCAAGGAATAGTACATGTTTTGCTGTTTCAGCCACCCAGTCTGTCATCATGTGTTGCAGCAACTTGAACTGAATAAAGCAGAGCCCAAGTCCTGGTTAATCCCTGCTTCTACTCATTTCCCCTCAGAAAGAGCTTCTAATCCAGAACTGACCTCTGCTTTCCATACACGTGCTTCAGACTCCTTCTGTGAGAGCCCAGACTTTGTAAAAGACTCCTCCCTCATGGCAACCAGCATTCTGTGACTCCTGAGGACTGTCCTCCCTGACTGTATTGAGTCAATCAAACTGATTTTGATTCTGGAGTCCCAGGATCAAGGACTGCATCAGGCTCCCAGCTTCATGGGGAGTCCGCTTCTCCCTCTGACCTTCTCCCCTCTCATGCTCTCTCTCTCACTCTCTCTCTCTCTCTCTCAAATAAATAAATAAAAATCTTTTAAAAATCTGATTTTAACAGACCATAAGCTTGTTCTTGCTGGTCTTTGGAAGATTAGGCATTAGCCCTTCGGAGAAAGTTCTGAATGGCTGCTTCATGAAGGGGTGAACTGTGTCCCCAAAGTCTCTTTTTGCTGCCTTCTAATCACAGATGCTGAGACAAATCCTCCCAGGTGCTGGTTTTTCAAAGCACTTAATGCTTTGGCTTTGAAGTTCCTCACCTGACAGTTCTGCTTTAATCAGTTTGTGACAAAACAGCCAATTGGTGGTGGATGCAAAGTGCACTGATAAAGTTAAATGCCTAGAAGTAAAATGGCTATTTGTGTAACTGCAACATATTTTGCATTTAAAAAAATTTTCAAACTATTTTCCAAAGTGGTTGTATCATGATATATGCCAACAACAGTTTAGATTTTTTGTTGCTTCTCAATCTAGCTCAGACCAAGTACAATTAGCCTTTATAATTTTAGCCATTCTAATAGATACGTAAGCATGTCTCATTATGATTTTAATTTGTATTTCTTTAATGTCTAAATTTTGAGAAATTTGTCATGTGCCTCTAAGCCATCCATATACTTTTGGTGACATGTCTCTTCCATTATTTCCTTCACATGTAAAATTGGATACTCTGTTTGGTTATTAGTAAGGTTTTTTATTTTTATTCATTTTTTAATAATCAGAGTAGATATCCATTATCAGATATGTAATTTGGAAATCGCTTGTCCATCTTTACAGTTTCTCAATGGAGCTTTGATAGCTGTGTCTTTCAAGAAATATGCTACTTCTTTCCTGGTACATGGAGGTATGACTACAACATTATCAATGTTGACCTTTGCAAAGAAAATCATGGCTTAAGATATATGTAGTCTGCAGTTGTTGGGAGTGTTCACCATCCTTGCCTCTAACTCATCTCTCACTGCCCACACATTCAGATATGGGGGAATATTGATTGACAAAATATTAATTCCCAAATAACACTAGTTGGAGAATAAGAAAAATGCAGGCACCTGATTATATAATATTACATAAATAAAATATGTTTTTATAAGTGCTATTAGAAGTAAATTCCTCAATACTTGAATCACACAGAA
The DNA here is from genome assembly GCF_964662115.1 of Mustela nivalis. NCBI lineage: Eukaryota > Metazoa > Chordata > Mammalia > Carnivora > Mustelidae > Mustela > Mustela nivalis. The sequence goes on from NC_139040.1 coordinate 80,415,899, forward strand.
TGATGGAATCCTAGATTTTTTTTCTTGTATTTAGTAAGAAAATGATCATGCCTGAAGTATATTAAAATGGAATAGGGAAAATTAAAAATTGTTTTAAGATGATTTGCGTGTGTTGTGCGTATATGAGAGAGAAACTGAGAGAGAAAGATAAAGAGAAAGAGAAAGGGAAAGACAGAGAGGTGGCTGCAGTGAATTGATGAGTTGGAGGAGAGATTTTAAAGTTTTGTCTTTTGCTTTCTATATTTCTTTTTCCTTAGGTTCAAGAGAACAATCAGTAATATCTCAGAAGCCTGCTGGTAACATCAGCAGAAAGAATTAGAGGTTCCCAGAAAATTTAAGATGACATATAGTTTTCCTGACATAAGAAAATCATTTTTTGTCCCCAGCTATTTTCAATGATCTATACCCCACCTGTGTACTTGCCCAAGCACACTTCTTCCAAAACTTCCTGAGTGGTTCTTAAAAAGAAATGCAAAAATCTCACTCCTTAAGGATTTTGAGGGAACAAGGCAATGGGAAAACTAACAGTCACCACCAGACCAGGAAATAGCCTAAGCTATTGAGACAATAAATCAGTGGTAAAACTCCTAGTGCTATTTCAAAAACAATCAAGGCCTTTCATTCCTTGTCCCAGAAAATGAGCCCAAGACCCCATCTAGTTTATATCTGCTCTTGAAGCCTGCAGAGTCCCTTTCCCTTGTCCAACAGTTACCTCTGCTTTATTCTAACGTTGAAGTTTCTGCCCTCGGTGGAATACAAGCTTCATTCAGGTGAACATGCAATACATATTGCACAAATACATATGTGGATGTGCATGCATCCACAACCTTATGACCAACCATACACGGGATAATAAAACTCTCCCTTCTGAGTATTCATCTTAAATACTAAATAAAAATCTCTCTCCTGTTCAAACAGTCAAGGCTTTGGAACTTATTCCCTGTGATCTCCTTGTATGTTGTAAACAAAGATTCCTTTGTTTGACAACTCCACCTATTTCTGTGATTCACCAAAGACTGACCTCAGTTAGTTCAGTTGCTGTAATGGCTTTCACTACTCTGATTCTACCTCTGCAAGTCTCCAAATTTAACTATTTTTTCTCCCAATTCCGCATGTTCTTGGCTTTAAACTGCAACTCTGAAGAGAAGATTTGCTTGTTTAAAAAAAAAATCAAGAAAAGGGAGTTGTAGTCAACATTGTTACTTTGAACTTCCTGCCCTAAGGGGCTCTCCTGTTCTTTCTCTTTGACTTTGTGGACTAAAACGACAGAAATTTGGCAATACATCACTCCCCAATCCAGATTACTGCCAGAACAGTTTATACTCTTAGAAAAATATTAGTTTAAAAGATCACATAATTAAATACTTAAGCATGTAGTGTAATATAGTGGTTTACAAGAAATATATTTTGGTCATCTGAATATTTGGTTTTCAACCATGGCTACTGACTCACAGCTCCTAAAACTCTTGGGATTTCCTGTGATAAGGGTGAGAGAGGTGTGTTTTGTTATGTTAATGAAGTGACCTTCAGACCTCACTCAAGGCAAGGGCTGTTTGCCTGAAGGACCAACCACTTGGTGAAAGCCTTCACAACTTTTTGCCCAACCTGCCTCCCCTTCCTCCCAATACAGGATTATCTGGGGAGGGAAGAGGATCTGGAGATTAGATCAGCAAATGACAATGATTTAGTCAGTCATGACTATGTCATGAAGCCTCCACAGAAAACCTGAAAGGACTGGGTTCAGAAAGCTTTTAGTTTGTTAAATGTATGAAAAGGCAGGAAGAGTGGCAGTCTTACAGAAGGTAATAGAAGCTCTGTGCCCATTCTCCATACCTTGCCCTGTGCACTTCTTTATCTATCTATTGATTTAAATCTTCTATTATATCTTTTAATAAGCTGGCAAACATAAAGTAAGTATTTTTCTGAGTTTTGTGAGTCCCTGTAGCAAATTAAAAGAACGTAAGAAGTAGGCCACTGGGACCTCCAACCTGTAGTTGCTCAGTCACAAGCACAGGTAATAACCTGGGGCCTACAGTGAGACTGGCATCTGAGGTGGGGTTGGAGATAGTCTTGGAGGACTGATCCATTAACTGATGAAATCTTACACTATGTTCAGGTAGATAGTGTCAGAATTTAGTTGAATTCTTGGAGATCCTGCTGTTGTCTGAAAATTATTTGGCATTGTTGGTATGATGTCCTAAAGCCCAAAAAGATATAGCTACCTCAAAATAAGAATACGGTTGACAGCTTATATATAATAAGTGAGTATTTCAGGGATTTAAAATATACCCAATAAATAATGTAAGGAAATAAGGAAAGATTTTGAAATAAAAACAAGAATAAGAACCTAGTGGTACTAATAGATTAAATATATGTAATCTAGTTGAATTAAGAATACAATGGATAGAATACGTAATGGATTCAATAGAGATAAGAAGTCACTTAAGGATATAGTCATCTGGATACCAGCAAAGCATTAAAATTATCAATATAAAAGAGGTGTAAGATGTAGGTGATGTGTGTGGAACAAAAGCTAGAGAAGAAATTAGATTTCCTTACTACTCATAGCCTGTTGACAAGTCCTTGAAGCTCCTCTGGGGACTCAGCTGCTTCCATGTGGACACATCCACTCAGGGCAAAAAGCATTCTTAGTCCACCCCCCAGGATACTGAAAATCTACTTTCACATGTAAAAATTACTTTGGAAACTTCTTTATCTCTACTCCCCACCCCTGCCCTCAAGATATACATTGGCAATCATCTCCCAAGCATATACCCACTGATATACATCAGAAGAGTCTCTTCCCTGAGTTTTTACTAAATAGTAAGAAATGACCTTTCCCTAACAATAGCTAGCCCCCTCAAGGTCCTGGAAACCTTGTTTATAAAATACCTTGGAGGCTTGTGCTATCCCTAACCTCCTCCCAAATTGAAAGTATATAATCAGCCACTCTTCATGACTCTCTCTCTCTACTCCAAATAAATAAATAAATATTTTTAAATAAAATAAAATAAATGACTTTTTTTAAATGAAAGAAGAAAAAGGAAAGAAATATTTGAATATTAATGTACATCTATTTCTCAAGCATAAAATAGTCAAGACACTGGATTAAAACTTACATACAAGAAAAGAAAGAAAATATTCATAACTATAGTTGACTCTATGAATCCCAAACTAGGGCATACATACCAAAGACACACAAAAAATATCACAAGTGTTAGAGAGAAAAAAAATAATTCATTAATAAAGAAACAAGAATCAGACTGACAGAAATTTTTTAAATAAACTCAGATATAAAAAAAGAATGAAGTAATAGCTTTATTATCTTGAAAAAAAATCGCAAATGGAAACATTTAGATCCTTATAAAATGTCATTGGCATAGGAAGGCATAATAAAAAAAATATTTTCAGGAATACAGACCACAGATAATTTGCCTTAATTTGTGTAGGCAGCACTTAAATACTAATATTATTTTAACAGTTAAAATATACTCTATGACCTTTGAGGTTGGGGAAAAGAGGATGACCAAGTCATCTTGAAATAATTCAGTTTTATGAAAAAGGTAAAAAGATAAAAAAAAAAAGACTTGTAGAAAAGAGAGATAAAACATATGCATAATAAAAATAAATAAATAAATAAACAGCTGGAGTGCCTGGGTGACTTAGTCGGTTCAAGTGTCTGCCTTCAGCTCAGGTGATGATCCCAGGGTCCTGGTATTGAGCCCTGCATCAGGCTCCCTGCTCAGTGGAGAGTCTGCTTCTCCCTCCCATTGAGAAAAAAAAATTTGACTTATTTATTTGAGAGAGATAATCTTTAAATTTTACTTATTTATTTGAGAGAGAGTGAGAAAAGAAAAACATGCACACAGCAGAGGGAATAACAGAGGGAGAGGGAGAAGCACGCCACTGAGCAGGGAACCCCCTGCGTGGCTCTATCCCAGGACCCGGGTATTATGACCTGAGCTATAGGTAGACACTTAACTCAGGTACCCCAATAAATACAATCTTTTAAAAAAAATAAATAATAATAAAAATAAATAATATTTCAGATAGTATGATTTTTTCACTGTAAGACTTGGTATAAAAACAGGATGACATACTTGTCTAATTATAGCAAAAGACTTTGATAAGTTTAGATGCAGTAGTACATAAAAAATTTAACTTCTTTCATTAACTGATAATTTAATTAGATTAAATTAAGAGACATCAAAATTTAGAGAATTTAATAGTCCTGATCTATTAATAAATGTAGCCATCCTGACCCCAAAACAAGAGTCTTCAGTAAGTATATAAGCATAAGTTGAACATTTACACAAACAGGCCATTATTTAGGCCAGAAGTATATGCCAATAAATTCCTAGAGTTAAATATCAGGCTATATTTTCCAAGAATAAGGCAATAAAATTAGAAAACAATGACCAAAATATTAAATTCATATAATTGGAAGTTAACTTCATACCTAAAAAGAAATAATACAGCTAATTCAGAAATTTTTAGAATTACAGTACTTTGGTAATATCAAGTCTCAAAATGAGTAACGGACAGGTGGGGCTAGCAAGAGACTCGTGGGAGGATTAAATCATGGGCCCCTGTATCTCAGGTGCAGTAGAAGCAGTGGATTTGGAATTTCAGTTTTTCCACAACGTTCCACCACAAGCTGGTTAGAACTGTGCAAAAGCAGGAAGGGAAGCCCCAGTAAAGTGGACTGGGGATGCCAGAAGGGGAGGCTGGAAGGGGGCGCCTGCTGCTCAGTGCCCATTACAGACCCCACATTGCAATCCCCCACAGGAGAGACTCACCAATTTTAGGCCCCACAGGGGAAGCTGGATGTTCGTCTCCTGACTTTTTGTAGGAGCTTTGCAGCTCAGCTGGTGAGAATTCTCCATCACCCTGCCTTTCTCCAAGGGACTTTCCTTCAAGCACCCTTCCCAACTTCTTCCTCCTCCATGAAATAATGTTCCTCTCCTTTGTTTCTCGCACTTGCCTGTGATGGGACCTTAGCTTGCTCAGCCCAGACTGCCATTCTCTGCTCTTCCCAATTAAACCCATGCTGCTGGTCAAATAACTGGCAGATTGAGTTTAAGGCCAATCGAACTAATAAATTCAAGAACTTGCAAGGAACAAAATCAATATGCACAAATTAGTGGCACTCCTAGGTGCTCGGAAGGAACCATCAGAAAGAGACTGCTGAGAAAGATCTCATTTACACCTGCATTCAAGATAGCAAGATACCCGGGAGGCCCCTGAACCAAGAAAGTGACAGCCCTGCAACAATGACGACAGACAGGGAGGGGTACACACGGAGATGGGGAGGCACTGTGCTCAGGGAAGTACCCACACTGGGAAAATACCTACTCTCCCCAAAACCGGCTACAGAGTCCTCACTCTGGCTCCCGAATTTCCGGACTCGGAGCAAGCCTGGAGTGGGTGTGGACACGGGAAGGACCCCGCAGGGCTGAGGTGGGGAGAGCACAAGCACCTAAGAAGGCAGACGCTCCCTGACTGCAGACCATCTGAGGAGCCCAGGGAACCTAATCCGCGAGCACACAAACACAGACAAGGACCAAGGATCACCCGAGCCCAGAAAGTGGGGACCCCACAGCCCCGCGCACAGCACAGCAGGAGGCCACGTCTCCTCTCACAAAACGAAGGTAGACCCAGTGTCTACACAGGGCGCCCTTTCTCTGTGGGGTCCTGAGACCACGAACCCCTTGACAGTCCACTAAGGGACTTCTCCTCACCTCCTCCAGAGTCTGGTCCTTAGGAGGTTGGACTGCTGGCAGTGTGGGCGCGCCCTCCACAACGGGTCCGGTCAGTGTGGATGCAGAGCCACACCCTCTTCAGCTTGTCCTGTCAGGGTGGGAGGCGCCCCACATTCTCCAGAAGTCTCCACAGTGGGTCCTGAAGAGGCAGGGCTCAGGTCCCAGCTGTGGCTGTGCAGCCTGGGCACAGGGCGAAAGCTGGGGTCTGGCGCCCTCTGCAGGCGGTTGAAGGCAGTGCAGGACTGTGGGTGCTCACCCTTCAATGGAAGGTCCTGCTCCCTCCTGGGGTCCAGCTGAAGCCATTTCATTCTGGAAATTCAAGCTGCATGGAGCCCAATACCCCCCAACTTCCCCCCAAATAGCTAAGGATCAATGAATTGGAAACAATGTGGAATTACAACAGTCCTTGACCCAAACAGTGTCACTGAACATGGCCCTGATGCAGACCCACACTCTGACCTCAACTTGGTCTCAAGACTGGACCCTACCCTAATCCAAGACCCTAACCCTAGCCCCCAACCGAAACAATGTTCACAAGAATCAAAAGGTAGAAACTGCAAATATCCATCAATGGCAAGTGCATAAGCAAAGTGTGGTGAAGCGTTTGAATTTGGGTTCAGGTTCAGGTTTTAGTCAGAGTTCTAGATCAGGCTTTGGGTTTAGTGTTACGGTGAGGATTTAGAGTGAAGGACAAGGGAACAGAGTTGTAGTTTAGGGCTTTAAGTTTATGATTTAGGCTTTAAGACTCAGGGCTTATGGGATAAAGTTCAAGGTCAAATTTGGGGTTTGACTTCATGCTGAGATTTGGGTTCAGGTTTCATGACTTGGAAGTCTGGTTTAGGGTTTGGGTTCGTGGTTCAGGGCTTGGATCCAGGGCTCAGGTACAGGCTTTGGGTTCCATTCCAGGTTTGGAATTCAAAGTTCTAGTTTGGGCTTTAAGGTCAGCTTAGGTTTCAGCATTGGTAGGGTTTAAGGTTAGGTTTAGGGATGACACATTTTCTTCCCTTGTCATCATGGACAAAAAAATTCTATCTGAAGTTTCTAAGTCAGAAATGTATTTCATCTGGGGGCGCCTGGGTGGCTCAGTTTGTTAAGCCTCTGCCTTGGGATCAGGTCATGATCTCAGGGTCCTGAGATCGAGCCCTTCATCAGGCTCTCTGCTTGGCGGGGAGCCTGCTTCCCCATCTTTCTCTCTGCCTGCCTCTCTGCCTACTTGTGATCTCTGTCTGTCAAATAAATAGAATTAGTAAAAGCTATTATATGATCTTTTACAAACCATTTCCTATCTTTGCATTCTCATGTGCCCAGACAGACAGGGATTATTTAAAACCCTGAAGAGAGTGCTCTTGCTTTTAAATTGCCTGTAACCTTCATGTAATAGATTTATGATTGATGATAGATTTAGTTAAAATATAACTATTTAAAATATTTACTCTCAGTAAACGATTTCAACCTATGCTCATTTAAGTAACTTGGTGCATAATCCCTTTTCTATTAAACCATAGTGCAAGGACCAATGCCGCGTATCCGAGAGAACCCCAAGCTATTTTTCTAGAATGACCATATGCATATATATCAGGCGTCCTGTTTTCACTCCCTTTGTGGAGCACCTACCCTGGAGGTCATGTAATAACCAATGACCAAAAAAACAAACCAAAAACCCAAACATCCATGTCGAAGTGCCATCCCTGCCTGGAGTGGAGGAGACTCCTCAGACAGATCCCAGGCAGGCATCTCAGCCCAGGCCTGTGCTGGGGAAGCTGGTTCCTGGCTTTGGGCGCAATCTGGAAGCCAGCAAACTGACGCAAGAGTGCAGCTGGCGTTTAGGACTGATGATCTTTTCGCAGCCAGGCTGCCCTTGGACACCCGCTCAGGGAGCCAGGCTAGGAGTCTGCCCAGCGCAGGCGCTGGCAATGGGGCAGCATGCTAGGGCATAGCCCTGCACCCCAGCCAGGGCTGAGGCCCCTGGAGTGAGGGGGCAGGGCCGGCGCAGAGAAGGGTCTTTGCTAATTTCCAAAGCTGGAAGTGAGCTCTCAGAGGACTCAGGAGGGAGGGGGGCGGGGGCGGGGCGGGGGCGGCCTGGAGAAGGGGCTTTGCTAATTGCCCAGGCGGGAAAGAGGGGCGCACAGCGCCAGGGTGCTGTGCTTCAGCCTTTTCGGGACTGCAGGACCCACCATACTCGCTGCCCCTGCGCTCCCACGCTCCAGCTTAGCCCCAGAGGCCGCGGTGTCCCGTTCTCATTCCTGCCGCCTGCTGCCCCTCCCTGCCCCATGGCTTCTCTGGAAGACCCTCTGCTCACAGGTAAAGTGACACCTCGACTCGCCCTCACCTGAAGCAGAAAACGCAGGACAGGAGCGGGGGGGGGGGTGGAGTGGTCGGGGCCCAGGCTCCTGCCAACCCCAGGGCACCAGAACCACCCCGGACACCGCGCCACACCCCCTCTGCAGGGCGTCCGGCCAGGACAGCGCCACAGGAGGTACTCACCCCCCCCCCCCCCCCCGCCAGCGGGCAGGCTAGCCCACATAGCTCAGCACCCCCACGCGCCTGTCAGAGCCTCCTGCCATTTCCAGGGCACCCAGAACCCAGAGAGTGAGGCCTTGGGTGCTTTCTAGTGACAGATTCAAGGCAATTCTTCCACTTTGGAACTTCAGAGTTAACATAGTTTTCATTTGTGATTATTATTTTTGTGTGGACCATAGCTTTTCTTTTGACCTATGGTTGTTTTCACTCCCGGTTCTGAAGAAGCCCCTAAATCCTAACCCTGTTGAGGACTCTGAAAGCTCTCAGAGCAGCAGTGCTGGGGGACAGTGTGGACACATGGTTTGGTTTCTCCTCTGGCCTGCTTCTGTGGCAGCCCCGCTCTGTCCTCCTCAGACTTCAGAGCAATATTTGAACAAGTGGAGAAGCGACCAGGGGGTCAGGAAGGTGGCCACCGAAGAGTGACTTCTATGGAGGGTGGCTGAGCTAGCAAGTGAGCATGTTAGTCCAGCTCTGCCTGCATTCAGTATGGAGCTGAACAGGGGCCAGGGAAGGGGAGGAGGAGTAGAGAGCAGGGACTAAGGGACCAAAGAGGAGATTCAGATGAAGGGAAGTAATGGGGAGGAAAGAGAAGAAACTCTAGAAGAAGGCATGTAGAAAGGAAAAGGGATGAAGTGGGCATTGGGAAAGGGCACCACCAGGGAAGGAGAGAGGGGAAGGAAAGAGGAAAGGGGAAAGGGAGAAGGGAGGAGTCAACATGCCAGGGCTCCCCCTGCATCTGAAGAAGAGGTGGCTGGTCCAGCTTGTCAAACAGGGTGCTCACTCTTTGGCCCCAGTTTCTGCTCCCAGTGCTACTGGGCTTTTCAAGGAAGGCAGGCTGTCCCTTGGGACCTACTGGAGCCCACTGGAGCCCACAGGAGGGTGGGAGAAATAAGATAACACCGGGTCCTGTCCTGAGCTGCTCCCAGCCACCAGCCTCACCACATGGTGCAAGAGGGACCCCAGAACAAAGGAAGGATACAGGCCAGCATGTCTGCTGGTGGCCCTGGGCACTTAGCTCATCGCAGTGAACCACACGGCCTCCTCAACCCACGCTTTCAAAGCCTCCTTCTTCGTTTCTGGTTTTCATGTCTGTAGGAACATGAGCCAGATCTAACTCATCTCCGACAGACAATTCTGACTCACCCCGTGTCAGATTTTTATGAGTGGCTGTAATACAGTAAGATAGCAATGCTCCAACAAACGGACTGTTTCCTCCCACTTGACCTCAACAGTCTTATACATTTTCTTAGCGAAAACATCTTGTCTCCTTCCATTAAGCTCATAACGTGGTCTAATAGTATACACGCGCCTTCGTTAGATGCGAAGCGATACAGAGGTCCTTTTTTTTTTTTTTTAAATTTTACAAGGTAAAGTCAGTGAACACATCCAACTTGACGAATACGTCTCTAAAATGTCAATCCAGGCAAAGCTTTTTCTGCCTACAGTTTGGAGCCTACGTGGTGACATTTTTAAAATGCTTTCAGTCCCTCAGTGAGGCTCTTAGAAGCTAGCCAGGGCTTACTACGTGCCAGGCACTCTGTCAGGTGTTGGAGCTAAAGGGAAGGAGAGCTTGGAGGCTGGCTGGGGAGGGACATCTATGACAAAACGACAGCTAGAAACGGAGGCCAGTGCTAGAAAAGAGAGAGCAGGCTGCATGGAGAGTGTGTACCATGGGGCTTGTGAGCTCACGAATAAGTGGGAGTAACTGGAGTGGGGAGATGGGGGAGAGAAGAGGGTCTATCCATCAATGGGAATCACCTGTGCTTGGAGGCAGGTGCCATGAGAGGTCTCCACAGGAAGAAGGAGGCAGTGTGTTTGAAGGGCAGAGAGATGGGGTAGAACAGGCATCAGTCAGTTGGAGGGGTATGAAGAGACTGATGGGAGGATTATGGGTGCCTTTGGAGGACTGAGAATTTGTTAGAAGATCAGTGCAGATTTCTATGGAGACAAATGCCAGGAACTGATAGGTCTTTGAAAGGTCACTCTGGCTGCCTTTTGACAAAGGGTTTGGTAAAAGCCACTTGCAGGTGTGAACACACCAGGTGGGAGGTGAGTGCAGGAAATCAGGTGAGGGAGCATGGGAACTTGGTCCGGGGGTATATAAGGGAGAATAGCCTTTAAGGAGTTCCACAAATTGGCACCAGCTGTGGCTTCATTACAGAGCTGGAAGGGGGAGGTGGGTGTGTCCTGGAGGTTACAGAAATTACATGAGAAAGGGAAGTCTTTTTAGATCTCTTTTTCAACTAGAGGAACTCTCACCTTATTGATAGAATTCCAGAGTGGGAACCAATGATATGAGGACATCTTTGAAAAGTCTGAATATGTTCTTCGACATCTTTGCAAGTGACGAGGAGACCTTGGCCTTAGGAGGCCTTGGCCCTCTTTGTAGCCAAAAAGATTTCACCTACAGATTTGGGTTCTCCCTTTTAAAGTCAAGGAGTCAGTCCTTCCAAAGGACACCTCCTATCATTTTACCCTCTCATCATACCTCACGTGCTGGCATCTCCAAGACCCTCTGTTCCAGGTTGAGAGTATCCACTTTGGCCGGGCTGGTCTTGCCAAGAACACCACCACAGGAAATCTAGAGCCTGTAGTGCTATTAATAACATCATCTAAGACTGTGTTTGCTGCCCTCATGGCTTCTTCCCACCATGACTCACTGAAGCTTTTAACACATTGTATCCATTAAGCTATAGTTCCCAAAGCTCATCTTCTCTAGTGCCATTAATTTTTAGGGGACCAGGCAAACCTTAAACTTGTCCCCCCTAATTGGATCCCTGTTCCCCCACAATCTATTTGAAAGCCTTTCACCATGATTCTTGAATGAGATCTGAGACCACTGCTGGTACCTAACACTTCTTGGCACCTTGTCTGTTAGGTTCTTGGAAGAGGAGATGGCTATGGAGGTGAGTGGGGATGGGAGTGGGAGGATTTCTCCCTTCACTTCGCTTTTTGTGTTTTCAAATAATGGGTTTTGAGGGGGCAGGAAAGTTTAACCAGACCATTTATTTTCCATCTCCCATCGATAAAATGTTTACCACTCCCCACTGGAAGAATTTAGATCTTTCCTTTGAATCTCCAGGAAAATCTCCCAAACCTAGACCACCACCATGTGGATTCAGCCATCTTCTGATTCACCTCCAGATTGTCTCCTCCTAACTGCTCAAGCCACAGGTTAAGGGTGAAATGTTCAATGCCCAAGCAATTAAGTGGGGAACACGTTTATCTAAGCAATTGCATGCAGCTCTCTATCTGCATACAGGGGGTCTCTCCCAAGCCTTTCCAACCTCAGCAAAAGAAGACAAAGCCGCAGCAGTCTGGGGTATATATCATTCATTCATTCCTGTGTTCAACACTCATGGCGGATCCCCACCAAGACAGTGGGAGAGCAAGGACTGGAGAAATCCTGGAAGCTGAAGTCTGAGGAGGATTTCAAATTCAAGTCAAAGATGAAAGAAACATCTGGACTTGGTCCTCAGGTACATGCAGTATTCTGAACTGAGGCTAGAACCAGAGACCATTCTAATGAAAGGCCTCTACAGGTGGGCTCTCACAGGTGGGCTCCAACTCAGTTTCGTGTATATTCATTCATGAAATAGCTCTTTGGGTCAACATGCAGAAGAAAACCATTTCAGAAAACTGACAATGAGGAGAGGAAAGGGAAGCCAGAAGGCTTGTGAATGGGGAGAGAGGAGGAGCCAGGGCAGAAAACCAAGAATCCCTCCCTGCCCTCCTTGCTGCCAGGGAGGTCTAAGGGACTAGTTTCCACCTGGGATCCCAAGTCCAGAACAAAAGCAGCGGGGCCACGGCGGGGGAGGGAAGGGGGTCCTCAGCACGGGCGCATGGGTCTGCGGAAAGATGGGGGCTAGCGTGCCTGCTGGCGGGGGGCACCTCGCAAGGCGCTGTCCCCAGCCCGACCCCATGAGGACCCGGGTTTGGCGCAGCGTCCGGGGTGGTCCCGGTGCCCTGGGGTTCGCGGGAGGCTGGGCCTCCACAACCACCCTCTCCGCCCCCAGGTCGGGTCCGCGCTTTCTGCTCCAGGTGAGGGCGCGGCTCGGTGTCACTTTATCCCTGTGCAGAGGGTGGTCCGGAGAAGCCTTGGGGCGGGGAGGGGCAGCAGGCAGCAGGAGCGGGATAGCGGAGCCTCACACGGGAGCGTATGGGCGGCGAGTCCGGTGGGTCCTGCAGTCCCGACTGGGCCGCAGCACAGCACCGAGGCGCTGCCCGCCCCTCCTCCGCCAGCCCCTCCACCTCCTCCCAGACTCTCAGCCACATCCTCTGTGAGCTCACTACCAGCTTAGGCAATTAGGAAAGCGCCTTCTCCCCGCCGCTCTCGACCCGCCCCCGCCCTCCTCCCTGCTGAGTCCTCAGCGAGCTCACTTTTCGCTTTGGCAATTAGCAAAGCCCCTTCTCTGCCCCGCCCCCGCCCCCTCCCTCCTGAGGCCCCGCCCTGGCTGGGGCGCGGGGGGAAGCCCGGGGGGCTGCAAGCTTTGTCAGCGCTGGCGCTGGGCAGCCTCCTAGCCTGGCTCCTTGAGCGGGTGTCCACCCGCGGCCTGGCTGCAAAAAGATCATTAGTCCTGTTAACCCTGGCTGCACTCTCCCGTCAGTTTGCTGGCTTCCAGATTGCGCCCAAAGCCAGGAACCAGCTTCCCCAGCTCAGGCCTGGGCTGAGATGCCTGCCCAGGATCTGTTTGAGCAGTCTACTCATCTCCAGGCAGGGATGGCACTTCCAATTGGATGTTTGGGCTTTTTTATTGTTTTTTGGTCATTGGTTATTATTACATGACCTCCAGGGTAGGTGCTCCACAAAGGGAGTGAAAACAGGATGCATGATATACCCCTCACCTCCCATGCTGTCTTTCTCTTAAATAATAAGCACTGCTGAACTATCTTAGATTCTGTACCTTCTCTCCAGCCATGAACCTATCACTGTCTTTAACTCTTGAAAACTTCATTAGACAAATTAATGTGGTGAAGGAAGCAATATGAGAAAGCCTATTAATCTGATGAGCATGGAACTGAACAAACCCTATAGATACTTTCCCTTTGATTTCTAGCCTATCAATACCTACAGTGAGTCACATACACTCAAGATTATTGTTTTTATTGTATACTTCATATATTCATTGATTTTGGACTCGTTATCATTTTGTTGAAGTGTTAAACTATGGTAATAAAGAAACTTTTAATTAGCTTTTCCTCCTATGATACAAATATAACTTTCACTTGAGCTTTAGCTAATTTTATGTTCTAAAATTGCCAAAACAACATGATCAAGGTTTCTAGATTATTTACTGTATTTTCTACTATGTAATATTGTTCTATCTCTTCTGTATAAAGAAAATGAATGCTTGGGGCTCTTGGGTGGCTCAGTGTGTTAAAGCCTCTGCCTTCTGCTCAGGTCATGATCCCAGAGTCCTGGGATAGAGCCCCACATCAGGCTCTCTGCTCAGCAGGGACCCTGCTTCTCTTCCTTTCTCTCTGCCTGCCTCTCTGTCTACTTGTGATCACTGTCTGTCAAATAAATAAATAAAATCTTTAAAAAAAGAAAATGAATGCTTGATAACTAAATGAATGCTTTACTGAACAAATTAAATATGGCAATAGCATTTTATTTTATCATGCTTCACATATTAAACAATAATATTATATCACTAGTCTACAAATAATCTACTCGCATAGTCATTTGGAAGCTTTTAGCAAAAGAATTCTTCCTCCTGATTGTAGTATAAAAGCCACAGAAATATACAGAAGACTCCTAGGATAGAAAGTTAAATCCAGTTATCCGTGATGCCTTGAGTAGGACCTGACCTATGTATGTCCTGGGATGCACTAGTAACTGTTACATGTGATAGGATTATATTTAATATATACAGTTGCATTTACTTCACAAAGGACATATAAATTTGAGAATAAAATATTTGATGAATCTATAAAGTCTATATCTATTTGTAACTAATGTGGTAGAATTAAGATGTTAATTTGAAAAAAAAATTCATTGAAAACATACACATATTCAATTGTTTTTATATATATAAACAACATTATTTATTTATTTAAATAGATGCATTGTCAGTAAAATCCATTTACTTATCAATCATAAGGATAATTTTAAGTACTAAGAATAAGAAATATGTGAAAAGATAAGTGTTCAAGAGTGCAGTTTGTGGTAATTAATACAATATGATAGGCTCATAAAAATGATATATTACTTGAACTTAAAAGCTTCTATAATTAAGCGATGACCACTTGAATTTTGTAATTAGTCTTGCTGCAGTTTTTCCTTGCACTTATTGCCCTTCCCCAGAAGTTCATTAAGAATTTCTGTGAATGTCCTTATGTTTAATCTCATTCATAGATTCCACTGCTGCTCACAAAAGAAAGCCAAAAAGAGAGGTAACTCTATGTGGCACTCCATCCACAAGCAATACATTCATAAATAATTAAAAAGCTCTCTACTTCATTTGTTACCCATTCAGCTGATAATTTAAATGAGTAACTGAGTCCATTTTATCAGCACTTTTAATAGAATGCGACTCAGAAACTTCACAGTGTTATTTAAGAAGAAATGCTCACGTGTTAAGGTTTTTATTTTTTTAAATCAACAAAATAATTTTCAAATATTAAAAGCAAATGTCTCCTTTTCCTGCAAGTTTCCTTGCTATGTCAAAGTTACAAATAAATACATTAAAAACGTATTTTGAATAGTAGATAAAAACAAAAGTTTTGAAACTGTGGGTTGAGTGTCTGGGTTAACTTGTATAAATATCTGAACTCAATGTATTTAGACTTTATTAGATTTTTTTTTAGACTATTTAAAAATACATGCTCAGATAATGACAACATTATTTTATTCATTTTAATAAATAAATTATTTTATTTAATTATGTTTAGATATTTATTTATTAAATTAATGATTTAATATTTAATAATCTAAATTTGAAATATTTTAAATTCTAAAAATATTTATTTAATTAAATTGATATATTTAATATAAATATTTAATAAATTATTTAATCATTATTATAATTATGCAATACATTATGTATTGTTTAATAATTGCATTTTAATAAATAAATAAATGTATTATTTACATTATATTATTTTATTTTATTTAGTTGACAAAGAGAGGGAGAACGCAAGCAAAGGGAGCTGCAGGCAGAAGGAGAGGGAGAAGTAGGCTCCCAGTTGAGTAGAAAGTTCAACCTGGGGTTCCATCCCAGGACCTTTGGATCACCACCTGAGTCGAAGGCAGATGCTTAACTGACTGAGCCATCCAGATGCCCAAGGCTTTGTATTCTTCGCTTCTAAATATTGATGCTCCTTCATCTCTGAAGTTAGTAAATTGATGTTGAGTATTCATATCAAAGAATTGATAGTAGCTGTTAAACAGAAACATGTAATTTAGGGGAAAAAAAGAGCAGAAGGAAGAGAAAGGCCAAAAGTCAAAAGCACATTAATATAAAATTTAATTAGATAAAAAAGCTGATATTCCTGAAGGGGGCTAATAAAAGAGCTGCAAAGAGCTGATAGGATTAGGAAAATTGTCCACTCCTGGTCATTTCATAATTTTAAACTATTCCTTATTAATAAATATACTTAGTTCCAGAAACACAATCACATAAGAACATTTCCACCAGGTTTACTCTAACAGCATTTACAAATTAGACGTTCAAACAATGCAGTTCATTACATGTTGCATCTGTATCTTAAAGTTTAAACACTTTCTGTGACACATTTTCTAACAATTAAAATTAAAAATATATATATATATATATACATATATATCTATGTATATATATATATATACCTTATCCCTAAATGGAAAAAATATATATATAGAGAGAGAAACCTTATCCCTAAATGAAACCTTTCTTTGTTTATTAGCTTAAATAGGTAAATTAGCAACAACAACAACAACAAACAGCTAATATTATAGAGGTAGGAACAAATGACCTTTTCATTCATTGCTCTTTTCTAAAAATTCCTATTTTATTTTTTTCTCAAGTCTGTCATAATAATTTTCTAAATCTCCTGCCTTATTCAATTTTTTTCTTTTAGTGGAAATCTCTATTTCATATTTATTTTCTCTTCCTCCACTCTTTGCTCTAATAATTCAATGTATTATTAGATTTTCTGTTTTTCTCTTTATCCAGATATATCTTTTCTTTCTTTCTTTCTTTTTTAAATAATTTGATTTGCTGGCATTTTACATCAGTACATGCTTTCTTATGGATGTTAGAAATGTCTGTGGAACTACTAGAAGAATAAACTTTTTTACCTTTAAGAAGTTTACAGTCTAGAGTGCCTGGGTGGCTCAGTTGGTTAAGTGTCTTCCTTCAGCTTAGGTCATGATGCCAGGGTACAAGGATCCAGTCCTGCATCAGTTACCTGCTCAGCAAGGAGTCTGGTTCTTCCTCTCCCTCTGCCCCTCCCTCTCTCTCTCTAATAAATAAATAAAATCTTAAAAAAAAAGACTTACTGAAATCTGAGACTGAATTACTAAATTCAGTCTTAATAGAAGACAGCTAAACAAAGCAATGATCACAACTGGAAAATTTAGCGAGATCATGGTTTAACATTTTTGGTTGACACAGGACCTCTTTCAGTAACAACTTTCCCTAAATATCAATTTCTTTTTAAGGCAAAAAATTTTGACAAGAAATCCAGATCCTTCTGATCATTTTCATATCAATTTAAGGTGACATCCTCAGAGTATATAATCAAATATGTAATTATTCTATCTGTTGCCTTGTATATTGCCTGTATCTTTTTCAGACTCAAAGTTCCATTGAGGTAGAGTTTTTTTTTTTTAAAGCAGAGATTTTTAAAGTGTTTGATATATACAAGATGCTTAATAAGTGTTTACAAAGCCTATGTATTACAGAAGCCTTAAACAGGCTTTAAAATAATGTAGGTGATATTAGTAGTCATATCAAACAATTTTTAGGTTTCAGTCATGTAAATAACTACATTTCTCAGAGACAGAGAAACATACAAATGGTCTGGGTCCAGTAGGATAATGCTAGCATGTGTTGTAAATTCTCTTATATGACCTTATTCTTGCAAGAATTGGTTATGTGGCAGAAAAAAAGGTATCACTATCTTATACTTTATTATTTAAAGAGATTTATGGAAGTCTTAATTTCTTACACTACCCCTTTGTTTCAGTGGACCCAATTTCCGTGGTAATGGTGAGAGGAAAGTAGGCAATTTAGGCAGCAGCAAAAATCTCCTACAAGGCACTATAAAATAAGGCTTGTTCTAGATCATGGGTCTGTCCAAAGGGGAATGTTAAGGGGTAGAATGGATGATGGATGCATTGTAGACTTATAACTTTAAGATTAATACTGTTATGCCCCAATAATGGGTCTATGATTAAAGGAGCGAGACTGATGTAAAGCAAAGGTCAAGCAAAGCTTTATTTCATGCCAAGCATCAAGAATCTAACCGAACGTTCGGGGCCACACCTCTTATGAGAGAAGACAACCCTTTGCTGTTTCACAGTCTAGCTTTTAAGGGCAAAGGCCATGCAGTCAGGCCTGGCCACGCACAGGTGACCAATGAGATTTTAACACACACAGGAAACTCCACAGTGAGGCTAGATGACCAATTGAGGTTCAATTTACCCTAGTATAGACATTTGACCCAGCCTATTACACCTTGATTAGGATTGGTGCAAAAAAGTTTCCCAAAGGGCGGAGGAGTGGGGCATACTCCTTAGTATCTAGGGAGACAATATGCAAACACCGCCCCCCTCCCGCTGATTGATGTCTCCACCTGGCCTGACCCACCCTTGTATATGGGCTGTTACCTGGAGCTGATTTCCAGGACTTGTTTTTAAGTGAATCCCCTGGGGGAAGGGGAACAAGGACAGTTTAAGGGTTAACCTCAATGAAAGCCTCTTGCTAAAATATAAAAATATAAAATAGGTCCTTACATTACAACAACTCAGTAGGGAAAGTCCCAGTGTGGTGATAAAAGAAGTGAGGTAACTTGCATTGCACATTTTTTTTAAAAACTTGTAAGTTGTATTTTTCCGTGCCATGACATCATACTTTATCTTCATCTCTGTCTACTAGTTTAAAACTAGTTAAACAAACTCAACAATTTTTTTTAAAAATATTTTATTTATTTATTTAAAAGCAAAAGCCAGAGAGAGAGAGAGAGAGCATGAGCAATATGGGGCTCGATCCCAGGACTCTAGCGATCCTGATCTGAGCCAAAGGCAGACACTTAACTGACTAAGCAGATGAGACTCCCACAAACTCAACAATTTTATAAAATTTTTATTTGTTGGGGTGCCTAGCTGGAACAGTCAGTAAAATATGTAAATCTTTATCTTGGGGTTGTACGTTTGAAATCCACCTTGGGTGTAGAGGTTTCATTTAAATATAAAATCTTTAAAAAAATTTTTTTTTCATTTTTTTATTTAAGCCATTGTATGGCAGTGTTGATCACTATATTGTACACCTGAAACTAATATTAACCTTATTTTAACTAACTACAATTTAAATAAAAACTTTAAAAATAAAATAAAAATAATAATCATAAAAATAAAAAAGAGGAAAAATTATTTGGTAGGCAATTTTCTTAATTGCATTATTATTTATTATTATCATAGTCTGCGTGTGTCGGTGGGAAGTGGCTGGTATTACAGTGAGTTCCATATCTGTGTTACACTGTGGTCCATGTCTGTAGTCAGTCTTTTTTTTCTTTCAGTTTATTTTCAGGGATCCAAAATTCATTGTTTATGCACCACACCCAGTGCTTCATGTAAAAAATTCCCTCCTTAATACCCACCACTGGGCTCACCCAACCACCTGCCACCCTCCTCTTCAAAACCCTCAGTTTGTTTCTCAGAGTCCACAGTCTCTCATGGTTTGTCTCTCCCTCCGATTTCCCCCAGCACACTTCTCTCCATCTCCCAGTGTCCTCCACGTTATTCCTTATGTATTGAGTCTTATAAAAACTTTTATTTCTTTCCCTATTCTGCTTTGCATATGCTTACCTTAGATGTTAAAATGTTATAAACCTCTCCTGCCTGGTCCATTTTCTCTCTCTTCTCTCATGATTTCTCATGCTCTCCCTGCCAACCCCACATGCCTTACAATATCTGGATATGACTAATTTCTTCCTGAGCTACTTTATTCTACTCTGCCATATGGTTGCCCTTCCCTCTTCTGTACCATAACTTCTATCCCCTGCATCTGTGCTTTAACACTACCTAATTCTTTTCACTGCATCTGTATCTTTGAGGTCAATACTCAGTAGTGCAATTGCTGGGTCATAGGCTAGCTCTATTTTACTGGAAAGAAGGGCCATATGCACCCCAGTGTTCATAGCAGCGATGTCCACAATAGCCATTCTGTTGAAAGAGCCAAGATCCCCTTCAACAGACAAACGGATAAAGAAGATGTGATCTATGGATACAATGGAATATCACTCAGCCATCAGAAAGGATGAATACCCAACTTTTGCATCAACATGGATGGGACTGGAGGAGATTATGTTAAGTGAAATAAGTCAAGCAGTGAAAGTCAATCATCATATGGTTTCACTTATTTGTGGAACCTAAGGAATAGCATGGAGGACATTAGGAGAAGGAAAGGAAAAATGAAGTGGGGGGATTGGAGGGGAAATAAAACATGAAAATCTATGTACTCCAAGAAACAAACTAAAAAAAATCACAAGTGTTAGAGAGAAAAAAAATAATTCATTAATAAAGAAACAAGAATCAGACTGACAGAAATTTTTTAAATAACATCAGATATAAAAAAGAATGAAGTAATAGCTTTATTATCTTGAAAAAAAAATCGCAAATGGAAACATTTAGATCCTTATAAAATGTCATTGGCATAGGAAGGCATAATAAAAAAAAATTTTCAGGAATACAGACCACAGATAATTTGCCTTAATTTGTGTAGGCAGCACTTAAATACTAATATCATTTTAACAGTTAAAATATACTCTATGACCTTTGAGGTTGGGGAAAAGAGGATGACCAAGTCATCTTGAAATAATTCAGTTTTATGAAAAAAGTAAAAAGATAAAAAAAAGACTTGTAGAAAAGAGAGATAAAACATATGCATAATAAAAATAAATAAATAAATAAACAGCTGGAGTGCCTGGGTGACTTAGTCGGTTCAAGTGTCTGCCTTCAGCTCAGGTGATGATCCCAGGGTCCTGGTATTGAGCCCTGCATCAGGCTCCCTGCTCAGTGGAGAGTCTGCTTCTCCCTCCCATTGAGAAAAAAAATTTGACTTATTTATTTGAGAGAGATAATCTTTAAATTTTACTTATTTATTTGAGAGAGAGTGAGAAAAGAAAAACATGCACACAGCAGAGGGAATAACAGAGGGAGAGGGAGAAGCACGCCACTGAGCAGGGAACCCCCTGCGGGGCTCTATCCCAGGACCCGGGTATTATGACCTGAGCTATAGGTAGACACTTAACTCAGGTACCCCAATAAATACAATCTTTTAAAAAAAATAAATAATAATAAAAATAAATAATATTTCAGGTAGTATGATTTTTTTACTGTAAGACTTGGTATAAAAACAGGATGACATACTTGTCTAATTATAGCAAAAGACTTTGATAAGTTTAGATGCAGTAGTACATAAAAAATTTAACTTCTTTCATTAACTGATAATTTAATTAGATTAAATTAAGAGACATCAAAATTTAGAGAATCTAATAGTCCTGATCTATTAATAAATGTAGCCATCCTGACCCCAAAACAAGAGTCTTCAGTAAGTATATAAGCATAAGTTGAACATTTACACAAACAGGCCATTATTTAGGCCAGAAGTATATGCCAATAAATTCCTAGAGTTAAATATCAGGCTATATTTTCCAAGAATAAGGCGATAAAATTAGAAAACAATGACCAAAATATTAAATTCATATAATTGGAAGTTAACTTCATACCTAAAAAGAAATAATACAGCTAATTCAGAAATTTTTAGAATTACAGTACTTTGGTAATATCAACTCTCAAAATGAGTGACGGACAGGTGGGGCTAGCAAGAGACTCGTGGGAGGATTAAATCATGGGCCCCTGTATCTCAGGTGCAGTAGAAGCAGTGGATTTGGAATTTCAGTTTTTCCACAACGTTCCACCACAAGCTGGTTAGAACTGTGCAAAAGCAGGAAGGGAAGCCCAGTAAAGTGGACTGGGGATGCCAGAAGGGGAGGCTGGAAGGGGGCGCCTGGTGCTCAGTGCCCATTACAGACATTTACACCTGCATCCAAGATAGCAAGATACCTGGGAGGCCCCTGAACCAAGAAAGTGACAGCCCTGCAACAATGATGAGAGACAGGGAGGGGTACACACGGAGATGGGGAGGCACTGTGCTCAGGGAAGTACCCACACTGGGAAAATACCTACTCTCCCCAAAACCGGCTACAGAGTCCTCACTCTGGCTCCAGAATTTCCGGACTCAGCACAAGCCTGGAGTGGGTGTGGACACAGGAAGGACCCCGCAGGGCTGAGTTGGGGAGAGCACAAGCACCGAAGCAGGCGGACGCTCCCTGACTGCAGACCATCTGAGGAGCCCCAGGAACGGAATCCGCGAGCACACAAACACAGACGAGGACCGAGGAGCACCCGAGCCCAGAAAGGGGGGACCCCACAGCCCCGCGCACAGCACAGCAGGAGGCCACGTCTCCTCAACAAAACGACGGAAGCCCCAGTGTCTACACAGGGCGCCCTTTCTCTGTGGGTCCTGAGACCACGAACCCCTTGACAGTCCACTCAGGGACTTCTCCTCACCTCCTCCAGCGTCTGGTCCTTAGGAGGTTGGACTGCTGGCAGTGTGGTCGCGTCCTCCACAACGGGTCCGGTCAGTGTGGATGCAGAGCCACACCCTCCTCAGCTTGTCCTGTCAGGGTGGGAGGCGCCCCACATTCTCCAGAAGTCTCCACAGTGCGTTCTGAAAAGGCAGGGCTCAGGTCCCAGCTGTGGCTGTGAAGCCTGGGCTCAGGGCGGGAGCTGGGGTCTGGCGCCCTCTGCAGGCGGTGGAAGGCAGTGCAGGACTGTGGAAGCTCACCCTTCAGTGGAAGGTCCTGCTCCCTCCTGGGGTCCAGTTTATGCCATTTCATTCCGGAAATTCAAGCTGCATGGAGCCCAATACCCCCCAACTTCCCCCCAAATAGCTAAGGAACAATGAATTGGAAACAATGTGGAATTACAACAGTCCTTGACCCAAACAGTGTCACTGAACATGGCCCTGATGCAGACCCACACTCTGACCTCAACTTGGTCTCAAGACTGGACCCTACCCTAATCCAAGACCCTAACCCTAGCCCCCAACCCAAACAATGTTCACAAGAATCAAGAGGTAGAAACGGCAAATATCCATCAATGGCAAGTGCATAAGCAAAGTGTGGTGAAGGGTTTGAATTTGGGTTCAGGTTCAGGTTTTAGTCAGAGTTCTAATCAGGCTTTGGGTTTAGTGTTACGGTGAGGATTTAGAGTGAAGGACAAGGGAACAGAGTTATAGTTTAGGGATTTAAGTTTATGATTTAGGCTTTAAGACTCAGGGCTTATGGGATAAAGTTCAAGGTCAAATTTGGGGTTTGACTTCATGCTGAAATTTGGGTTCAGGTTTCATGACTTGGAAGTCTGGTTTAGGGTTTGGGTTCGTGGTTCAGGGCTTGGATCCAGGGCTCAGGTACAGGCTTTGGGTTCCATTCCAGGTTTGGGATTCAGGGTTCTAGTTTGGGCTTTAAGGTCAGCTTAGGTTTCAGCGTTGGTAGGGGTTAAGGTTAGGTTTAGGGATGACACATTTTCTTCACTTGTCATCATGGACAAAAAAATTCTATCTGAAGTTTCTAAGTCAGAAATGTATTTCCTCTGGGGGTGCCAGGGTGGCTCCGTGTGTTAAGCCTCTGCCTTGGGATCAGGTCATGATCTCAGGGTCCTGGGATCGAGCCCTTCATCAGGCTCTCTGCTTGGCGGGGAGCCTGCTTCCACATCTTTCTCTCTGCCTGCCTCTCTGCCTACTTGTGATCTCTGTCTGTCAAATAAATAGAATTAGTAAAAGCTATTATATGATCTTTTACAAACCATTTCCTATCTTTGCATTCTCATGTGCCAAGACAGACAGGGATTATTTAAAACCCTGAAGAGAGTGCTCTTGCTTTTAAATTGCCTGTAACCTTCGTGTAATAGATTTATGATTGATGATAGATTTAGTTAAAATATAACTATTTAAAATATTTACTCTCAGTAAACGATTTCAACCTATGCTCATTTAAGTAACTTGGTGCATAATCTCTTTTCTATTAAACCATAGTGCAAGGACCAATGCCGCGTTCCTGAGAGAACCCCAAGCTATTTTTCTAGAATGGCCATATGCATATATATCAGGCGTCCTGTTTTCACTCCCTTTGTGGAGCACCTACCCTGGAGGTCATGTAATAACCAATGACCAAAAAAACAAACAAAAAACCCAAACATCCAGGTCGAAGTGCCATCCCTGCCTGGAGTGGAGGAGACTGCTCAGACAGATCCCAGGCAGGCATCTCAGCCCAGGCCTGTGCTGGGGAAGCTGGTTCCTGGCTTTGGGCGCAATCTGGAAGCCAGCAAACTGACCCAACAGTGCAGCTGGCGTTTAGGACTGATGATCTTTTCGGAGCCAGGCTGCCCGTGGACACCCGCTCAGGGAGCCATGCTAGGAGTCTGCCCAGCGCAGGCGCTGGCAATGGGGCAGCATGATAGGGCATAGCCCTGCACCCCACCCAGGGCTCAGGCCTCAGGAGTGAGGGGGCGGGGCCGGCGCAGAGATGGGTCTTTGCTAATTTCCAAAGCTGGAAGTGAGCTCTCAGAGGACTCAGGAGGGAGGGGGGCGGGGCGGGGGCGGCCAGGAGAAGGGGCTTTGCTAATTGCCCAGGCGGGAAGGAGGGGCGCACAGCGCCAGGGTGCTGTGCTACAGCCCAGTCGGGACTGCAGGACCCATCATACTCGCTGCCCCTGCGCTCCCATGCTCCAGCTTAGCCCCAGAGGCCGCGGTGTCCCGTTCTCCTTCCTGCCTCCTGCTGCCCCTCGGCTTCTCTGGAGGACCCTCTGCTCACAGGTAAAGTGACACCGCGACGCGCCCTCACCTGAAGCAGTAGCAGTGCTACTGGGCTTTTCAAGGAAGTCAGGCTGTCCCTTGGGACCTACTGGAGCCCACTGGAGCCCACAGGAACCCACAGGAGGGTGGGAGAAGTAAGATGCCACCGGGTCCTGTCCTTAGCTGCTCCCAGCCACCAGCCTCACCACATGGTGCAAGAGGGACCCCAGAACAAAGGAAGGATACAGGCCAGCATGTCTGCTGGTGGCCCTGGGCACTTAGCTCATCGCAGTGAACGACACCGCCTCCTCAACCCACGCTTTTAAAGCCTCCTTTTTCGTTTCTGGCTTTCATGTCTGTAGGAACATGAGCCAGATCTAACTCATCTCCGACAGAGAATTCTGACTCACCCCGTGTCAGATTTTTATGAGTGGCTGTGATAGAGTAAGATAGCAATGCTCCAACCAACGGACAGTTTCCTCCCACTTGACCTCAACAGTCTTATACATTTTCTTAGCGAAAACATCTTGTCTCCTTCCATTAAGCTCATAACGTGGTCTAATAGTATACATGCGCCTTCCTTAGATGCAAAGCGATACAGAGGTCCTTTTTTTTTTTTTAATTTTACAAGGTAAAGTCAGTGAACACATCCAACTTGACGAATACGTCTCTAAAATGTCAATCCAGGCAAAGCTTTTTCTGCCTACAGTTTGGAGATTACGTGGTGACATTTTTAAAATGCGTTCAGTCCCTCAGTGAGGCTCTTAGAAGCTAGCCAGGGCTTACTACGTGCCAGGCACTGTGTCAGGTGTTTGAGCTAAAGAGAAGGAGAGCATGGAGGCTGGCTGGGGAGGGACATCCATGACACAACCACAGCTAGAAACGGAGGCCAGTGCTAGAAGAGAGAGCAGGCTGCATGGAGAGTGTGTACCATGGGGCTTGTGAGCTCACGAATAAGTGGGAGTAACAGGAGTGGGGAGATGGGGGAGAGAAGAGGGTCTTCCCATCAATGGGAATCACCTGTGCTTGGAGGCAGGTGGCATGAGAGGTCTCCACAGGAAAAAGGAGGCAGTGTGGTTGAAGGGCAGAGAGATGGGGCAGAACAAGCATCTGTCAGTTGGAGGGATATGAAGAGACTGATGGGAGGATTATGGGTGCCTTTGGAGGACTGAGAATTTGTTAGAAGATCAGTGCAGATTTCTATGGAGACAAATGCCAGGAACTGATAGGTCTTTGAAAGGTCACTCTGGCTGCCTTTTGGCAAAGGGGTTGGTAAAAGGCACTTGCAGGTGTGAACACACCAGGTGGGAGGTGAGTGCAGGAAATCAGGTGAGGGAGCATGGGAACTTGATCCGGGGGTATATAAGGGAGAATAGCCTTTAAGGAGTTCCACAAATTGGCACCAGCTGTGGCTTCATTACAGAGCTGGAAGGGGGAGGTGGGTGTGTCCTGGGGGTTACAGAAATTACATGAGAAAGGGAAGTCTTTTTAGATCTCTTTTTCAACTAGAGGAACTCTCACCTTATTGATAGAATTCCAGAGTGGGAACCAATGATATGAGGACATCTTTGAAAAGTCTGAATATGTTCTTCAACATCTTTGCAAGTGACGAGGAGACCTTGGCCTTAGGAGGCCTTGGCCCTCTTTGTAGCCAGAAAGATTTCACCTACAGATTTGGGTTCTCCCTTTTAAAGTCAAGGAGTCAGTCCTTCCAAAGGACACCTCCTATCATTTTACCCTCTCATCATACCTCACGTGCTGGCATCTCCAAGACCCTCTGTTCCAGGTTGAGAGTGGCATGGAGGACATTAGGAGAAGGAAAGGAAAAATGAAGTGGGGGGATTGGTGGGTGAAATAAAATATGAAAAACTATGGATTTCAAGAAACAAACTGAGGGTTTTAAAGATGAGAAGGATGTGGGGATGGGTGAGCCTGGTGATGGGTATTAAGGAGGGCACATATTGCATGGGGCACTGGGTGTTTTACACAAACAATGAATCATGGAACACTACTTCAAAAACTAATGATGTATTGTATGGTAACTAACATAACATAATTAAAAAAAAAAAAGGAGGGGGACAATACCTAACACTCAATATTTGCTAGTTTCTTGTTTACCTCCTTTTAAGAGTAAGCTCATTTAGTGTTTTTTTTTTGGTTTGTTTGTTTTTTTTTTGTCTCAACTAAAAGAAGAAAAATAATACACATTATTTTGAAAACTTTTTGAACAGTGTACAAACGTTAGTCAAGTCCACAATGTCTCATCTCTTCTTCCTCCTAACACGGCTAAGTTGAAAAACCCTTTATCTGGGAAAAGATCATTCTCCTGCCACCTTGTGTAAGATTTTGGCTTTAGGTTAGATTATCCTTTCTTTCCTTTTCTTTTTTTTTTTTTTTAAGATTTTATTTATTTATTTGACAGAGAACACAAGTAGACAGAGGCAGGCAGATAGAGAGGAAGGAAAGCAGTCCCCCTGCTGAGCAGAGAGCCCGATATGGGACTCGATCCCAGGATCCTGAGATCATGACCTGAGCCGAAGGCAGCGGCTTAACCCACTGAGCCACCCAGGCGCCCTCTTTCCTTTTCTGAAAATAAGTTGAAAATATTAATAGCCTCAGTTTCTTCTTCCAAAATATGACTGCTTCTTTACCAAGTGCAAAAGCAACCCATTTTGACCATAGTAAACAGCTTGGACCTACTTTTTTTGGCTCACTGTTTTAGTGAGACAAGTGGAGTGAAGATGACACACCATTTCCAAATGTATTAATAATTGGTAGACCATACTTCTAAATTGAAGTTTTGTTGCCATTAAACTACGACCAGACTCGCTATAATTACAGAGGTAAATTCTTTATATTTACTATATTTGAAATTACCATATAATACCAAAATAAAATTATGATTATGTGAAGAGTCTGTAATATTAAGAAGATGACTTTGAAATGATTGCTTATCTAAATGAAATTTCCCATTTTATAATCTTGTATAAGCTTCCGTTGTCATTTCCTATTTAAAATCTATTAGAAGGCACTCTTATTTTCCCTTAAGTGGGAAGTCAAATGTGGAACAAATTCATCCCAAAGGAACTGATTCTATGTTCCACTGAAGACCAGGTGGCTTCCATGTGGCATTTTGCCTCTTGCATATTGTTCATCTCCTACAACAAATGGTGGTATGCTCTTTAGTAAATTAATTCAACTCAATTAGAGACATTGTCTTCAAGGGATAACATCATAGAGACTAGAATCAGCATCATACTTTTGGGAAAATTGGGCCCAGGGTATTTGTTTTGTTTTAAGATTTTATTTATTTATTTGACAGACAGAGACCACAAGTAGGCAAATAGCGGGGGGGGGGGGGAAGCAGGCTCCCTGCTGAACAGAGAGCCTGATGCAAACAAAGCTCGATCCCAGGGCTCTGAGATCATGGCCTGAGCCAAAGGCAGAGGCTTAACCCACTGAGCTACCCAGGTGCCCCTGGGCCCAGGTTTTGATGGCTTCTTTCCTCAATCTTATAAAACCTATTTGAACTCTACTGGATGCCAGAACTGCTTAAAAATATTTGGTCCCTTGTAATTTTAACCTTCCAGTATTCAATGCACCTGATCCATGTAATATCCTATAGTATTTTTGTCAAATGAAGACTCTCAAAGTGTGTTTCTTGGGAGACACTTTTCAATTGGTTGCTTACATTTCTGCATTTATTATTTGTTCTAGGCCATCCTTTGAAGATGGTTGTATTGAATAGACTTGGAAGACAGAAATAGTATCTTTTTTTTTTAACTTAACCTGTTGTGTTTGCAAATATTTTCTGCCTCTGTTTTGATTCTTCTTGTGGGAACTGAGGCTCAGAACTGATATATAACTCCCACTCCTACACACACACACACACACACACACACAAAAACACACACACACACACACACACACACAAATACTGTTAATATTCTGGCTACCTCTATTGCTGTGAATAATAAACTATATTACTTCTGAACCATGAGTCTGCATCTTCTATCAACACCCAAGAAACTACGGCAGACTCATACACCAGCTTTCAAATAAGGGAAAATAATCTCAGATGCTTTATATTTTTTGATAGTGTTACCTACTTCTGAACATATGACTGAACACATATAAAGCTGGAGCCATGACCATTTAGAGCTTCTTCTGTGGAAGAACTATGCATTCACTAGTAAACAAAAGTAGTTTCATCTTTTTTTTTTTTTTCCTCCTGGACACCATTTCCTCTCTCACACTGTTGCTCAAATTGGATGGAGTGTAAGGTCCTTTGAGGAAATTTTTTTTAATGATTCAAAATAAAATAGGAAGAGTCTAAAGTGCTAAAAATACTTCTAGATAAAAGGTATAAGATAATGCCAGAAAGGATAGTAATTTTATCTAACAACTGCCTGTTCACCCCTTTTTTGTTCAATAACTAATCTCCAAATTCCTGACTAAATCCCTTTTGTAAGCCAGAATGTGAGCTAAAAACTGGGATTTTAAAAAATTTTCATTTGAAATCCAGTTAGTTAACATATATGGTTGTATTAGTTTCATGTGTACAATATAACATATAGCACTCAGTGCTCATCATGACAAGTGCTCTAATTAACACCCATCACTTATTTAATCCATCACTCCTTTCAGATACCGTCAAGTAACCATCAGTTTGTTCTCTGTAATGAAATGTCTGTTTCTTGCTTTGTTTCTCTTTCAATGTCTTATTATTTCCCCTTTGCTTGTTTGTTTTGTTTCTTTTATTCCATATATGAGTAATGGTATTTGTCTTTCTCTGACTGACTTATTTCACTTTTAGCATTATACTGTCTAGTTCCAACCATGTTATTGCAAATGGCAAGATTTCAGTCTTTTTTATGGCAGAATAATATTCCATTGTATATAGATACCACTTATTCTTTATTCATCAATTGATGGATACTTGGGCGCTTTCCATATCTTAGCTTTATAAATAATGCTGCTATAAACATAGGGGTGCTAGCATCCCTTTGAAAAAGTTTTCTTATATTCATTGGGTAAATACACACCAACAGGTTTGTTGGATCACAAAGGACTTCTATTTTTAAATTTTATGGAAATTCCATACTGTTTTCAAATATGGCTGTATAAGTTTGCATCACCACCAACAGTTCACAATTGTTACTTTTTCTTTTTTTTAAAGATTTTATTCATTTGACAGAGAGAGATCACAAGTAGAGAGAGAGAGAGGAGGGAGCAGGCTCCATGCCTGGCAGAGAGCCCGATGTGGGACTTGATCCCAGGACCCTGAGATCATGACCTGAGCTGAAGGCAGAGGCTTAACCCACTGAGCCACCCAGGCAGCCCCCACAAGTGTTACTTTTTCACATCCTCTCCAACACCTTTTGTTTCTTGTAGTGTTGATTTTAGCCATTCTGACAGGTGTGAGGTGGTATCTCTTTCCAGTTTTGCTTTGCAATTTCCTGATGATACATGATGATGGACATCTTTTCATGTATCTACTGAACATTTGAATGTGTTCTTTGGGGAAACACTTGTTCATGTCTTCTATCCATGTTTTTATTGGATTATTTGTTTTTGGATGTTGACTAAAAACTGGATATTAAGTAACACACAAGACAGGTTTCCTTGAGCTTAAATTTTATTTGCATGAGTATCATTAACAGGAAAAAATATGCATATGTGTATGTACAAGTGTGTTTATGTATACATCTATCTATCTATCCTCTATCCCCTGTCTTCTAATTGTGGTAAATCCTGTAAGGTGGGGAATGGGATAGTCTGAAGAAATATGCTTCTGGATATGCTGGGTAAGCAAATTTAATTGCACTCAGATGCATTGGATATAAGTGAATCACTCAAATGAGTTATTTAATATTATATAGAAACAAATTAAAAGTTTATGTAGTTGAAAATAATAGGTAGTTAAAATAATTTTTTTGTTTGTTGTTTTTGTGTCTTTTTTTGTTTATATATACTATGGTGTGAATGTTTATGTCTTCCAAAATCATATTATGAAATCTAACTCTGTAAGTGCTAGTATTAAAACATAGGGGCCTTTGGGAGGTGATTAGGTCATAAGTGGGATTACAGTCCTTTTAAAGGAGACCCCAGAGAGTTCTCTTGCTTCATTCATCATGTACGTTTACAGTGAGAAGATAGCCATCTATGAGGAAGTGGGCTCTCCCTGGATCTGCCCATTCCTTAATTTTGACCTTCTTTGTTCTGGAACTGTGAGAAATAAATTCCTGTTCTTTATAAGCTATTAAGTCTATATCATGTCCGTTATAGCAGCCTGCATGCAGAAGGACACTATGACCTAAAATGAGAGCAATAAATATAAAGTTTCAGTAAAGTCAGTTGGTACAATGTTTTTTTTACTTAGAGAAGACATGCTGCTTCATGTTAAACCTTGATATTGTATATGTTTCTTGAAGGGCCACTTCTTACTCCTTTGTGTGTTTTCCACAAAGTCCAGGATGATGCCTTACATAAAGGTAATATTTTATAAATACTGTTGGAAATATATACTTCTCTAAAATCTTATTTTGCCTACAGATTACTTGGATCCACTTTGCCTTGTGTAGAATATTTGAAATATATTAAGAACAGAATGTCTCTCTAAATAACATTTAGAATCATCATTAGTTTATGACTCCTGACTCATTTGTTTATGCAGTGATACTTACTACAAGAACACTGAAGTTTGTAATATAATTTTGAATTAATCACCAAGCTAGTTTATTTTAACTTATGAAAAAATAATTTCTCATGTTGGTTTAATTCTGCTCTTATGTTATGGTCATGACATTTTCATTAAAATAAAGTAGAAAATAGAAGTAAATAATAAATGAAAAATAAAAACTAAAAAATAAAAAAATAAAAGCAAATCTCTTGTGAAATGTTAAACTTTTCTTACTTATTTTGTTTTGCTTTTCCTCTACCATGCTGGCAAAGCTGTATGTTGTAGATAGGTACAATTTTATAGGTGCTAGGTTTGTTACTTTTGCTAAAATTTTCAAAATATAAGGAGTTGAATAGTCATGGATTGTTTATTAAACTCCTTATCTACACATATAAAAATAAAACAATGATGGTGACCTGGGTATTTCTAAAATTGTATTCTGTTTTTCCATATTATGGTTTACAATGTAATTAATAAAGATTCTGCATATATTAACATCCATCCCCTTCTATCTCATCTGTATGTCCATACAGAGCATGTATGATTTCTATTCATTGCTATGTTGTGGTGAAGAGATTGTCTGAAGTAGCGTATATTTATGCAGGTAGATCTTAAGCTACGGTGCTCTTGTTTATTTGCTTGTTCATGATCAGTATGTCTGAAAGATGGTAACTATTG
Organism: Mustela nivalis; assembly: GCF_964662115.1. Classification (NCBI taxonomy): domain Eukaryota; kingdom Metazoa; phylum Chordata; class Mammalia; order Carnivora; family Mustelidae; genus Mustela; species Mustela nivalis. The sequence goes on from NC_139040.1 coordinate 80,447,602, forward strand.
CATCAGGTGTGACGATTAAAAAATATTATTGGTGCCTGATACACTGTGATGAAATAGGTAAGTCGATTCATAATTTGTTAATTAAATTAGAAAAGAAATTCCTTTGGATTTGTTCTTTATTAAGAGTTTTTTTTTTAACGAATGCCTTGGGATGTTTTTTGTGTAATATATATCACATGCCTCAACCTTTAAATTTGAATTTAGAAAAGAGTTATCAGAATGAGCCTAGAAAATATTGTTATGGGGGCGCCTGGGTGGCTCAGTGGGTTAAGCCGCTGCCTTCGGCTCAGGTCATAATCTCAGAGTCCTGGGATTGAGTCCCACATTGGGCTCTCTGCTCAGCAGGGTGCCTGCTTCGTCCTCTCTCTCTGCCTGCCTCTCTGCCTACTTGTGATCTCTCTCTGTCAAATAAAGAAATAAAATCTTAAAAAAAAAGAAAACATTGTTTTGAAATATTTTTGTTCTGTTATATTATGTTAACTTAGGAAATAATGGTAGTTATTTTTATTAGCATTTCCTACTTTCCACATGCTCTTACAGATGAGATATCATGTTTCTCCTACTCTTTTTATCGTGGTTGTTATATTCTTCATGATCAATAACAATCAATGAAAATTCACAACATTAATTTTCTTTGGGAAAGTGATATTTTAGCAGGAATCCATGACCAAAAATTTTAGCTGTTGTTCTTCCAGGAGATGAGACTATCAATGTTCCCGAAATTTTAAGAAATAGAACTTATTAATTGTGTTGGTTGATGTTTATTGTCTCTGAACTTAGAGGTGCATAATTCAATTTAAAATTTATTTTGGGGGCGCCTGGGTGGCTCAGTGGGTTAAAGCCTCTGCCTTTGGCTCAGGTCATGATCCCAGGGTCCTGGGATCGAGCCCCGCATCGGGCTCTCTGCCTAGCAGGGAGCCTGCTTCCTCTTCCCTCTCTCTCTGCCTGCCTCTCTGCTTATTTGTGATCTCTATCTGTCAAATAAAATAAATAAAATCTTAAAAAAAAACGGAGTGGACCTTATGGGGATGCTTATCTGAAATTGAGGGACATTATAAAAAAATAAAAAATAAAATTTATTTTGACTTGAAAACAAGATCTTACTGAAGTTTAGGCATCCCACTTTATATCAGGCCTCCAGTACATTCTAATTTATTTATAGAAAATATCATAAACATGAATGACACTTTTCCTATTGCATTTATATGAAACTGCAATGACTCAAAGATGTCATATTTGAAAAGCACTACCTTTCTATATTTTCTGTTTCCTAGGAGGAATGGATATACCATTTTAGCTCAATTATCCAACAGTATTCAAAACCACCATGAATTTTAAAACATACTTATTACACCCTAAAAATCAAGTATGAAAATGTATAAACAACCAAATCTCTATCTGTAAATGAAATACTCCCACACAGACAGGTTTTAAAACTTTCTATCTTAAGGAATTTGGTAGCACAGACTCAGGGTAGTAGTTTCAGTGCCTACAGTATACTTTCAGGGAGAGAGTAATGTAAGCTCTGAGTCACTTTCTGCCTAGAGATGACCTAATAGTGGTTCTGGCATTGTTTGTTTGTTTTTGAAAATACGTTCCTGGGCGTCATTCAGAAAATGCAGAGTTTGGCATCTATATAAATTAAAGATAATCTTTTTGAACTTTTGTCTTTCATTACATCAAATTAACATAATTGGACAGAAATTCCACTAAATTAAGCATTGTTAGGAAATGTGTAAATTGGAGCTACTCAAATTAGTTGCTCTTTGAACTATGTGCTGTTGGTTCAGGATTAGATAAGGATTTTGAAGGCAAACTTAAATCATTGCTTCCTTTTTTGAGAGATTCTCAGCATATTTTCTTAAAATTAGCTGAAATAAACAATGTGTTTAGTCGCAAAGTGATTTGCATTTTTGCACAAACTCCCTATCTCCTTGAGAATTATAACAGATATTTCATGAAACATCATTGATCTTTACTTTGTTACACTGCTGTAAAGTACATTCAGAGTTGCCAGTTAAAGGTGTTAGTGTTGAGATGAAATGTCATGCATTTTTCTTCACTTCCATGCAAATGAACATAGTAATTTATTAAGACACAATGAAGAAAAAAAAATTGACAATGAGTTCCAGATTTTAAAAATCACTTGCCATTCAATCCAAATTGTGAGTTTGATCGGTTACCGAACACTTTATAATGCACCCCCGGTAATTTTACAGAGATTACTCTTTTCTTACCAATTCTTGATTATTCTGTCCTGCAATGCAGAGAAAGCTAACTATTTTAAAATAAACTTCCGTTAATTTTGATTGTTATAAACTTAAAATTGACTAATTTCCATATACAGAGTTTAAAATGTTCACAATTTACATTAAATATATATTCTGTGTATACCTTGGAAAAATTATACTGAAAATTGAAATTAAAATGATGTTGTATATAGCTGCAAGAAGCCGCCTGTCCCATTTCATCTTACTATATAAGTTGTGTCAGGTAATTTATAAAATCCCTGCTGCATAACAAATCTATTTTTTGTTGGAATGGGTAGTAATGTTTCTTCTTATTTCGAAATAAGAGTTGGTCTATGAGTGCCTCTGCAACTGTATTTTCCCTAAGTGGCTTCATGGTCTTGAACTGAGAAAGCTCAGAGCATTAAACATCAAAGTAATATATTTTGACATAATTAGACATCAAGGAAATGCAATTAAAATGACACTGAGATATCACTACACACTTACCAGAATGGCTAAAATAAAATATAATGACAAGCCCAAAAGAAAAAAAATATACCATTTGATGATACACAATGGCAAGTTGTACCATAACTTAACCATCTCAGACTAGTGTAGTGTTAAATTTGTTTTTCTAAGCCATGTTTTGGGTCACTTACCACTTTTCAAGGATATAAAGTGCTATCATTTTACTTAAAACTGTGAAATTTGGTCAGATTTAAATTTCAATTTATGTTAAAACATTCTGTAAACTGTGTTAGTCTTTGACATTTGTTCCCTCAGTTCAGTGAATAACACTATATCATATTCTGAAAAATATGCTTATTTTTATTTTGAAAAATATCTCTTTTTCCTCTTATGGTAATTATTAATATGAATTAATAGTAGAATTTGATATGGTCCAATATGACCATAAATACTTTATTGTATATTATCAAATTTAATAATGAATATAATGTACTTCTTTGGACAATTTTTAAAGACCAGTCTACTCTTAAAACAAAAAAAATGGATTCCCACCAACAGCCACTCTGGAAAACAGTATGGAGGTTCCTCTAAATGTTGAAAATAGAACTGCCCTATGACCCAGCAATTGCACTATTGGGTATTTACCCTAAAGATACAAATGTAGTGATCCAAAGGGGCACATGCACCCGAATGTTTATAGCAGCGATGTCCACAATAGCCAAACTATGGAAAGAACCTAGATGTCCATCCACAGATGAATGGATCAAGAAGATGTGGTATATATACACAATGGAATACTATGCAGCCATCAAAAGAAATGAAATCTTGCCATTTGCGACAACATGGATGGAACTAGAGCGTATCATGCTTAGCGAAATAAGTCAAGCAGAGAAAGACAACTATCATATGATCTCCCTGATATGAGGAAGTGGTGATGCAACATGGAGGATTAAGTGGGTAGGAGAAGAATAAATGAAGCAAGATGGGATTGGGAGGGAGACAAACCATAAGTGACTCTTAATCTCACAAAACAAACTGAGGGTTGCTGGGGGGAGGGGGTTTGGGAGAAGGGGGTGGGATTTTGGACATTGGGGAGGGTATGTGCTTTGGTGAGTGCTGTGAAGTGTGTAAACCTGGTGATTCACAGACCTGTACCCCTGGGGATAAAAATATATGTTTATAAAAAATAAAAAATTAAATTAAAAAAAAATAATAAAATAAAATAAAATAAAATAAAAATGGAGATGCACTTCTTTAGTTCACACAAATTTCATTTTATTATATATAACCTCAGATAAATTTCAACAAATCATAATTTATTAAAATCATGTCTACTTAAAAATCTCATAGAAGAGTTAAACCATCAAAAATAAAAATAAACACACACAACACACACACATCACCCATGTATTGGCAAATCACAATTGCTGTAACAATACATTAGGCATTCCACAGTTAAGGGCTATCAAAATTTCCATCAGTGACAAAAAGATTTGTATCCAAATGGACTGATTTTCCAGAATCCAAGAAAAAGTCTCCTAGGATTTATTTAAAGGTAAATATTTGAACAAATACTTCTTAAATTTAGGAAATTCAGAACATACGATTAAAGAATATTTGCAGTGCAGACTATATTCAATCCTTCCTTCAAAATGTGCCTTTGAGTACATAATTCTGTTTTCTCGATCTAAATTGAGCTGTCTTCCGAGGAAGTTTTCCAAAATGTGTGTCTCTGTGTGATAAATGTTCTAAGACCTAACATGCTTCATTGTATTTTACTGTGCTCTCAAATTTAATCAATAATTTGGATTGATGTATAATACCTAGTTTCAAATACCTTTTCCATCTATAAAAACTCCCAGCTGTCTCTTTATATGCTATTACTATTGAGAATTGTGCTGTCGGTATTATTCTTGTACATTTTAGGTGATCTGTTCTTCTCTTGGGCATCATTTATGCTCTTCTCTGTTTTTGATATTCTTAAAACTCACCATAATGTATACGAGTGCTTTTTAGTGTGTGTAGTTTTTGTTTTGTTTTGTTTCTGATATCTCATGTTTGGCATCATTTTAAGTCTGGTATCTTTTATCTTTCTTTAATTCTCCAAAATTTATCTCAGTACTTATTTAAATATTTTCTTTATTTTTTTTTCTCTTCTGCTGTATTTGGGCAGAAGTCATTAATTTGTTTGTTTGTTTTTCCCAACTCATTTATTTATTTTACAGCTATATTCATCTTAGTCTCCATTTATTGTATTCTTTATTTCTACAATTTTCACTTAATTTATATTCACAGTATAGTATCTTTCTTTTCCTTGTATATGTATATCATTATTTTGTCATATACTTTTAAGCTATTTTTAAAAATATTTTATTTATTTATTTGACAGTGAGAGATCACAAGTAGGCAGAGAGGCGGGCAGAGAGAGAGGAAGGGAAGCAGGCTACCTGCTGAGCAGAGAGCCTGATGCGGGACTTGATCTCAGGACCCTGAGATCATGACCTGAGCTGAAGGCAGTGGCTTAATCCACTGCGCCACCTAGGTGCCCCTAAGCTATTTTTTTAATTCCTGTTCCAATAACACTTGGATTGCCATATAAAGTTAACCACATCATCTTTTTTGGTAAGTAATTGTACTTTTTATGTGCATAGTTATTTTGGTCTATGAGTTCAGCTCCTCTTAGGATCATCAAATCTCTGTAAAGTCTGGGTATGCTAGGATTTTCTAAGCAACAATAAAATACATTGAAACCTGGTAGCTTAATTATAATAATGTTTTCTTTCTCAATCATTCACAATAGTATTCCATTCTGAGTAGCTTCCTTCTATTTTGCAGCTATAGTGTTTGGTAAAACTTGAATTGTGATATCACTGTGATAATGTGAATTAATCAGGGTTTTTCAGAGAATCGGGAAGAGAAAAAAAGGAAGATATTCTCCAGGGCCAACTCTAGAAGTGACTAATAAAACATCTGTCCAAATTCAATTGAACAAAACTCAGAAATGCCATCTCCAGTGAAATACAAAGAAGATTATATATAGTTCTGGGCACACACATCTCATTTGACCCAATGTTGTACATCAATGAAAGACTGAAGGCCAATCACCACTCCATGGGAGAATTTAAAAATAAATTTACTATTGAGGCCAAGAATTCAGAATCACAAATACATCAGAATAATAACTGCCTTCACTTGATGTTATTCTATAAGATAAATCCTGCGATCAAGTTTCAATTTTAAATTCTTACAATTTTAAATTCTTAAATCCTTATGAAAAGGCATCATTTGGAGGGAGCAGTTTTCATAATTTATCATCCATCAGCCTTTTTTTAAAGATTTTATTTATTTATTGGACACACAGAGAGAGAAAGAGAGTGAGAGAGAGATCACGAGTAAGCAGAGAGGCAGGCAAGCAGGGAGGGAAGCAGGCTTCCTTTTGAGCAGAGCCCGATGTGGGGCTGGATCCCAGGACCCAGAGACCATGACTTGAGATGAAGGCAGAGGCTTAACCCACCACCCACGTGATGAGAGAGCCACTCAGGTGCCCCTCATCCATCAGTCTTAATTGATTGGAGGAAAATGTGTGGAGGAATAATGCCTTAGGGAGCTAATCTCTCTAAAGAATTTTCAAGTCTTTACCCCTTCAAGGTTTTTGTACAGTTCTGATAGCCTCTAAACATCCAGCGGATTTCTACAGTGACAGGCCTGTTAAAACCTGTCTTCAAACCTGGAATAGAGCTTGAAACATACCAGTCAAGGGCAACTTTGAGTCTTTTAAGGAGTTTATCATCATTTCTTTGTTTTTGGTTAATATCTGAAATAGTTCCATATTACACTTGCATAATTCTCCAGAGCTGACTTTGAAGGAGGCATTCAGTTCCAGCTAGTTCCATATTTTGGCAAGAACTATACTTCTATATTAAAAAAAAACATATTTTAGGGCGCCTGGGTGGCTCAGTGGGTTAAAATCTCTGCCTTCGGCTCAGGTCATGATTCCAGGTTCCTGGGATTGAGTCCCACAGTGGGCTCTCTTCTCAGCTGGGAGCATGCTTCCATTCCTCTCTCTCTGGCTGCCTCTCTGCTTTCCAATGATCTCTGTCAAGTAAATAAATAAAATTTTTAAAAAAACATATTTTATACCAGTTATTCATGTTTATTAACTAAGATATCACAATACAAAAAATACAAACAGTTGTTCTTTATTAATACCTTCAACCAAGATCAAAAAATATGTCATATTTTCTCCAAAAATTTTATATCATATGATAGGTGAGATATATATAAAATTACATTTAAAGTTTTAAAAATATCAGCAAATATTTTCATTTAAATGCAAATTTGAAAAGAAATCTACTTTTCCAAACGCGACTTTTTATCCTATTTATTTTGAATTTTGTCAACAACTGATAAAATGTTTAGCGAGACTATAAATGTTAGATCGAAAAAAATGATTAATAGATGTAGGTTCAAATTATTATATCCCATTAAAAATGATTTAGTCTTTGATGAACATCTGTTTGGTAATATGTTGTATCCAGATATAGTAAATTAAAGACATATATAAAATTATGGGAAATGACACCTTCCGTTCGAGTATGAGTAGAGCTTTTAAAATGCTATTTGTCACAACTTGTCATCTTGTCATTATGTAGCATTATGTAGCAATTAAAAAATGTATACTCTTTACTTCGAAGTCTTTTGGAAATCTAAAATATGACTTTCTATGGTTTGTGTCTCCATATTGCTTTATTGCCAGTTAAAACAAATCCACATGCTTTGATTCAAAGGTAATAAATTCCTCTTATTTGGAAAAAGGATGTTTATTTTTGTTCTCTCACCCTTAGCAGGTGGTTTCATTTTAGCACATTCAGAGTT